>NC_143033.1:14717500-15050000 GCF_057628025.1 Oncorhynchus mykiss | reverse complement strand
GTTTCCAGTTTCAGAGATTTTTGTAGCTCGTTCCAGTCATTGGCAGCAGAGAACTGGAAAGAGAGGCGGCCAAAGAAAGAATTGGTTTTGGGGGTGACTAGAGAGATATACCTGCTGGAGCGTGTGCTACAGGTGGGAGATGCTATGGTGACCAGCGAGCTGAGATAAGGGGGGACTTTACCTAGCAGGGTCTTGTAGATGACATGGAGCCAGTGGGTTTGGCGACGAGTATGAAGCGAGGGCCAGCCAACGAGAGCGTACAGGTCGCAATGGTGGGTAGTATATGGGGCTTTGGTGACAAAACGGATTGCACTGTGATAGACTGCATCCAATTTGTTGAGTAGGGTATTGGAGGCTATTTTGTAAATGACATCGCCAAAGTCGAGGATTGGTAGGATGGTCAGTTTTACAAGGGTATGTTTGGCAGCATGAGTGAAGGATGCTTTGTTGCGAAATAGGAAGCCAATTCTAGATTTAACTTTGGATTGGAGATGTTTGATATGGGTCTGGAAGGAGAGTTTACAGTCTAACCAGACACCTAAGTATTTGTAGTTGTCCACGTATTCTAAGTCAGAGCCGTCCAGAGT
Organism: Oncorhynchus mykiss; assembly: GCF_057628025.1. Taxonomy (NCBI): domain Eukaryota; kingdom Metazoa; phylum Chordata; class Actinopteri; order Salmoniformes; family Salmonidae; genus Oncorhynchus; species Oncorhynchus mykiss. The sequence continues at coordinate 15,049,413 of NC_143033.1, read as the reverse complement.
AGTGATGTTGGACAGGCGGGTAGGTGCAGGTAGCGATCGGTTGAAGAGCATGCATTTAGTTTTACTTGTATTTAAGAGCAATTGGAGGCCACGGAAGGAGAGTTGTATGGCATTGAAGCTTGCCTGGAGGGTTGTTAACACAGTGTCCAAAGAAGGGCCGGAAGTATACAGAATGGTGTCGTCTGCGTAGAGGTGGATCAGAGACTCACCAGCAGCAAGAGCGACCTCATTGATGTATACAGAGAAGAGAGTCGGTCCAAGAATTTAACCCTGTGGCACCCCCATAGAGACTGCCAGAGGTCCGGACAACAGACCCTCCGATTTGACACACTGAACTCTATCAGAGAAGTAGTTGGTGAACCAGGCGAGGCAATCATTTGAGAAACCAAGGCTGTTGAGTCTGCCGATGAGGATGTGGTGATTGACAGAGTCGAAAGCCTTGACCAGATCAATGAATACGGCTGCACAGTAATGTTTCTTATCGATGGCGGTTAAGATATCGTTTAGGACCTTGAGCGTGGCTGAGGTGCACCCATGACCAGCTCTGAAACCAGATTGCATAGCAGAGAAGGTATGGTGAGATTCGAAATGGTCGGTAATCTGTTTGTTGACTTGGCTTTCGAAGACCTTAGAAAGGCATGGTAGGATAGATATAGGTCTGTAGCAGTTTGGGTCAAGAGTGTCCCCCCCTTTGAAGAGGGGGATGACCGCAGCTGCTTTCCAATCTTTGGGAATCTCAGACGACACGAAAGAGAGGTTGAACAGGCTAGTAATAGGGGTGGCAACAATTTCGGCAGATAATTTTAGAAAGCAAGGGTCCAGATTGTCTAGCCCGGCTGATTTGTAGGGGTCCAGATTTTGCAGCTCTTTCAGAACATCAGCTGAATGGATTTGGGAGAAGGAGAAATGGGGAAGGCTTGGGCGAGTTGCTGTTGGGGGTGCAGTGCTGTTGACAGGGGTAGGAGTAGCCAGGTGGAAAGCATGGCCAGCAGTAGAAAAATGCTTATTGAAATTTTCAATTATGGTGGATTTATCAGTGGTGACAGTGTTTCCTATCTTCAGTGCAGTGGGCAGCTGGGAGGAGGTGTTCTTATTCTCCATGGACTTTAGAAGCAAATTTCTGCTTGAAAAAGCTAGCCTTGGCTTTTCTAACTGCCTGTGTATAATGGTTTCTAGCTTCCCTGAACAGCTGCATATCACGGGGGCTGTTCGATGCTAATGCAGAACACCATAGGATGTTTTTGTGTTGGTTAAGGGCAGTCAGGTCTGGGGAGAACCAAGGGCTATATCTGTTCCTGGTTCTAAATTTCTTGAATGGGGCATGTTTATTTAAGATGGTTAGGAAGGCATTTAAAAAAAATATCCAGGCATCCTCTACTGACGGGATGAGGTCAATATCCTTCCAGGATACCCCGGCCAGGTCGATTAGAAAGGCCTGCTCGCTGAAGTGTTTCAGGGAGCGTTTTACAGTGATGAGAGGAGGTCGTTTGACCGCTGACCCATTACGGATGCAGGCAATGAGGCAGTGATCGCTGAGATCTTGGTTGAAGACAGCAGAGGTGTATTTAGAGGGGAAGTTGGTTAGGATGATATCTATGAGGGTGCCCGTGTTTAAGGCTTTGGGGAGGTACCTGGTAGGTTCATTGATAATTTGTGTGAGATTGAGGGCATCAAGTTTAGATTGTAGGATGGCTGGGTTGTTAAGCATGTTCCAGTTTAGGTCGCCTAGCAGCACGAGCTTTGAAGATAGATGGGGGGCAATCAGTTCACATATGGTGTCCAGAGCACAGCTGGGGGCAGAGGGTGGTCTATAGCAGGCGGCAACGGTGAGAGACTTGTTTTTAGAGAGGTGGATTTTTAAAAGTAGAAGTTCAAATTGTTTGGGTACAGACCTGGATAGTAGGACAGAACTCTGCAGGCTATCTTTGCAGTAGATTGCAACACCGCCCCCTTTGGCAGTTCTATCTTGTCTGAAAATGTTGTAGTTTGGAATTAAAATGTCTGAATTTTTGGTGGTCTTCCTAAGCCAGGATTCAGACACAGCTAGAACATCCGGGTTGGCAGAGTGTGCTAAAGCAGTGAATAGAACAAACTTAGGGAGGAGGCTTCTAATGTTAACATGCATGAAACCAAGGCTATTACGGTTACAGAAGTCATCAAAAGAGAGCGCCTGGGGAATAGGAGTGGAGGTAGGCACTGCAGGGCCTGGATTCACCTCTACATCAGAGGAACATAGGAGGAGTAGAATAAGGGTGCGGCTAAAAGCAATAAGATGAGGATGAGTTTTAATGGAATATCTACATAGGCGTACAGAGGCCCATTATCAGTGTTCCAATGGCATGTTGTGTTAGCTAATCCAAGATCAACAGTGAAGAGGCAACTCCGGGATGCTGGCCTTCTAGGCAGAGTTCCTCTGTCCAGTGTCTGTGTTATTTTGCCCAGCTTAATCTTTTGTTTTAATTGGCCAGTCTGAGAAATTGCTTTTTCTTTGCAACTCTGCCTAGAAGGCCAGCATCCCGGAGTCGCCTCTTCACTGTTGACGTTGAGACTGGTGTTTTGCCGTTACTATTTAATGAAGCTGCCAGTTGAGGACTTGTGAGGAGTCTGTTTCTCAAACTAGACACTTTAATGTACTTGTCCTCTTGCTAGGTTGTGCACCGGGGCCCCCCACTCCTCTTTCTATTCTGGTTAGAGACAGTTTGCGCTGTTCTGTGAAGGGAGTAGTACACAGGCGTTGTACGAGATCTTCAGTTTCTTGGCAAATTCTCGCATGGAATAGCCTTCATTTCTCAGACCAACAATAGACTGACGAGTTTCAGAAGAAAGAATTTTGCTGTTGGCCATTTTGAGCCTATAATCAAACCCACAAATGCTGATGTTCCAGATACTCATCTAGTCTAAAGAAGGCCAGTTTTATTGCTTATTTAATCAGAACTACAGTTTTCAGCTGTGCTAACATAATTGCAAAAGGGTTTTCTAATGATCAATTCGCTTTTTAAAATGATAAACTTGGATTAGCTAACACAACGGGCCATTGGATGGTTGCTGATAATGGGCCTCTGTACGCCTATGTAGATATTCCATTAAAACATCTGCCGTTTTCAGCTACAATAGTCATTTACCACATTAACAATGTCTACACTGTATTTCTGATCAATTTGATGTTATTTTAATGGACAAGAAATGTGCTTTTCTTTCAAAAACAAGGACATTTCTAAGTGACCCGAAACTTTTGAACGGTAGCGTAAGTAGTGACATAGTTCCTCTATGCTTAAAGAGTCCTCATTGTAACATTAGGTTACCCCTAAAAATTGTGAAAGACTCCAGCCACCCCAGTCATAGACTCTTCTCTCTGCTACCGCACGGCAAGCGGTACCGGAGCGCCAAGTCTAGGTCCAAGAGGCTTCTAAACAGCTTCTACCCCCCAAGCCATATGACTCCTGAACAGCTAATCAAATGGCTACCCAGACTATTTGCATTGCCCCCCTCTTCTAAGCTGCTGCTACTCTCTGTTTTTATCTATGCATAGCCACTTTAATAACTCTCCCTACATGTACATATTACCTCAATTACCTCGGTAACGGTACCCCCTGTATATAGCCCTGCTATTGTTATTTACTGCTCCTCTTTAATTATTTGTTTTTCTTATCTCTTACTTTTTTTTAGGTATTTTCTTAAAACTGCATTGTTGGTTAAGGACTTGTAAGTAAGCATTTCACTGTAAGGTCTACCTCGGTGCATGTGACAAACACAATTTGGTTTGATTTGAGATTATAGGAGTTTATTATTCACATGCACAGGGTCGCAGATGTAATCGCAGGGTACACTGAAATTCTAACGCTCCGAGCTCCAACAGTGCTGGTCAAAAAAAGAAAAGTGAATGAGACATTAATAATAATAATAATAATATACACATTTACAACTGTAGCAATGATAAATATTCATTGAGGGGTGGGGGCAGGGTAAGTGTCCGTTGTGGGGGTAGATAGTCCGGGGGGCAGACGGGGAACAGGAGAACAGGTTTCTAGTCGTGGATATACAGGGAGTACAGGAGGGGACTCGTGTTGAGGATCAGTGTGGAGGAGGAAATGTTGCCTACCTTCACCACCTGGAGGCGTCCAGTCAGGAAGTCCATGACCCAGTTGCATAGGGAGGAGTTCAGTCCCAGGGTCGTGAGCTTTGTGATTCATTTAGAGGGCGCTATGGTATTGAAGGCCGAGCTGTAGTCGAACAGCATCCTCACATACTGTACACATTTATTTTGTCCAAGTGGGTGAGGGCAGAGTGCAGTGCAACTGTTGCCTAGGGTCGGGTTTTCGAGACTAGCCAATTAGTGAGTGAATCAGAGATGTGGCAATGCAACGTTTACTCCGTCCGTTTTCTGCAAGACAGGAATGTCAGTGTTCTGCCATGGCCAGCGAAGAGCCCGTATTTCAATCCCATTGAGCACGTCTGGGACCTGTTGGATCGGAGGGTGAGGGCTAGGGCCATTTCCCCCAGAAATGTCAGGGAACTTGCAGGTGCCTTGGTGGAAGAGTGGGGTAACATCTCACAGCAAGAACTGGTAATTCTGGTGCAGTTCATGAGGAGGAGATGCACTGCAGTACTTAAATCAGCTGGTGGCCACACCAGATACTTTTGATTTTGACCCCCCCTCCCCCCTTTGTTCAGGGACACATTATTCAATTTCTGTTAGTCACGTCTGTGGAACTTGTTCAGTTGATGTCTCAGTTGTTGAATCTTATGTTCATACAAATATTAACACGTTAAGTTTTTTGAAAATAAACGCAGTTGACAGTGAGAGGACGTTTCTTTTTTTTGCTGAGTTTACATGGAACCCAAAAATGGTTCTCGTATGGGGGCAGCCGAGGAACCTTTATGGAACCCCTTTTCTAAGAGCATAGCACTGAAGATTGATCTGCATTGTTGATAACATATACCTATAGGGATTCAGTTGTGGTTCAATGCTAAGTTTGGATGTATTAACTATAGGTATTGTATATTTAACCGGCAGGAAATGAATGGCGTGTTAACTTTAATGCCTTTGCCTTCAACTTAATCTGACCCTTGTTCTTAAACCTAACCACAAACCCTATGCTTAAACTTCAGTTTTATTCTGCCGGTCGAATACAGAATTGCTTAACTATAATCCTTCAGAAAATACATTTTAATTTACAGTGTTTGCATTTAACTCTTACATCCTATAAGGATGAATTAAGAATTGTGATAAAAACATTCAAGATGTATTGTGAAGAGAAAAAGTGATGACAGAAAAAGTGTCTGTAGGGTGTTTCCAGCTGCTAAGAGTCTTTTGCTGCCTTATATGACCTGTGGTCACCATGGAAACACGTGAAGAGAGAGAGAGAGAGAGAGAGAGAGAGAGAGAGAGAGAGAGAGAAGGGGGGGAGGAGAGGGGGAGGAGAGAGAGAGAGAGAGACAGAGATAGAGAGAGAGAGAGAGAGAGGAGGGGGGAGGAGGGGGGAGAGAGAGAGAGAGAGAGAGAGAGAGATAGAGAGAGAGAGGAGGGGGGAGGAGAGAGAGAGAGATAGAGAGAGAGGAGGGGGGAGGAGAGAGAGAGATAGGGGGAGAGAGAGAGGGGAGGAGAGAGAGAGAGAGAGAGAGAGAGAGAGGAGGGAGGAGAGAGAGAGAGAGGGGGGGAGGAGAGAGAGATAGAGAGAGAGGAGGGGGGAGGAGAGAGAGAGAGAGATAGAGAGAGAGGAGGGGGGAGGAGAGAGAGAGATAGGGGGAGAGAGAGAGGGGAGGAGAGAGAGAGAGAGAGAGGAGGGAGGAGAGAGAGAGAGAGAGGGGGGAGGAGAGAGAGATAGAGAGAGAGGAGGGGGGAGGAGAGAGAGAGAGAGAGAGAGAGAGAGAGAGAAAGCTGTCACCAGTGGTGTAAATTACTTAAGTAGTACATTCAAGTATTTTTATATTTTATATTAATTTTTTGTACTTTACTTGTTCATATTTGACAAACTTTTACTTCACTACATTCCTAAAGGAAATGTCCTTTAGTCCATACATTTTCCCTGACTCCCAAATGCACTCATTACATTTTGAATGCTTAACAGGACAGGAAAATGGTCTAATTCACACACACTTATCAAGAGAACATCCCTGGTCATCCCTACTGCCTCTGATCTGCCTGACTCACTAAACACATGCTTCATTTGTAAGTTATGTCTGAGTGCTGGAGCGTGACCCTGGCTAGCCGTAATGATTTATTTTTGTAATTATTTTTTTAAGAAGAAAATGGTTTGCTTAAAATAAGGAATTTGAAATGTTTTATACTTTTGATACTTAAGTATATTTGACTTTTACTCAAGTTGTATTTTACAGGGTGACTTTCACTTTTACTTGAGTAATTTCCTATTAAGGTATCTTTAATTTTACTCAAGTATGACAATTGAGTACTTTTTCCACCACCCTAATGCTAACCCTAATCTTATTTAAGCTTTTTGATTTTAAATTTAAGACAAAAGCAAAATGTTTGTTTTCATATATTTTTACAATATAGACAATTTTGACTGCAGCTGGCTCAGCTCAAATTGATTTATATTGGGAAAGTACACAGCACAACACCGCCACCATGTGATCAAAATATGAATAACATTAAAATAGGTTACATTACTTGACTTCGGTCATGTTTATTTATTATTACAATTCAACCTTTGAATGTTTTTTTTTCGCAAAATAAGACTTAAGAGGTACATACACATACATAGCCCGTGTATACTTCATTTGTTTGGGTTATCATGAGCAACAACTTCCATTTCATGGACACTGTTAGTCTGCATCCCAAATGGCATCCTATTCTCTATATAGTGCAATAGTTTTGACCAAACCCCGATGGGGCCCTGGTCAACAGGCCCAGGTCAATGGATCCTGGTCAAAAGGAGTGCATTAATAAGGGAATAGGGTGCCAGTTTGAGACAAAGCTATAGTCATTTGTCTTATCTTCAGAAATGAACATGTTCACTTGTTAGGCACGTTTGTATAATAATCCTCTCAAGAGATGCTGGGTGAAGATACAGACATAAAGAGCACATGGTGGAATGTGTTGTCTCAGTTATAAATCCTCATCATACAAACAAAAAACTCTGAAGTTGATGTGTAACTATGACAACAAAACCATCATCATGTTACACAAAATTAGAAAAATACTTCAGGAGGTACATTTCAGGGCAACGGAGTTCTAAACATGTTCCCAAAATATAGCAGTCCTAGAGATATGAATGGTAACCATTCCGTAACATATACAATAGTCTTCATCATAGAATTCATAAAACTAATCATTTCTTTTTTACTCTTACAGGCGGGTACAATATAACACTGGAGGAAATTCAACAACAGTCACTGACTGAAAGTAGCTGTTGACCTTCTGACATCAATTTATGGATTCTTGGTCAAAATACTTCACAACAGGATTGGGGTTGGAGGTGACCGATAGGAAGCTTTACCTTCTCCTGCTCACTTCAATCATTTCCCTCGCTGATAGGAACCTGCGTACATGTACCTTAGAGAACAAGGAAATGACTGGCAAACCATCAGGGGAAAGCAGAAGCACTCACAATCTCTGTCTGAGCACAACCAATAACCAATCAACTGTATACCTAATATATTGTTTATCGTTTCATTTCAGAGACAGACAGGAAGACATGTGTAGCTGTGTCTTTCTGTCCCCATAGCCACTTTTTGGGGAATATAAATACTTTTAAAAGTTCACATCCAGGTACAACACATTTTGTGAGCTTTCTAATACTATACTCTTAAAAAGGTCCATGGACAGCTAGTCACTATTCATGCATTATGCATCCAAACAGGAATCTCCTTCAGTACATACTCAACTTGACACGGTATTGAGTACCTTTACATACAGCTGTAGGTAGGTCTAGACAAACTACTTGCTCATTCACATTAGGGAAAACAACTTGGTGTTGTTGTTCATTGGGGGTAAATATTAGTTTTAAAAGCCTAACCTGTAGGTATACAGGCTAATACCTTTAATTCAATACAGTATGTACATATAAAATATGAACATTTACACATTGTGACAACCTCACAGAAAATAATCATTATGTACAATAAAAATGTGCCCCTAATGGATTTGATCAGGTCAAATGGCTTTCTCTTAATTTACATTTTATAATCCCCGGGTTAGTGAAGTTTTACTCTTGGGGCGTGAAAACTATTTGAGATAACGATAGTTTTGCGTTAAAATCAGTCTTCAAAATAAGTAATTTTTAAAGCTGAGGTAGCTTGCAACACTGGGACATATTTAGTGAAAGAAAATAAACAATGATTGAAAGTCATGATTTTGTCACCCCCCACCCCCCCCCCCCCCCCCCCCCCCCCCACCCCCACACACACACACAAAAAACTAAAGAAGAAAAAAATCCACCCCCATCATATATTTCAGGGTAAGGTTATACTTTAAAAAAAATTATAATCATTTTAAAAAAAATTCTCCCAAAAATGACCAAAAGAAAACCAGTAAAAACTTGTTTCTCTAAGTTAAATAAATACATTATTATTATTATTACTACCAGAGTAGCCTAGACATTTCTGTTAATATGTTGCAGAACGTTAGCAATATCATTTTTACAGTATGGATAATATAAATAAAATACCTCATATATTTTAAGATAAAAACCCTTTTTAGTACAGTAGCAATCAAGATTTCACAGACTGAACAGAAACTGCAGAGCACTGCATAAAACCCTGACAACCATAACCTAATGGCATCATCCACACCTCAACACTGCCTCCTACTGACAGGAGGCCACATCCAGTGAATACCTTAAATAGTTCTCACTATACAGAAACACTTTTAGCAGTTACTCTAGGACCAGTGGTTCAAGTACCAAAACTCTGCACAATAAAGTGAGAAGTTGAGATCTTGGGAGTAAAAATTACACTAAGATCTAATCTTCCTATGTCAAATATCCTATCATCATAATCTCCCATGTTTACCCACCGGTTATAAGACAATGATATGATAACTGCTCTCTGAATGATATGAGTTGTTGTAAGGCTTGTGAACAGAAGCTCCCATGAAATATCGGACTTACAGTATACATCTCATCCATTTTATAATGTCGTAATCTTATGGCTGCTCATAGTGAACAAGCCTTCTAAGTAAATATTTTAACTACTGGCACATATCTCCTTGCATTTCACAGACTGGGTTCAAGCCTCCTTGTGTTGAGGTACCATTAGGTGTGGGCTACAGTAAATGCTGAGCTTGAAGATGCGTTAAAGCAATAAAATGCCGGGCACAGCAAGTTCTTTCCCTTCTACCTCTATTGAACAACTCAATCTACCCAGCGGGCAAATCTGGTTGAAATGGCACCAGATACCAACCAGTAACCAGTTTTGCCCGCTGGGTCCGCCATCTTCGCTATCGCTCCCTTCAGAATTAAAACTTAGAGGTCCTAGAGGTAAATACTAGTTCTTATGGGACAGGGGCGGGGACTGGTTGGTTGTGCAGTGCAGAGTTGCACAGAATTTTGAGGTTTGTTAGCTAGGCCTCTCTCCCTCTCCTCCGTTGGGGATACGTAGGCTACATGGGGGCGTGGTACCCGTAGATGGGTGTAATAATACCAAAGCCGCCTGCTGCCCTCCATCCTCCCTCAGTCACACAATGCTGTTCTGCAGGAGCCACCTGCTGCCCTCCCTCAATCATACAACGCTGTCCTGCAGGAGGGGCTCAAAGTCCTCGTCGCTGGTCGGGGCTGGCGTGTCCTCGTCGCTGCCCGGTAACGGGGTGTTGATGTGGACGCCGGCTAGCATAGAGGTATCCTTGGCATCAGCGCAGGTCACCACAGGAGGTTCGGTGTTCTCAGGGATAAACAAGGCTACCAGGAAGGCCACCACCACCGTGCATGAGCCCAGCAGGAAGGGAGGGCCGGGGATCAAGGATTTCTGTATGGAGAGAGACACGGTATTATAGATACAGAACTTCATTTTTCTGTAGGAACTTAATTTGACATTCATACAACACAAAGAATATAACCCATCTCTGAATAAAGTAACAGAACGATAAAGGAATATGGCAACAGGAAGATTGAAAGTGCCTACTTAATAAGAAACATGTTTTAAAGCTAAATGAGACAGAAATGTATACAGCTATATAAAGTCTGCCTATACTAGATCCACAATGAAGATGTTATTGGAGATCGTGATTCATTTACCTCAGTCGGGGGGTTAACAGGTAAAGGGTCGATGGGGTACTCTCCCTGGATGGGATCGATTGTGTTCAGCTCTACGTTAAACATGAAGAAGATAAGTCCGTACAGCGCCGGGCCCAGACCGTTACACAGGCCTCGGATACCAGTGATCATCCCCTGAACCAGACCTGAGGAGAGACAGGTTATACATTTATTTGTCAGGGACCATGAGTACCTGTGGTCCCCGGGCAGAACAGCATGACATCACAGAGGATACAGCATACAGATACATAAACATCCATGAGACATTGTTTTAAGAACAAAAGTCAAATGATAGGATATTTTCATTTAACTAGGCAAGTCAGTTAAGAACAAATTCTTATTTTACAATAACGGCCTACCCCTCCCCTAACCCGGACAACGATGGGCCAAATGTGCACCGTCCTATTATGGGACTCCCAATCACAGCCCAGCTGTAATACAGCCCGGGATAGAACCAGGGTCTGTAGTGACGCCTCTAGCACTGAGATGCAGTGCCTTAGACTGCTGAGCCACTCGGGTGCCTTAAATTTCTGCTATACGTCCGCTATGAAATAAATAGTCAAAGTTAAAAACATCCATGCCTTTATATACTGTGGTGTGTCTTAATGGAAAATGTCAGGAAACACATTTTTCATACTGATTTACTTCAATGACAACGGAGGGGCAAAGGAAGAAAGATGGTACCGAAGAGAGCAGGACAAAGAGACAGGTTACATGAAGGGAATATCTTAGAGCAGGACAAACAGACAGGTTACATGAAGGGAATATCTTAGAGCAGGACAAACAGACAGGTTACATGAAGGGGAATATCTTAGAGCAGGACAAACAGACAGGTTACATGAAGGGAATATCTTAGAGCAGGACAAACAGACAGATTACATGAAGGGGAATATTTTAGAGCAGGACAAACAGACAGATTACATGAAGGGGAATATCTTAGAGCAGGACAAACAGACAGGTTACATGAAGGGAATATCTTAGAGCAGGACAAACAGACAGATTACATGAAGGGGAATATTTTAGAGCAGGACAAACAGACAGATTACATGAAGGGGAATATTTTAGAGCAGGACAAACAGACAGGTTACATGAAGGGAATATCTTAGAGCAGGACAAACAGACAGATTACATGAAGGGGAATATTTTAGAGCAGGACAAACAGACAGATTACATGAAGGGAATATTTTAGAGCAGGACAAACAGACAGATTACATGAAGGGAATATTTTAGAGCATGACAAACAGACAGATTACATGAAGGGGAATATTTTAGAGCAGGACAAACAGACAGATTACATGAAGGGAATATCTTAGAGCAGGACAAACAGACAGATTACATGAAGGGGAATATTTTAGAGCAGGACAAACAGACAGATTACATGAAGGGGAATATTTTAGAGCATGACAAACAGACAGATTACATGAAGGGGAATATTTTAGAGCAGGACAGACAGATTACATGAAGGGAATATCTTAGAGCAGGACAAACAGACAGATTACACGAAGGGGAATATTTTAGAGCAGGACAAACAGACAGATTACATGAAGGGAATATCTTAGAGCAGGACAAACAGACAGATTACATGAAGGGGAATATTTTAGAGCAGGACAAACAGACAGATTACATGAAGGGGAATATTTTAGAGCAGGACAAACAGACAGATTACATAAAGGGGAATATCTTAGAGCAGGACAAACAGACAGATTACACGAAGGGAATATTTTAGAGCAGGACAAACGGATGAAGTACATATAGAAAAGAGAAATAAAGGGAATGTCTTACCTTGCTTATCTGGGTCTGCACTGCGAGACACCAGGGCACTCACTGCAGGAAAGGTGATACTAGACATGGCTGCTACTGCACCTGCAGCCCACATCATCCTACACAGAGAGGAGACAGTGGTTAGCTAGACACATACAGTATGAGACATTTTAGCTATAGGAACTAGTAACCACACCCTCAGGACCAGCCCCTCTGAGCACGCTCAGTGACCTCTGACAAAACTGATCACGATTCCCCTTCACTTTTGCTTCCTTTTTAAAAAATTTTTTAGATCATTTTTAATTTGAACAAGAGAGAGATAATTACATTTTTTTAAACAATAAAGTAGACAGTCAAGGACTTGTAATATTCTGTATTTATAAAAATTAAAAACTGTTGTCTAACTGTACTTAACTGTCAACACAGGCCAGCCCTGTTGATACTACTCAGGTAGCCACAGTACAGGCCAGCCCTGTTGATACTACTCAGGTAGCCACAGTACAGGCCAGCCCTGTTGATACTACTCAGGTAGCCACAGTACAGGCCAGCCCTGTTGATACTACTCAGGTAGCCACAGTACAGGCCAGCCCTGTTGATACTACTCAGGTAGCCACAGTACAGGCCAGCCCTGTTGATAATACTCAGGTAGCCACAGTACAGGCCAGCCCTGTTGACACTACTCAGGTAGCCACAGTACAGGCCAGCCCTGTTGATACGACTCAGGTAACCACAGTACAGGCCAGCCCTGTTGATACTACTCAGGTAGCCACAGTACAGGCCAGCCCTGTTGATACTACTCAGGTAGCCACAGTACAGGCCAGCCCTGTTGATACTACTCAGGTAGCCACAGTACAGGCCAGCCCTGTTGATACTACTCAGGTAGCCACAGTACAGGCCAGCCCTGTTGATACTACTCAGGTAGCCACAGTACAGGCCAGCCCTGTTGATACTACTCAGGTAGCCACAGTACAGGCCAGCCCTGTTGATACTACTCAGGTAGCCACAGTACAGGCCAGCCCTGTTGATAATACTCAGGTAGCCACAGTACAGGCCAGCCCTGTTGATAATACTCAGGTAGCCACAGTACAGGCCAGCCCTGTTGACACTACTCAGGTAGCCACAGTACAGGCTAGCCCTGTTGATAATACTCAGGTAGCCACAGTACAGGCCAGCCCTGTTGATAATACTCAGGTAGCCACAGTACAGGCCAGCCCTGTTGACACTACTCAGGTAGCCACAGTACAGGCTAGCCCTGTTGACACTACTCAGGTAGCCACAGTACAGGCCAGCCCTGTTGATACTACTCAGGTAGCCACAGTACAGGCCAGCCCTGTTGATAATACTCAGGTAACCACAGTACAACAGACAGAGTTGAAGGTGACCCACCATGGTTCTGACCCGAAGCCGTACCAGGCCAGCTGTAGAATCTGGAAGCCCAGTCCTAGAAGGACCGTGTTCTTGTTTCCAATAGTTCTCATCAAGACTGTGAGAATAAGTGTCTGCAACAAGAAGCAAACAATTAATACATTTTTAAAAATTATCATAAAAAAAATGCCCAATCAGAAGTCATCACAAAGTGCTTTACAAAGTGCTAATTTATTTATTATTTTTTGTAGTCACACATAAATATTGGATTCATAGGAATTACACAATTTGCTACATTACATTATAATGCCTTTTTAGAGCGGGCATGCGTCGGACTAATAACTGAAAGGCTACAAGATCGAATCCCCGAGCTGACAAGGTAAAAATATGTCGTTCTGCCCCTGAACTAAGCAGTTAACCCACTGTTCCTAGGCTGTCATTGAAAATAAGAATATGTTCTTAACTGACTTGCCTAGTTAACTAATGAAAAAAAAAATCAGCATTCTTTACATCTAAACGTGGAACTTGATTCAATTCCAAAGGACAATAACTCATTTGAACTGACACACGTTGTTAACCGAAGACTTGATTAGAACTGATTGTTCAGTAACACATTGCAGTCTCCCACAGACAGTTAAATGGAGGAGTATTGCGCCAGATACATACCTGGGCTATGATGGAGAGGATTCCAACCACCCCGATGAACACTGCGATTGTTGCCGATGAAAAGTTAATGACCTGAGATAGAGAGATTGAGAAATAAAAATAAATGGAGAGCGAGACAGAGAGAGAAAGGGAGAAAGACAGAAAGAGAGAGAGCCATAGACAGAGGGAGAAAGGGAGAAAGACAGAAAGAGAGAGAGCCATAGACAGAGGGAGAAAGGGAGAAAGACAGAAAGAGAGAGAGCCATAGACAGAGAGAAAGACAGAGAGCCATAGACAGAGGGAGAAAGGGAGAAAGACAGAAAGACAGAGAGCCATAGACAGAGAGAGAAAGGGAGAAAGACAGAACGAGAAAGAGCCATAGACAGAGAGAGAAAGGGAGAAAGACAGAAAGAGAGAGAGCCATAGACAGAGAGAGAAAGGGAGAAAGACAGAAAGAGAGAGAGCCATAGACAGAGGGAGAAAGCCATAAAACGGCATTAGTCTCCCTCTTTACTCTAAAGCCAATTAATGCCACTATGTTAAATGACAAGCACTTGACTGTGCTCAACGGAGAGTGAGCTGTTCAAGTAGAAGAGAAAGGAACGGCGAAAGAACGAAATCTCTATGATTACAGTCACCCAGCTATAAGGAACTGAACCTGTGGTAAACGACACCTTGAACAGAAATAACTCAACTGTTCTTCATCTCTTGTTGAGATGATTTGATGTTTTGAATTTTATGTGGATGTTTTCATTAGCAATCTGCACACAATATTGCGGTTAGTTTGCTAGGTCTCACTCACACAGATAGTCTACATGGGGCTGGGTACTCGTAGCTGGGTATAATAATACCACAATCTCATGTTTACTGCCAGATGGCGCAGATAAATGAAAGGGAAGTTTTTATCAGTCTCGGGTAAATGAAGAGCAGGTGTTTAATTGCCTACGGTAGAGGAACAACTAGGCTTTGGCAGTATACCATATATACCAGGTAATTTGGAAATAGTATTGAAAAACCATCCTGTGGCTCTCAAAACTATTTACCACAATACTTTTTTTTTTTTGTAGCTACTTTAAGTAAATACCTGTAGTCAACTTGTGCAATTTGTTAGGAGATAAAGCAGATTCTGTTCTTCATTTCACCCGTCACATTATTTGACATGATGAAGTTTACCATGGTTCCCCAGCACAGTCGAGCCAGTCGCGTGTTTGTTTGTAAATGGCACAACAGGAGAACGCAGGAGCAGGTGAGTCAGCTGTGTATTGACAGGGATCACGTTTTATATTGAAAGTCAGTGTTTTTTTTGCTTCAAGAGTGATCAGGGACGTGTAACTATTGTTTTCCTTCACCGAAAATACATTAGTGCAACATATTCGGCAGAAAATAGTTTCAATGTCATCAGATGACAACAGAAGTGCAATGCTCCTACCTGTATATGTATGATCCTACCTGTATATGTATGATCCTACCTGTATATGTATGCTCCTACCTATATATGTATGCTCCTACCTGTATATGTATGCCCCTACCTGTATATGTATGCTCCTACCTGTATATGTATGCTCCTACCTGTATATGTATGCCCCTACCTGTATATGCATGCTCCTACCTGTATATGTATGCTCCTACCTGTATATGTATGCTCCTACCTGTATATGTATGCTCCTACCTGTATATGTATGCTCCTACCTGTATATGTATGCTCCTACCTGTATATGTATGCTCCTACCTGTATATGTATGCTCCTACCTGTATATGTATGATCCTACCTGTATATGTATGATCCTACCTGTATATGTATGCTCCTACCTGTATATGTATGCCCCTACCTGTATATGTATGCTCCTACCTGTATATGTATGCTCCTACCTGTATATGTATGCTCCTACCTGTATATGTATGCTCCTACCTGTATATGTATGCTCCTACCTGTATATGTATGCTCCTACCTGTATATGTATGATCCTACCTGTATATGTATGATCCTACCTGTATATGTATGCTCCTACCTATATATGTATGCTCCTACCTGTATATGTATGCTCCTACCTGTATATGTATGATCCTACCTGTATATGTATGATCCTACCTGTATATGTATGCTCCTACCTGTATATGTATGATCCTACCTGTATATGTATGCTCCTACCTGTATATGTATGCTCCTACCTGTATATGTATGCTCCTACCTGTATATGTATGCTCCTACCTGTATATGTATGCTCCTACCTGTATATGTATGCTCCTACCTGTATATGTATGATCCTACCTGTATATGTATGATCCTACCTGTATATGTATGCTCCTACCTATATATGTATGCTCCTACCTGTATATGTATGCTCCTACCTGTATATGTATGATCCTACCTGTATATGTATGATCCTACCTGTATATGTATGCTCCTACCTATATATGTATGCTCCTACCTGTATATGTATGCTCCTACCTGTATATGTATGCTCCTACCTGTATATGTATGCTCCTACCTATATATGTATGCTCCTACCTGTATATGTATGCTCCTACCTATATATATGTATGCTCCTACCTGTATATGTATGCTCCTACCTGTATATGTATGCTCCTACCTGTATATGTATGCTCCTACCTATATATGCATGCTCCTACCTGTATATGTATGCTCCTACCTGTATACGTATGCTCCTACCTGTATATGTATGCTCCTACCTATATATGTATGCTCCTACCTGTATATGTATGCTCCTACCTGTATATGTATGCTCCTACCTGTATATGTATGCTCCTACCTGTATATGTATGCTCCTACCTGTATATGTATGCTCCTACCTGTATATGTATGCTCCTACCTGTATATGTATGCTCCTACCTGTATATGTATGCTCCTACCTGTATATGTATGCTCCTACCTATATATGTATGCTCCTACCTGTATATGTATGCTCCTACCTGTATATGTATGCTCCTACCTGTATATGTATGCTCCTACCTGTATATGTATGATCCTACCTGTATATGTATGCTCCTACCTATATATGCATGCTCCTACCTGTATATGTATGCTCCTACCTGTATATGTATGCTCCTACCTGTATATGTATGATCCTACCTATATATGTATGCTCCTACCTATATATGTATGCTCCTACCTATATATGTATGCTCCTACCTGTATGTATAACTTTATGAGCTGGATTTCCTAATGTTTTGCAATTAGTTTATTTACATTTGCACTCGTTCACATATTTAGCTAGCAGCCTCCATGGAAATCCTCTTTTACTTGTGCTAATTTTGTTAGCATTCTGGTAATAGACGCCCAATTGTTTTTTGGCATTTTTTTGGAGACCCCTTTTGTACTAAGCCAGTAATACTGTAAATCCTGGTGTGAGAGAAGAACGGTATGAAATCTGGATACAGTACGACCCTAGGAACAAGTTGGATATTTACCTGTCTAAGATATAGGAAGAAACTGGAGTATTGACCAGCCTCAGGTAGGTAGGACAGGAACACGGTTATACAGATGAGAAGAACTGTGGGATCCTTTCCCACTTTCCTCATCGACTGCAAACAAGAGAGACACCAAAGGCTTTAAACTAACAGAGAGAGACACCAAAGGCTTTAAACTAACAGAGACACCAACGGCTTTTCAAAATGGCCACAAACACTGATGAAGCTAGGTAGCCTACTAACGTGTATGTACGTATAGTATATCCCAGACCGATCTCATTGACCCATAGCATGGTATAGAATACCGTAGCACTCACCTGGAAGGGGTCTGCCTGCTCCCAGGTGATAGGTGCTCCCCAGGTGTTGAGTCTCATCTTCTCCGGTAGGGACTCAGGCACGGCCAGCAGGATGAAGCAGATGTCTGCCAGAGCCACCAGCGTAGCCACCAACACCACCAGGTTGTCACCGTAACACGCGGACAGGTATGCCCCGATGGCTGGACTCGTCACCAGGCTGGCTGCAAACGTAGCCGACACCTAGAGGAAAACACACAGAGGACAAATTGTGTTTTAAACTAGTCTTTTTTTTTTTAGGTCTATTTATGTTTAATCACGATAGTCCACTCAGCAACAATTGTCACAGTTTTCCATGAAGTCCTGTAGTGTATTTATTATTTTTTAATGGTATTGGAGCCAATAGCTGTCAATGACCCAATTGATGCAGCTATTTTTCACATTTAACAAAGGAAACGTCATTCATGTTAATAAATGCTATTCTTCATTCAACGCCAAGACGCAAAATACAAAGTGAAAAGGATGAGAGAATTCAATGGCATACGACACACTGAAGGGACTGCATGAGATCTGAAATCACTGTGTGAAGGATTGTAAAAACATGACACAACCAACATCTATCTATTCAACACAACAGAACACATTGCATATCCCATATTGAAGTGCAGAACTTGATCTTCACCCACATAACTGTCAAATAGAACTGGAAAGATGACAAGATATAATTATCCACTACCCTTTACTCCAATCAACTGAGGAAAACACTGTACATCAGGGATGGGCAACTGGCGGCCAAACTTACTGTTGAGAGTGAGAGTAGTAGAATACACCAGGTGCAATTTCATGTAAACTTACTGTTGAGAGTGAGAATAGTAGAATACACCAGGTGCAATTTCATGTAAACTTACTGTTGAGAGTGAGAATAGTAGAATACACCAGGTGCAATTTCATGTAAACTTACTGTTGAGAGTGAGAATAGTAGAATACACCAGGTGCAATTTCATGTAAACTTACTGTTGAGAGTGAGAATAGTAGAATACACCAGGTGCAATTTCATGTAAACTTACTGTTGAGAGTGAGAATAGTAGAATACACCAGGTACAATTTCATGTAAACTTACTGTTGAGAGTTAGAGTAGTAGAATACACCAGGTACAATTTCATGTAAACTTACTGTTGAGAGTGAGAGTAGTAGAATACACCAGGTACAATTTCATGTAAACTTACTGTTGAGAGTGAGAGTAGTAGAATACACCAGGTGCAATTTCAAACTGTGGTTGTGCTTCAGCAGTTTTTCTCTTGTTATGTCAGTCACTGACAGTCACTCAATTAGCCCATGTCAGCTAAATATTTTAGATTGGTAAGTTATTAAGAATTACCAGCCTGGGGGGCCCCATTGATTTTGTTAGTCACACACTCAGATATCACATTCAAAACTGAAAACATTTCTATCCACCATATTGCAAAATGTGTAGAATTGCATGAAATTAGTTAGAAAATTGCTAAATTTCCTCTCCGCCCCATAGCAAAATGTGTAGAATTGCAGCAAACTTGTTTTAAAACTAACATTTTCTCTACGGCCCGCTTTCAAGAGGAGGAGCTGCTAAAATATTTTGCTCGCAAGGTGGGGGCCCACAAAAAAAAAATACTTTGCTTATGGCCCTCAAAAGTCTAGGGCCGGCTCTGACTGCATATGTAGGTATGGATGTGGGTACGCAGAAGAATGAACCACTGCGGCCCCTCATGATGAGTTCAGATGTTTTGTGGCCCACACTCCCATCAGTTACCCATCCCTGCTGAAGTCATAATAAAAAATTTAACTAGCTCTTTACCAGTCCGTATGCTGTGCTTCTTTCATGCTCCTCAGTGACGTCAGAGACATAAGCAAAGATGACAGAGAAGGTGACAGAGAAAGCCCCTGACATGGAAATCGCTGCAAAGTACCACCTGAGGGAGAAAACATTATGTCAGTCACATCCAAGGCAGTGCATTCCACACCACATATTTGACAAATAAAATAAACAAACACTCCTACAGACTCTAAAGATCTATTGACAGGCATCAAAATGTTTATCAATTTGAAAGGCTGACTGACATTGTTAAAACAGACAGCTATATGGTAGTGTGTACATAGGTGGGATAATATGGTATTTTCATCTAAACTAGCACTGTTACAACAGCACTACACAACATTCCCTGTTTACATGTACTTATTGTTTAATTCAAATCAAAAGACACAATGAATACTGAACCAAATCACAGCAGTGTTTTTTTCTTGGTCAGAAGAGAGGTGCAGGACTTACCAGGGACTGAGTCTCATGAGCGGGATGGGGGCACAGGTGAAGAACACAGTGACCAATAGGAAGGACCGCCTGCCCCACACATCTGACAGGGCACCAATCAGAGGGGCGCTCATGAAGGACAGGAGGCCCTGTGGCGGAGGAGGGTGAAGAGGGGGAGGAGCCTCTGTTAAGAACATCATGTTACCGGGAACCCGTAATGAGAAGCCTCATTGATCTTTAGTGTAAATGAGAGTGAGCTGAATTATAATCAAGTAGCAGCAAGAAAATGGCTGCCCTTTGCTCTCCTGAAATGACATATGATAAACCTATAATTAAACTTATACATCACTTGTTATAAAATAATAAGATACTAGAATTTTTTTTAAATAGAGTACCAGAATACATTATAGAGTGCTGCTTTTGTTCAATCGCTCAGGGATGCAACTCTACGGGGATCCTCATAGCAGTGATCAATAAATTACGTAATTGGTTAATAATTTTGGAGATATACTGTTCGTAGTCTGCCAAACAACATTTTTGTATTTAAGTTACTTCTATGCCTGATATCTTACCTTCACACCTTGAATAAGGCCATTCATCAGAAATGTGTGCTGTGGAAACGTTTCATGTAAAACCTGCAAAAATAAACCACAGAGAAACCACAAAGATCTTTAAAAAGGGGCTCTGGCACAGATAGGGTGCCAACTGCCAAGAAACCATAGTCACACACACAGACAGCTGTGTGCTTAACAAGCGGTTTTACAAGCCAAGAAACCTACCCTACAGAGAGAAGACTAGAAGAGACAGATGGGGATGAAAATAAGAGACAGACTGGCAGTGAGAGAGTGAGAAAGAGAGCAAGAGAGAGTTGATGGCTGTGCTAGAGATATACTGAACAAAAATATAAAACGCAACAATTTCAAAGATTTTACTGAGGTACAGTCCATATAAGGAAATCAGTCAATTGAAATAAATGCATTTGGCACTAATCTATGGATTTCACATGACTGGGCAGGGGCACAGCCATGGGTAGGCTTTGGAGGGCATAGGTCCACCCTCTAGGGAGCCAGACCCAGCCGAACATAATTCGTTTTTCCTCACAAAAGGGCTTTATTACAGAGGGAAATATTCCTCAGCACCCCCTCAGACGATCCCACTGGTGAAGAAGCCGTATGAGCCGGTCTGCCGTTGTGAGGCCGGTTGAACGTACTGCCAAATTCTTTACAATAACAGAGCCGGCTTATGGTAAAGAAATTAACATAAAAATGATCTGGCAACTGCTCTGTTGAACATTCCTGCAGTCAGCATGCCAATTGCACACTCCCTCAACTTGAGTCATCCATCGGTGGTGTGGTGTGACAAAACTGCACATTTTAGAGTGTCCTTTTATTGTCCCCCAGCAAAAGGTTCACATATGTAATGATCATGCTGTTTAAACAGTTTCTTGATATGCCACACCTGTCAGGTGGATGGATTATCTTGGCAAAGGAGAAATGCTCACTAACAGGGTTGTAAACAAATTTGTGCACAACATTTGAGAGAAAAAAGCTATTTGTGCATATGGAACATTTCTGGGATCTTTTATTTCAGCTCATGACACTTGGGACCAACACTTTACATGTTGCATAGATAGATAAAATAGATAGATAAAATAGATAGATAAAATAGATAGATAAAATAAAATGGATAAGATAGATAATCCTGCAGCAACAGGACATTTGAATTATGTGAATTATAATGAATGGTAATTTTATAGAGGTTGATACATTTTTCATAAAGAGAAAGTCAAGTCTAATTTCTAAATGGAATTTACAAACTTCAGGAGCCATTTAAACCTCAAATACACTAAACATTTTAAAATGTCCTGCTTCAGGGTGATCAAATTAAGATCCTACATCTGAAAACAGACAGGCCAGCTGGAGATGGAACTCACTGTCAGCATGGGAGTGGTGAGGAGACCCCAGGCAAAGAACTCCAGGAAGATGACCACAACAGCATGGGAGACACTGGGTCTGCCAATGCCATGGCCCGGCTGCAACACACAGGAAAGAAAGGTGGCCATTTTAGACAGTGTTCGATCCAATTTTAAAACATCCACCAAATTAACAGCTCTCACAGTGTGATAATTTTTTCAACAGCATTTCAAAAAGGCTACCATTTACTGAGTCTATGGTCTAATGATGCTGTCTGAAAGGATTATCTAGATTAAATCCGTCTAAATCTAAATCAATAAGAGAAAGAAATCCCACTGCTCCACTTCTCTTTCAAGGTGAATAAGTCACTTTCTTTGCTATTTGAAGACATCCACGTGGGGACCTCTGAAGTAGTCCATCAGTGGTATTTAAGGAAGGCAGAGATAGGGGAGCACAGGCCCCTAGCTACTTTACAGCACAGTGATGCAGCCTGTAGTCTTGGGAAGATTGGGACATGGCCGTTTAATGACAGTAGAGATTGAAGGTGGGCCTTCTATTACTATCCCTCGTGTTGATGACAGTGAGTGCACTGAGTTTGTCTGTGTATATGTGATATGTATGCATGAGTGAGAACTGGGGGAGAGTGGGATGTGATCTCAGCTCGCTGTCATGCAAGGTGGAAATCACGTCACAGTAGCCAGGCTTTATGGCGATTCAATCACTGCTGGCTTTTCAATGTTGTGAAAAATAGAGTCAGTCATTAACACATTTAGTTGTGTTAATTACAAATAAAACCCCTAATATAAAATTCATGTCTCAATCCACTTTGATGCATAGCTCAGACTAATAACAGAAGCCTTGTTAAACCTTGAATACACTACACGTTTGCATTGCCTGCTTTGTAGGGTAATTCTCCCAAAATATATAGTTATTCAATTAAGATCCTACATCTGGATAGTACAAAATGTAATGTTTTCCTTTAAAAAAAAAGTTTTTATGCCATCTGTGATTGTGTTTTTGGTCCAGGTCATCCTTCCTTTCCAAGGTAACACCATGGTAACACCTTCCATGGTCCTGACAGCTGGCCATTGGCTAGAGCACAGCCAGCATCCTCAACAACAACTATTATCCAAATATGAATTTGAAAACAATACATTATCATGATAATGCATTCTGTCTATGAATACATGATTATGGAATTATCATGCAAACAGCTTGCGTTGGGGGGAAGCCGGAGGATGTTATGTAATGTCAGCGGCATATCAATATTATACAGGCTTCAATAAGCTCCTCCGCAGCTATAGGCCTTAAGGCGCTACCCCGAGATATTACCGGCCGCGTCCTTCCAATAGGCGTTCCAACGTAACCATCTATGATTATCTAATAACACATTGATCCACAATTCAAAACGGATTAGTAATAGCTTTAGCGCAAGAATGTGTCGCACTTTAGGCTGACAGAGTCGTTTCATTTTCACAAGGTATCTCGAGTACACAATGTCCGCTTGTGTCATTGCCTGCTGCTACCGCAGGCGCACTCACAGCTGATACTCCACCGTTTGCAGTTTATGTGAAATCGGTTACATTGTTACATTACACAAATACTATAGGTTACATTCCCGGTTGCAATAGGCTACCGAAATAAAGACGATTAATTCACATACCGTGGGCCCATCTTTCATGATAATTTTCTTGACCAACACTATACGGTTGGTACCCTGTTGATCTTTCTCTCCCGGAGTCATCTCCTCATTACATTTTGCCGGAGTTACATAGAATCCATGCTGCGTAGGGATCTTCGGTTCACCCGCTTCTTCCAGGATGCCTTCTTATTTAGCCTTGGAAGGCTAACTGTAAAAAAATACGTGTTTATAACCCAGTAGTCCGACCGAATCGACAACAAATGCGAATCAGGTACAAAATGGATATTGCAAACGTCATCAACACGTACTCTAGATTCACTCTGTAGAGGACAGCGCACTCCAGCGATGGAAGATTAGAGATGGTGCTAAAGGTACTGACTGCGGATCAGTGTGTGGTTTTATGGCACCGTTTTACGCATCAGCTTGATGTCTGGGGAAGGTTGAGAAAACTGGTCTGAGACCAGATTTAGGGCTCAACACCGTTTCCTGCAGCCACGAAAGATGGACGCGCAGTACCCGGAAACAACGAATCTATTGTGGTTTATTCTCTGGTCCAAATAAAACATTTAGTTGTGGTTAACTTTATTGAATTGAAAGAGAGAGCATAACTCAGCTTACTCTGATAAACATGAGCTGTTTTCTAATATTAAAAATGCTATATGGAGCGGCAGGGTAGCCTAGTGGTTAGATTGTTGGACTAGTAACCGGAAGGTTGCAAGTTCAAACCCCCGAGCTGTCGTTCTGCCCCTGAACAGGCAGTTAACCCACTGTTCCTAGGCCGTCATTGAAAATAAGAATTTGTTCTTAACTGACTTGCCTGGTTAAATAAATAAATATTTGGTAGGCCAAATTAGGAAACATATGCTGCATTCTAGGTGTTTTACCCAGAAATACCATGTCAAAAATAGGATTAAGATTCCA
This sequence comes from Oncorhynchus mykiss, assembly GCF_057628025.1. Lineage (NCBI taxonomy): Eukaryota > Metazoa > Chordata > Actinopteri > Salmoniformes > Salmonidae > Oncorhynchus > Oncorhynchus mykiss. The sequence goes on along the minus strand of NC_143033.1, from coordinate 15,024,955 downwards.
TTGATTTTATTACTGCTCCGATGCTTTTAGGACCACATATAGTAGAAAATTATGCATTGCCTGTTTTCCTTGCAGGTGTAATTGAATGAAGCGCCGCCTACCAATGTCCTTTTTTGTTCATGGTAAATGCTCAAATGTGTATACCAGGTGGGTAAGTCATGTGATGTCATTGCTTTACTGGTAGTTTGTGCTCCATGAGGTCTGTTTGTGGTCATCACTAGGCAACGAGAGTGTTCAGTTTACAGTACCTGCACCGCAAAGGTGTGTCTGTAAGAGGACACGGTGCTTAACCAGCAAACTATTCTAGGATCGCCTGGGGCAGATTCCTTCTCCACCAAAATATTTATGGTACATTATTTAACACCAGGATTACTTCAGGTTGGCACTTTTTCAGTAAAAGATATTGATCATCTTTAGAGCTTTGTATGCCTGTCTCTGTAGACAGAATGGCCTTAGCAAGTGGACACTGGGTTGCCAAGGAAACGAAAGGTAAACCGCCAAGCCCCAGGTAAGTGTGTGTGTGTGTGTGTGTGTGTGTGTGTGTGTGTGTGTGTGTGTGTGTGTGTGTGTGTGTGTGTGTGTGTGTGTGTGCTTCTCTCATTGACCGCTCAGCTTTTCCCCGTCATCACCTCAGGTATGTCCCCAGTATTTTCTTAACTTGGCTGAACATGCCTCTCTAGAAGCAGATGGAAAAACAACATAGTTTTTTACATGTTTAATTTCTCCATTTCCACAAATCTCCACCTTCCCAGGCACAGCCATGCGCTAGCTGTGGCTGGGAATATAGCTTTCCTGTTTGGAGGGGTGTCCACCATATCCCATGAGGTGAATCTCACTAACTTATGCTACTAATTGGTAAGCCTATCTAAAACACTGCAATGAACCTAACAATGTATTTCCCATTGTTCTGTAGGAGGAGCAGCCAGTATATTTGAATGACTTCTACATGCTCACAGGTACAGTATAATTATACTCAATGAGCTCAACCAAACACATGTAGGCTACAACTAAATACCCCTATTGACAGTCTAGATTAATCATAATACAAGCCTTCTTAAACATGCAATATAATGTCATTTCTCACATATGATTACTCAGTTTCAGCCATATGTTTCTAGTTTCAGCCACTCACATCACATGGGAGGTGATGCCACAGAATGGGGTTGTACCCTCAGCAAGAGAAGGACACACACTTTGGTAATTGATATACTGTATACAGCATCTTAACAATTAGGATATCTCAATTACCATTTGAACCTCAGACCATACTAATACGGTATGCTATTTGTCTACAAATCAACCATGGAGACATTCATTGAGACATCTGTTAAGTCTACTGCTTTGACATAGGTAAGATTATAGGGCATGAAGTCCCTTGGGGCGGCAGGTTTCCTAGTGGTTAGAGCGTTGGGCCAGTAACCGAAAGGTTGCTAGATTGAATCCCGAGCTAACAATGCATAAATCTGTCATTCTTCCCTTGAACAAGGCATTTAACTCACTGCTCCTAGGCTGTCATTGATAATAAGTATTTGTTCTTAACTGTCTTACCTAGTTAAACAAAGGTTAAATAACATTTAACATTTTTTACATATATACTGTTGATATATTCTCCCTGCCTCCGCAGTGTGGTTAAAGGCAAGCTCTACCTGTTTGGAGGAGTGGACAGTCCGCAGGCTGGAGAATGTCTTCCTGGAGTCTACTGCTTTGACATAGGTAAGATTACAGGGCAGGGAGTCCCTGGGTTATTTCAGGGAAGCAGTGTAGATGATAAGAAGGAACTCAGCCTCGACTCAAAGATAACATAATTGGTTAAAACTCCAGATTCTTTGCCACTTCCAGTGTCAATGATGAAAGAGCTTAACTCCCCCAAACTAACATTGCCATAAGAACAACAACTTTGAAAGAGTAGTAGCTGTAGCGTTTATTATTTTCACGACCCATGCCATGCTTAGGGTGAGATTGTGATGTTCATTACTGAGTTTGCTGTACAGTTTATTGTAACTAAAACTACACAGTTTAACACGGAGTAAAGCGTGCCCTCTGGTCTCATTTGCTATAGTGTCATTGACGTGGGAGCGGCTTGCCACAGGGGGTGTGTCTCTTAGAACCATCAGACACAGTTCCGTCTCCGTGGGAGACAACATTTATGTCTACGGTGGGCTCCTAGATGGTGTCCCCACTGATGACCTCATGGTGTTCAACACAGGTCAGTGTGGCCCAGGGTTGAGCCATGGTCACCACAGGTCAGTATGGGCCAGGGTTGAGCCATGGTCACCACAGGTCAGTATGGGCCAGGGTTGAGCCATGGTCACTTACAAGCATAGCAAACACTTTCATCCAAATCAGTGACCCTGTTGCTGTCAGGTCAAACCCACTGATTAGGAAGTAAATGATAAATAATGCTGCCGTGGAGGTTCATTTAGGTCAGAGGAAATATTCATGCATGTAGAGTAATTCATCTCTTCAGTCTCTTTGGTTCAGAGTGTGACTACTTGTATTTCAGTCTCTCTGAACTGGACCCCAGTCAAGACCACTGGCACTCTGCCATCTGCAAGGTAATTTACACCATCGTAAACATAAGAAGCCTAACTAGTGGTCTCAAATTACAGAAATTAGCTAAAGATTCTCCTGTTGAAAGGATGCATCATTACACTTGCTGGGTTTAGCTGATATTGTACGCCAGAAGACTTGTTTGTTAGCTGTGCTGCATTCCATCACAGAGTGTGCGTGAAAGGTTGCCATGGCACAGTATGTTGACAACAGCAACCAATAGGGTAACGGACGACCTCATGTGAAACTATATCTGAATGCCATCTGTCCTCCATTGAAGCCCCCCAGTACTTGGCACGGTTCAGTCATGACCGTTCCAAGGACGGCCAACAGTCTAGTACGGGCACTCTCATCCTCATCCCAATCCAAATTCACACAGCCCTTGCCTTGCAACAACAGGCTATAGACAACAAGTTTGGCTTCATTTTAGTTCTGAACTTACAGTGCCTTGCGAAAGTATTCGGCCCCCTTGAACTTTGCGACCTTTTGCCACATTTCAGGCTTCAAACATAAAGATATAAAACTGTATTTTTTTGTGAAGAATCAACAACAAGTGGGACACAATCATGAAGTGGAACCACATTTATTGGATATTTCAAACTTTTTTAACAAATCAAAAACTGAAAAATTGGCAGTGGAAAATTATTCAGCCCCCTTAAGTTAATACTTTGTAGCGCCACCTTTTGCTGCGATTACAGCTGTATGTCGCTTGGGGTATGTCTCTATCAGTTTTGCACATCGAGAGACTGACATTTTTTCCCATTCCTCCTTGCAAAACAGCTCGAGCTCAGTGAGGTTGGATGGAGAGCATTTGTGAACAGCAGTTTTCAGTTCTTTCCACAGATTCTCGATTGGATTCAGGTCTGGACTTTGACTTGGCCATTCTAACACCTGGATATGTTTATTTTTGAACCATTCCATTGTAGATTTTGCTTTATGTTTTGGATCATTGTCTTGTTGGAAGACAAATCTCCGTCCCAGTCTCAGGTCTTTTGCAGACTTCCAGAATGGTCCTGTATTTGGCTCCATCCATCTTCCCATCAATTTTAACCATCTTCCCTGTCCCTGCTGAAGAAAAGCAGGCCCAAACCATGATGCTGCCACCACCATGTTTGACAGTGGGGATGGTGTGTTCAGCTGTGTTGCTTTTACGCCAAACATAACGTTTTGCATTGTTGCCAAAAAGTTCAATTTTGGTTTCATCTGACCAGAGCACCTTCTTCCACGTTTGGTGTGTCTCCCAGGTGGCTTGTGGCAAACTTTAAACAACACTTTTTATGGAAATCTTTAAGAAATGGCTTTCTTCTTGCCACTCTTCCATAAAGGCCAGATTTGTATAATATACGACTGATTGTTGTCCTATGGACAGAGTCTCCCACCTCAGCTGTAGATCTCTGAAGTTTATCCAGAGTGATCATGGGCCTCTTGGCTGCATCTCTGATCAGTCTTCTCCTTGTATGAGCTGAACGTTTAGAGGGACGGCCAGGTCTTGGTAGATTTGCAGTGGTCTGATACTCCTTCCATTTCAATATTATCGCTTGCACAGTGCTCCTTGGGATGTTTAAAGGTTGGGAAATCTTTTTGTATCCAAATCCGGCTTTAAACTTCTTCACAACAGTATCTCGGACCTGCCTGGTGTGTTCCTTGTTCTTCATGATGCTCTCTGCGCTTTTAACGGACCTCTGAGACTATCACAGTGCAGGTGCATTTATACGGAGACTTGATTACACACAGGTGGATTGTATTTATCATCATTAGTCATTTAGGTCAACATTGGATCATTCAGAGATCCTCACTGAACTTCTGGAGAGAGTTTGCTGCACTGAAAGTAAAGGGGCTGAATAATTTTGCACGCCCAATTTTTCAGTTTTTGATTTGTTAAAAAAGTTTGAAATATCCAATAAATGTCGTTCCACTTCATGATTGTGTCCCACTTGTTGTTGATTCTTCACAAAAAAATACAGTTTATATCTTTATGTTTGAAGCCTGAAATGTGGCAAAAGGTCGCAAAGTTCAAGGGGGCCGAATACTTTCGCAAGGCACTGTAGTTCAGTTCAGTCCAGTTTTTTGTCAGTACAAGTACACTTATTTTAGTTTTGACAGATTACACTGTAGCCTAATATATCCCTTGTTGACATGCTCTGATCCTGCAGATGCAGCCTGCTACAGTATTTGCCTGTGTCTGTGATGTTCTGTCTTTGTAGATACAACCACACGTTTGCTGTAGTCAGTGAGCAGGTGTTCATGTTTGGGGGATGTGCTGAGGATGGCTGCTACTACAAAGACGTTCATGTTCTCAACACGGGTAAAGAAATGCTAGTGCTCCTACAGACTTTGCATGGGCTGATATTCTTTACATTTGACACATTTTAGTAAACCCATTGTGACATCATTAGAATAGGGGAATGTTCTAATCAAACCAAAACCTCAGTAAACAACTGGTGATGCAAATTTGTAATTCTGAATCATAAATGACATCAAACCGCTGTAATGCTGTTATTCTAAACTCATTGTGACATCAATAATACATTATTGATGTCACATTGGAATTGTCAGAATAGATGAGGTAAAGAGGTCAATCGAACTCTACCAAAACAATGGAACTTCCATGAAAACGAGTGGGGTAAAGATGCTGTGGGGGAAGATCCCGATTCTCCTCATTGCACCCATCAAAATTAGCCTACATTAGGCTATTGTTTATATGTGTATTTTATACTATGTTGAGGGAAAAATCTGAGTATAATCCTTGTATGGAGGTCAACCCCAATACATGTTCATGTCACTGTCACCAATCAACAGCATTATAGTTAAAAACTACTTTGACTACCTCTCACAATTTCTGTGTGCTAGCTATGCTACCAGTTTATACAAACAGTAGTTAGCATTTAGCAGTCACTTCTTCTAAACCTAAAAAGGGACTACCTCTAAATGTTATGCAGCGAAAACAGAGAAATATATCCACATAGGACTTCAGTAACCACATTGTGGGCCTGTTTCAATACATCAATCATGACGGATTTGACAACTATCCACTTTGTTAGATCAGATTTGTTGTATGTGCGCCAATCCGGCATTCCATCTTCTTTCCCTCATGGTCTGCGGTCCATTGACCTCTTTGCTGCATCTATGATGCTGAACTGAAGTGACCTCATCCTCAAACAGCCCACATAGGGTTCCAAAAGGGTTCTGTGGCTGTCCCCATAGAAGAACCCTTTTTGGATCCAAGTAGAACTCTTTTGGGTTCCATGTAGAACCCTCTGGGGAAAGGGTTCTACATGGAACCCAAAAGGGTTCTATCTGGAACCAAAAGGGTTCTACCTGGAACCAATAAGGGTTCTTCAAAGGGTTATCCTATTGGGATAGCCAAATAACCCTTTTTGGTTCTAGTTAGCACCTTTTTTTCTAAGAGTGTTGTGTGATTTCATAAATGACTCACTACCAGCAAACCACAGTGATGTAATGTTGTAATTCTACATTTATTGTGACATAAGTAGTGCATTATTGATGTCACAGTGCAATTATCAGAATGGGGCTCAACTTGTCTGACCTCATCCTCAGACAGCCTATTCCGACATTATGAATAAATCACCAGCAGCAAAACCACTATGATGTAATGTTGTTATTCTAAACTCATTGTGACATCAATAGTGCATTATTAATGTCACAGTGGAATGGGACTGAAGTGAACTAAAGTGACCTGTCATTCTCAGAAACCCTGGTGTGGCAGAGGTATGGTGTGAAGGGGGAGTCGCCCCTGGCCTGTGCAGGTCAGACCCTCACAGCACATCATGACAAGGTATAAACAACACACTAAATGCCCCCTCACCACCTACCAAAAATATCAAATGATATTGATATTGCCAGGCAACAGAATGCTTGACTCAATAAATCCTTATAGGACTATGAATGTCTACTTTGGTGTTATTCATGTACTCATGCTCTTATTATTTGAATATTATTCAATTCAGGATATTTACTTGTTTGGTGGAAAATGCACCAGTCAGGATGGAACTGTCACATCAACCAATGAAATTCATAAATTAAGCATTGGTAAGTCAAACAGCATCGTCACGGTTTCCACTATATTAGCATGGCCATTTGAATACTGCATGTATGCTGCCCTCGTGTGGAAAAAGTCCTTGCACAAAAATCCATCCCTCGTTCCTTCAAGCAATTATTATTTGTTTTCAGCGGTTTGAATAAAGATCCCAGGTTTACAGATAAAGGCCTAGTAGCTGACATGTAATGACATTTCCCCTCTTCCCTGTCTCCCTCCCTCCCTCTTCCCTGTCTCCCTCCCTGGTCCCTCTCCCTCCCTCCCTCTTCCCTGTCTCCCTCTCTCCCTCAACTTGTCTCCCTCCCTGGTCCCTCTCCCTCCCTCCCTCCCTCCCTCTTTCCTGTCTCCCTCCCTCCTTCAACTTGTCTCCCTCCCTGGTCCCTCTCCCTCCCTCCCCCCCTCCATCTCCACCGCTCCAGCTAAGATGAAATGGAAGGTGCCTCTCTATGTGGGGATTCCTCCGGCCCGCCGTCATGACCATACAGCCTTCATCCTTCACAGCCATGTGTGTGTGCGTGTGTGTGCGTGTGCGTGTGTGCGTGCTTGGATACGTGTGCACGCACGTGTGTGTGATCTGTCTATCTCTTCTTCTATTTCTATCTCTTAATGACCTGGTGTTCGTATTATGCAGATATATGTATTTGGTGGCAAAAATGAAGAACAAGAATTCAATGACCTGAAGGTGATGAAATTGATTAACCCATCCGAAAGACAGCCAGGTAACACAGCCTAGATCAATTTCAAAGATTTCCAATACTTGGGTAGTTTTTTGCCATTCCGTTGCACTTTTACATCTTTCTTCAACCTTTATTCGTGTGTCTCTGGGAGTTTGATATAATTTGATAAGCCGGTTCTGCACTTCCTTTCTGTTCTCCTAATAGTGATGAAGCAGATTCTATCTGAGTTTGGGCTTCAGGGAGTCAGCCATGGGTTAGTATTTTGTTATGTCAGCTATCCTATTCAAACTACAATTAACATTTTGCTCTTTTTTGCAGACTTATTTTTCAGGTTTGGCTGTGTTATTTTATGTTAACCTACAGATGTAGAATCTGAACCAGTCTCCTACAACAGAAAAATAGTCCTGCAGCAAATTATTGTGGATTTTAATGAATTTACATTTTTGTAGTTGTTGATATATTTTTCATAAGGGAAAATCAAGTCTGGAATTTTTGTGGAAATTACAAAATGTAGAAGCCTTTTTAAACCCCAAATACACTACAAGTTTGACATTTCCTGCTTTTGAGGAAAGTAATTTTTCAACAGGATGATCAAGTTAAGATCCTACACCTACACAGTTACAGTTATTCAAATTAGGTTTCAGGTTTCACAAAGCTTTTTCGCTCTCATTTGATCAGCTTCGTGCCGACAAAGGTCCCCAATGTCAAGTATGAGCTGAGTGAGTCTCCATCTCTTTTTTCTGTGAGGACGGATGCAGCTGCCTCTGCACAGGTGGGTCACATGAAAAGCAGTGAACTGTTCATCAAACTGCATAGAGGCATTGTTACTGTATGATGTAGTAACTTAGTAGAACATTTTAAAGCAGTCAATCAATCAATCAAATGTATTTTTAAAACCGTTCTTACGTCAGCAGTTGTCAGGCAGTTCTATACAGAGACCCAGCCTAAAACCTTATAGAGCAAGCAATGCACATGCAGATGCAGAAGTGCAATGATTAGGAAAAACTCCCTAGAGAGGCAGGAACCTTGGTAGAAACCTAGAGAGGAATCAGGATCCGAGGGGTGGCCAGTCCTTTTCTAGCTGTGCCGGATAGAGATTATAAGAGTACATGGTCCGGTTGTTCTTCAAGACGTTCAACCTTTTGTAGATGACCAGCTGGGTCAAATAAACACCACAGTTGTTATAGAGGGTGCAGCAGTTCAACACCTCAGGAGTAAATGTCAGTTGTCTTTTCATAGCTGAGCATTCAGAGGTGGAAACAGAAGGTCCGAAAAATAATTAGAGAGAGAAAGGGTTGAAACAGCAGGTCCGGCACAAAGTAGCATGTACGGAGAAACAGGTCAGAGTACCATAGCCTCAGGCATGAACAGCGGAACTGGATCGGTAGCATGGCTGGGTGGAGTGGGGACAGGGACAGGCAAGAGTAGTTAGGCCAGGTAGTCCTGAGAGAGAGAGAAGTCAAACTTTCCTTAAGAAAAGCCCACCTTGTAAGACATGCTATTATATCCAGGTAGTAGCAACTTGCTCACATACTGTTTCTATAACAACTTGTAGTCTTTATGTTTATCATGCTGATGTTACATCATTAGGTTACAGCCCAAAGAGACTTCAGTGCCGTCCGAGATGAGGCGATGGATATGATCCATAAAGCTTTCTCCATGCTTGATGGAGAGTTTCAGAAGCTTGACAGGTATTATGTTTTCAATCTAGGTCAAAAGTTTAACAAACAGATCACATTTGACAAACAGGTCAAACATTTTCCTGACCAATAAACTCTTCATTAATTGACTGAGTGACTGACAAACCGATTCATTCATGCATGCATTCATTCATTCATTCATCCATTCAATAAGTTATTCATTACTGTAGAGAAAGGTCAGAGCTTGCTCAGTCTGCAGCTGCTCTTCAGTACAAGAGAGAATCTCACCAAGCCCACCATCAGCAACAGGAGGAGGTAAATGCTCACTCATAGTTCAAGATTATCATTCACTCACTCATTCACTAAATATGTAGCTTTCCAATAGTTCCCCTTTTTGTGTGGTTGAATAATTTATATTCTATGAAATAATGGTTTTCCAGGAAGAATGATGGAAGCTTTGTTTGTGGTTTTGGTGTTGCAGGAACTACAGGAAATGCTTGAGCGACACAGAGCCCAGAATGAGACCTGGCTACGTGCACGGGCAGAGGAGAATGACAAGGAAAGGAAGGGGCTGTGTAAACTCAGGGTGTGTAGTGGTTACTAACCACACACACACACGCACACACACAAACACACAAAGAGTAGCACAAACATAAACATGCATGCAGTTCCAGGTGTATAATTAGAAGTGTATTCCTGAAGTGTAGGAGATTACATGTGAAGTTGTATTCAGTTCAGTTTTATTTCTAGTGGGCGATCACATGACATTATGGGTTTTTGGGGAGTGTATGACAGTTGTACCTTTCAGCACCAGGCTATCAGAAAACCCCTCATCTGTTCAGAAAAGGTAGCCGTCCACCTATGAATACGACAATGTGCTTTTTCTGAAGTGTACACTCAATGTCCTGCTGAAAGCCAGGTATAGGGCATCTTTTTTCCATATAATTAGGTATTAGAATACTAGAACTGAGATGAACCTTCTTATGATGGTCCAAGAGTCAGTCATGTTTGTCAGGGAGTTGGTCCACCATGGTTAGCCAGTGCTCTGATAAGATATTGTGTAAAACAGTAAATGTGAAAAATGTATCTGCACAGTGCCTTCAGAAAGTATTCACACCCTTTGACTTTTTCCACATTTTGTTGTGTTACGACCTGATTTTAAAATGTATTAAATTTAGATTTTGTGTCACTGACCTACACACAATACCCCATAATGTCAAAGTAGAATTACATTTTAAGATTTTTTTAAACACATTCATTAAAAAGGAAAAGCTGAAATGTAGTGAGTCAATAAGTATTCAACCCCTTTGTAATGGCAAGCCTAAATAAGTTCAGGAGTAAAAAGTTGTATAACACGCTGCATGGACTCTGTTTAACATGCTTTTTGAATGACTACCTCATCTTTGTACCCCACATATCACATCTGTAAGGTTCCTTTAGTCGAGCAGTGAATTTGAAACACAGATTCAACCACAAAGCCAAGGGAGGTTTTCCAATGCCTCGCAAAGAAGGGCACTTATTGGTAGATGGGTAAAAGAAAACAAAAAAGACATTGAATAGCATGGTGAAGTTATTAATTACACTTTGTCTGGTGTATCAATACACCCAGACACCACAAAGATACAGGCGTCCTTCCTAACTCAGTTGCCGTAAAGGGATTTCACCGTGAGGCCAATGGTGACTTTAAAACAGTTGCAGAGTTTAATGGCTGTGATAGGAGGAAACTGAGGATGGATCAACAACATTGTAGTTACTCCACAATACTAACCTAAATGACAGACTGAAAAGAAAGAAGCCTGTGTAATAAGGCACTAAAGTAAAATTGCTAAATATTGGCAAAGAAATTAACTTTATGTCCTGAATACAAAGCGTTATGTTTGGCGCAAATCCAATACAACATCACTGAGTACCACTCTTCATATTTTCAAGCATGGTGGGGGCTGCATCATGTTATAAGTATGCTTGTCATCGGCAAGGACTGGGGAGTTTTGGGGGAGATAAATAAAAATGGAATAGAGCTAAGCACAGGCAAAATCCAAGAGGAAAACCTGGTTCAGTTTTCTTTCCGACAGACACCGAGAGAGACAAATTTACCTTTCAGCAGGACAATAACTGTCAAAACTTCTCCCGAAGTCGTTTCCTCTCCTTGTTTGGGCGGTGTTCGGCGGTCGACGTCACCGGTCTTCTAGCCATAGCCAATCCATTTTTCATTTTCCATTTGTTTTGTCTTGTTTTCCCACACACCTGATTTTCATTTCCTCATTACGTGTTGTGTACTTAACCCTCTGTTCTCCCCATGTCTTTGTGTGGTATTGTTTGTTTGTAAGTGCTTGTGCACATTGACTGGTGCGCGTCGGGTTTTGTACCCAAGTTTTTATTTTCTTGATGATGTTGGTTTTGGTATTAAACTGCTCCGGCTATTACCTAGTTCTGCTCTCCTGCGTCTGACTATCCCTGCCACCAGTTACCCACCCCTTACAGAATACCACACCCGAATATGGATTCAGCAGGAGCAGGTGCCACTGATATGGAGATCGAGGAGCGCATCCAGGAACACACAGCGATGCTCCACAATCTCGGCGCCGCCATGGACCGCGTCATCCAAGCTATGGACCGCTGGGAGAGACGGAAAGTTCCTCCAGCACCTACACCAGCACAACAGGGGCCTTCACTACTCACTCCCCCTGCACCCGGTTCCAGTGGGATTCGCCTCACCCTCCCCGGGGAGTACAATGGGACGGCTGCCCGCTGCCAGGGTTTCCTGTTGAAAGTTGGAGTTATACCAGGCAACCATCCACCATCCACCATCTCTAGGCTTCTTCGGGCAGTGAGACTCCCACCACGGTAAAGGAGCTGCAGCGGTTTCAAGGGTTTGCCTATTACTACCGGAGGTTTATCCAAGGTTTTGGTTTTGGACGCAGACATTGAGCAGGTGTTGTGTGCAGAGCCCGCTCCCCTCCAGTGTCCCGCTGGGCGTCTGTACGTTCCATCTACTGTTCGTGACCGGCTGATCTATTGAGCCCACACATCAGCCTCCTCTGGTCATCCAGGCATCGGTCGGACGGTTAGCTGTCTGAATGGGAAGTACTAGTGGCCCACTTTGGCTAAGGACCTGATGGTTTATGTTTCCTCCTGCTCGGTGTGCACCCAGTGTAAGGCTCCTAGGCACCTGCCCAGAGGTAAGCTACACCCCTTACCCTTTCCACAGCGGCCATGGTCACACCTGTCGATCGATTTCCTGACCGATCTCCCCTCATCACAGGGAAAAACCACGATCCTGGTTGTGGATCGTTTCTCTAAGTCCTGCCATCTCCTCCTGCTGCCTGGTCTCCCTATGGCCCTACAGACTGTGGAGGCCTTGTTTACACACATCTTCTGGCACTACGGGGTGCCCTTTGGACATAATGTCTGATCGGGGTCCCTAGTTCACTTCGAGGGTCTGGAGGGTGTTCATGGAACGTCTGTGGGTCTCGATCAGCCTTACCTCGGGTTTTCACCCCGAGAGTAACAGGCAGGTGGAGAGAGTAAACCAGGATGTGGGTAGGTTTCTGAGGTCTTATTGCCAGGACCGGCCGGGGGAGTGGGCAGCGTTCGTTCCCTGGGCCGAGATGGCCCAGAACTCGCTCCGTCACTCCTCTACTAACCTCTCCCCCTTCCAGTCCGTACTGGGGTATCAGCCGGTTCTGGCTCCTTGGGCAGAGGAAACATGGGACGCTGCCCATGTTCACCTTCAGTGTGCCGTGCTGCTCCAGAAAGCCAGTGTAGACCATCACCGCAGACCAGGTTTGGCTCTCGACCCGAAACCTGCCCCTCCGCCTGCCCTGCCGGAAGCTGGGTCCGTGGTTTGTGGGGCCATTTAAAGTCATGAGGAGACTGAACGAGGTGAATTACAGGTTACATCTCCCCCCCGATTACCGTATTAACCCCTCGTTCCAGGAGTCTGAGGTGCGGGAGGTTCCTTCGCCCCCTCTGGACATCGAGGGGCCCCGGCGTACTCCGTTTGTTCCATTCTGGATTCGAGGCATCGGGCGAGGGGCCAACAGTACCTCGTGGACTGGGAGGGGTATGGTCCGGAGGAGAGATGCTGGGTTTCGGTGGAGGACGTGTTGGTCCCGTCAATGCTGCGGGAGTTCCACTGTCATCCGTCCCGATCGCCCTGCGCCTTGCCCTTCGGGTCGTCCCCGAGGCCGGTGTCGGCGCGCTGCTGGTGCCACGCATCAAGGGGCAGGGGTACTGTCACGACTTCTCCCGAAGTCGGTTCCTCTCCTTGTTCGGGCGGTGTTCGGTGGTCGACGTCACCGGCCTTCTAGCCATCGCCGATCCATTTTTCATTTTCCATTTGTTTTGTCTTGTTTTCCCACTCACCTGGTTTTCATTTCCTCATTACGTGTTGTGTATTTAACCCTCTGTTCCCCCCATGTCTTTGTGTGGTATTGTTTGTTTGTAAGTGGTGCACGTCGGGTTTTGTACCCAAGTTGTTATTTTCTTGATGCCTTTGGTTTTCGCTGCCAAATGTAATTAGAACATGTATTGACTCAGTGGGTTGAATACTTATGTAATCAAGATATATGTTTTACTTTTCATAAATTTTTACAAAATGTAGAATTTTTCTTCCACTTTGAATTTACAGAGTATTTTGTGTAGATGGTTAACAAAAAAACAACAAATCAATTTTAATTCCACCTTGTAACACCAACAAAATGTGGGAAAGAAACAATGTCTATGGATGTGGAAATCAAGACCGTTCCGAACGGCACCAAAAATGATATGTCCAAAGGGCATCTGCGCCGACTTGTGCTTACTGGGGTGTAGTCTACCATGTCGGCCTGCATTGGAATTTTATGAATGCCCATCCATGTGGTAGGCCCACTGTTTGTAAAATAGGCAGTTGCATTGGCTTTATTTGTCCTGATGTCTTTGACTAATCAATTTGGCTATTCAAGCTCTGAATATCAACTACCCAACTTTATCAGAAGTTATCGTGAGCCTATTTGAAATGTTTTTTTAATAGCTAGGATCAGCTTGTAAAAAAATGTATGGATACAAACTTGAAACCACTGATCATAATAATGGGATGGAACTCCTGGACAACAGCTGTGATTGTCCATTCCATATTGTCCATTTTACTTTGACCTGTACCGTTTTTAGGATATGTTGTTTATTAACATGACAGCACATTTTTTATTTGATTGATCGCCATTTTGGTTAGGCTATTTGCAGTGGTGTAAAAATACTTTAAAGTATTACTTAAGTCGTTTTTTGGTGTATCTGTACTTTACTTATATTTTTACTTCACTACATTCCTAAATAAAATAATGTCAATTCACACACTTATCAAGAGAACATCCCTGTTCATCCCTACTGCCTCTAATCTGGCGGACTCACTAAACACAAATGCTTCATTTGTAAATTGTCTTGAGTGTTGGAGTGTACCACTGGCTATCCGCCAATAAATAGAACAAATACAATTGTACCATCTATCTGCTTAATATAAGCAATTTGAAATGGTTTATAGTTTTACTTTTACTTGTGATACTTAAGTACATTTTAGCAATTCCATTTACTTTTGATACTTAAGTATATTTAAAACCAAATACTTTTAGACTTTTACTTATCTTTACTTTTACTCAAGTATGACATTGAGTACCTTTTACACCACTGACTATTTGATTGGAGAAACCTGCATCATGATGTAAAAAGTGTCTCTCTCATTACATTGTCATACATTTTATCTCCAGCCTATGCTACAGAAAATGCCACATATTATTTCTACAATATCCTATATCTGCTACATGATTTATGTTAGATAATTTTTTTTGACGGAACGTTGGTGGATCGCTGCGTGCTGGGAATGGACAGGATAAATATGTTGCTGTCCCTGCCTTTGACAAAGTGGGCACTGGTGATTACAGGGTGGCATCAGTGCTCACCTAAAAAGCTAATATGCCACTGGTTGAGAAAATTGCTAATTATTTTTGGGCAGAAATATTTTAGGTTTCATGTGTTATTGGATGTGCGTCTTGGACAGTTTAGCTCCGAAAATGCTGTCCTCGTCAATCTGCCGCCATACGCGGCCGATCCTTCCTAATGTGAGGGTCTAGTAATTTAATAGGATCTTTATGCCTTTTTCATACATTTTCCCTCTCTCTTCCAAGGAGGAGATTGTGCACGAGCAGGGGAGACTGGAAGAGGAGCAGGGAAACATCCAGAAACGCAGCGAACATCTCCTATCCATCATGCAACAGTTTAAAGGCATGTAAAGACACGTAACCATGGCAACCAATTTGGACGTGCGGAGTTTGTGGGTGTGGCTTACTTTCCAAGGATGACCAACTCAAAAGCGTCTGTAAAAAGGAAATGTGACATTCATTTGTGTTTTTCCACTGGTGGGTGTGTTTGAATAGTTAGCATTTTGTGCATAGCTAAGATTAACTTTTGTTGTCTTTTGCCAGATAGTCATAATATCTTTAGCGAGACAGGGGGATAATTTTGACACTGTCAAAAGAAAAAACACCACTCAAGGCATTTGTTTAAACCTCAGGAATGGTTGCTAAAAAAATCCTAGGACATATCAAAATTGGTAATGATAGGTCTAAGCAAAATGTTGTAAAGGAGAATAATTAACTGAGTTGTAGATTGATGTAGCCTAATCATGTTCATAAAAATGTTGGATTATATCTTGTCAAATCTGCATAAAACAACTTTCTGTTCCCTCATCTTTCAAATAATCCTACACTGAAGGCTTACACTTTTATGAACATACTTTAAAAGAACTGACGGAATGTTATATTCTAAATGTGGGCAAACCAGATATTTTCTTAGGCAAACCCTGTATGGGAATAGATAACTCACAAATTAAACCAAAAAATATATAGAAAAAAATGCTTTGCATAAGAATTGGTTGTCAATTAAATAATTTACTCAAAGAGCTTTCCTCTTGTCCTCCAATTGTTACCAGCCCTGTCGCAGCATAGAGATCCTATTAAATGAATAAAGTATTATAATTCTTAATTCTGTGTCGCAGTCAAACAAATGCGCAGGCGCAGAGCTGTCGGTTCGGGAAAAGCAAAATGACTCACTATTTTGCAGGAAGACAGAATTTATTGCACCAATTATGTATCGTGCTGTAACACTTTTTGGCAGAGGAAGGGGAGGGGATGGTTTTTGGCAGTAATCAGGGTTGCCATCAAACGGATACTGACTGAGGCACAGGGGAGAAAGCGGGATAGGAAAATATCTTGCTATAATTTCACAATAAAGCGGGTAAGATATTCCGAAACACAAACAGCTATTCTCACACACAGGAAACCAGCCACAAACATTAATTCAAAGGGTCTCTATGCGAGCGCGTAACATGACTCTTCAAAACTGGAGTGGAAAGGAGACTGGTTTGGGGCATTTGTCCTCATTTGAAAATGTGTTTCTTGTCAGCCAGAGTATGGTCCCTGTTGGTTCGACTGCACCGTTTCTCTGCGGGGATAGTAAATATGGCTGACACTGACCACTAGTGTAGCTCATGTACGGTGCTGGTTGCAGACGGCATTTATCTTACATTGCAAGACATTGTGTTGTGATGTCTTCAATCGATGAAGCAATCACTTGATTCAGAAGAACTGGTTACGAAGTTAACTAGCTAGGTAGCTATCTAGTTAGTTAGTTTGGTTTGTTTGTTAGCCAGCTAGCTAATGTAAAGGAAAATCTGTTTCACCAACAGATTTGGCTAGACTGCTTCAAAGACTAACGTTAGATTGCCCAGCCAAAGACAAGTTGAAAACAGTGTTGTATGCCAAATGTGCAATACAACAAATAATTGTCTTTACATAGCTAACTAAACTGATACTTACTAGCTTATAAACGGTGGTAACTTTTTGTACTTCAATGTAACTAGCTAGCTACCAAGGATTTCCGTTTGTTGTAACATAATCTGTCCAACCTAACAACTGTTAAATGATCTTGCGGCATTGTGCAGAGTTCCTCAGTCTGTGGACACAGTCCCAAGCTTCCTATCTAGCAACCAAAGCAAAGGTCACATTGACTGCACAATGTCATGAATCACGATCAACTCATCTGCCCGACAGACTATTAATTCAGTGTCAAGTGAGGTGGGGCGGGGACTCTGACAGCTATTTATCATATGTGTTCATTTGTGTCCTATATTTGATGCCAGTCTGTTGAGCATTTACAAAGGAGGGGGGGGGGGGGGGGGGGTCAGCGAAAATATTCAAAAAATAATGATATATATATATATATATATATATATATATATATATATATATATATATATATATATTTGAATATCACTAGCAACAACAGAATAAACTAATTTTGAATTGCATACCTACAGTAGAGAAGAGGGGCATACACATGTTTTTATGATGTCAACTTTATTTCTCAACTCCTAATATTGAGCAAATTACACTCAATGGAGTCAATTACACTCACTGGAGTATCTGACATAGACTTTGAAAAAGCACCCGCGAGTATCGGCTGCGGAAAGTAAGATTTCTTGACCAAAACATGGCAAACCTTTTGTTTAACCATCTGAACAGCTGCGCTATTAGTGAAAATGTGTTTGGAGTTACCTTTCTATCTTATGGGCTATGTTAGAGTTTACACTTCTTCCGATAATAATGTGTAACATAATACATTTAAAAAACGATCTAACATCTATTAATTTTAAAAAGTCGATTACTACTCCTTGCCATTCACCCGATGATAAGACAAGATGTACAAAACATTTTTTGCTAACATAATCGGGTTCGCTGGTTTGCCTGGGTGGAGGTCCCTGGGCAAGAAAAGATTGAAGACCCCCTGAAGTAGACGCATTACAAGTTGATTAGGCTAATCCATTCCGTGTTTGGAAAATATCTGCACAAATGGATGACAGTTGGCATGAGGCCATTCATTCTGCCTTAGTCTAATCAAACATGAATTATGACAATGTGGTTTTACGTGATTGAAACTTAAATTCACTGTTGCCTTGGGTCAGGTTTTCGAAACTACTCAGGGATGAAGTTAAGGTCTGAAAGTCAGTTGCTGTTGGGCAAGTCGGGAGTCTTTTTTTGGTTGCCCGGAGATTACATATACAGTGCCTTCAGAAAGTCCTCACACCCCTTAACTTTTTCAAAATGTTGTTAACAGCCTGAATTTAAAATGGATTAAATATAGATTTTTTTTCGTCACTGGCCTACACACAATAATGTCAAAGTGGAATTATGTTTTTATATGTTTTTACTAATTAATTTTTTTTTTTAAATGAAAAGCTGAAATGTCTTGAGTCAGTAAGTATTCAACCCCTTTGTTATGGCAAGCCTAAATACATTCAGGAGTAAAAATGTGCTTAACAAGTCACATCATGCAATAATAGTGTTTAACATGAATTTTGAATGACTACCTCATCTCTACCCCACACATACAATTATCTGGTACCTCAGTCGAGCAGTGAATTTCAATCACAGATTCAACCACAAAGACCAGGAAGATTTTCCAATGCCTCACAAAGAAGGTCACCTATTGGTAGATGGGTAAAAAAAGAAACAGACATTGAATATCCCTTTGAGTATGGTGAAGTTATTAATTACACTTTGGATGGTGTTTCAATACACTAAGGCATCCTTCCTAACTAAGTTGCTGGAGAGGAAGAAAACTGCTCAGGGATTTCACCATGAGGGCAATGTGGACTTTAAAATAGTTGGCGTTAAATGGCTGTGATCAAGAGAACTGAGGATGGATCAACAACATTGTAGTTACTCCACAATACTAACCTAAATGACTGAGGGGAACCTGAAGGAAGCCTGTATTTATTTATTTATATATATATATATATATATATATATATATATATATATATATATATATATACATACACACACACACACACACTACTGGCCAAAAGCTTTAGAACACCTACTCATTCAAGGTACATTTTTTATTTTTACTGTTTTCTACATTATAGAATAATAGTGAAGACATAAAATCAATGAAATAGCACATGGAATCATGTAGTAACCAAAAAAGTGTTAAACAAATCTAAATATACTTTGTATTTGAGATTGTTCAAGTAGCCACCCTTTGCCTTGATGACAGCTTTGCACACTCTTGTCATTCCCTCAACCAGCTTCATTAGGTAGTCTCCTGGAATGCGTTTCAATTATCAGGTGTGCCTTCTTAAAAGTTAATTTGTGGAATGTCTTTCCTTCTTAATGTGTTTGAGCCAATCAGTTTTGTTGTGACACGGTAGGTGGGGTATACAGAAGATAGCCCTATTTGGTAAAAGTCCATATTATGGCAAGAACAGCTCAAGTAAGCAAAGAGAAATTACAGCATCATTACTTTAAGACATGAAGGTCAGTCAATACGAAAAATGTCAAGAACTTTGAAAGTTTCTTCAAGTGCAGTCGCAAAAACCATCAAGCGCTAAATGATGAAACCGCCACAGGAATGAGGACTGACACAGGAATGGAAGACCCAGAGTTACCTCTGCTGCAGAGGATAAGTTCATTGGAGTTACCCGCCTCAGAAATTGCAGTCCAAATAAATGCTTCACAGAGTTCAAGTAAGACACATCTCAACATCAACTTTAGAGGAGACTGTGAATCAAGCCTTCATGGTTGAATTGCTGGAAAGGAACCACTACTAAAGAACACCAATAATAATAAGCGACTTGCTTGGGCCAAGAAACACGAGCAATGGACATTAGACCGGTGGAAATGTGTCCTTTGGTCTGGATTCCAACCGCCGTATCTTATCAGACGTGGTGTGGGTGAACGGATTATCTCTGCATGTGAATTTCCCACCATGAAACATGGAGGAGGAGGTGTGATGGTGTGGGGGTGCTTTGCTGGTGACGCAGTTTGTGATTTTATTTAGAATTCAAGGCATACTTAACCAGCATTCTGCAATGGGACGCCTGGTTTGGGTTTAGTGGGACTATCATTTGTTTTTCAACAAGACAATGACCGAACACACCTCTAGGCTGTGTAGGAGCTATTTTACCAAGCAGAGTGATGAGTGCTGCATCAGATGACCTGGCACCACAATCCCCTGACCTCAACTAAATTGAGATGGTTTGGGATGAGTCAGAGTGAAGGAAAAGCAGCCAACAAGTGTTCAGCATATGTGGGAACTCCTTCAAGACTGTTGGAAAAGCATTCCAGGTGAAGCTGCTTGAGAGAATGCCAATAGTGTGCAAAGCTGTCATCAAGGCAAAGAGTGCCTATTTGAAGAATCTCAAATATAGAATATATTTAGACTTTGTTTAACACTTTTTTGGTTACTACATGATTCCATATGTGTTATATCATAGTTTTAATGTCTTCACTATTATTCTACAATGTAGAAAATAGTAGAAATAAGTAGGTGTTCTAAAACTTTTGACCGGTAGTGAGTGTATATGTGTGTGTGTGTGTGTGTGTGTGTGTGTGTATATATATATATATATATATATACACACACACACACACTACCGGTCAAAAGTTTTAGAACACCTACTTATTTTTACTATATATATATATATATATATATATATATATATATATATATATATATATATATAGAATATTATTTAAACCTTTATTTTACTAGGCAAGTCCATTTAGAACAAATTCTTATTTACATTGATCCCCTACCAAAAGGCAAAAGGCCTCCTGCAGGGATGGGGACTGAGATCATAAAAAATAGGACAAAGCACACGTCACGACGTGAGACACCACAACACTACATAAAGAGAGTCCTAACATGACATCACAACATGGTAGCAACACAACATGACAATAACATGGTAGCAACACATGACAATAACACGGTAGCGACACATGGAAGCAGCACGAACATGGTACAAACATTGTTAGGCAAAGACAACATCATACTGCTTGCAACAAGTTACTAAAGTAATACTGCAAAAACATGTAGCAATGCCATTAACTTGATGTCCTGAATACAAAGTGTTATGATTTGGGCAAATCCAAATACAACACATTACCGAGTACCACTCTCCATATTTTCAAGCATAGTGGTGGCTGCATCATGTTATGGGTATGCATGTAGTCATTAAGTACTGGGTAGTATTTCAGGATAAAAAATACATGAATTGGAGCTTAGCACAGGCAAAATCCTAGAAGAAAATCTGGTTCAGTCTGTTTTCCACCAGACCCCTGAAGAGGGATTCACCTTTCAGCATGAAATGAACACTGGAGTTGCTTACCAATAAGACAGTGAATGTTCCTGAGTGTCAGAGTTACAGTTTTGACTTAAATATACTTGACAATCAATGGCAAGACCTGATAATGGTTGTCTAGCAATGATCAACATCCAATTTGGCAGAGTTTGAAGAATTTTGAATTGAATAATGGGCAATTGTTGCACAATCCAGGTGTGGAAAGCTCTTAGAGACTTACCCAGAAAGACTAACAGCTGTAATCACTGCCAAAGGTGATTCTACAAAGTATTGACTCTTTGGAGTGAGATATTTCTGTGTTTCATTTTTCAATGCATACAATTTCTAAAAACATGCTTTCACTTTGTCATTATGTATTGTGTGTTGATGGGTGAGAAAAAATATATTTAAACCATTTAGAATTCAAGCTGTAACACAACAAAATGTGGAATAAGTCAAGGGGTATGAATATGTTCTGAAGGCACTTGTACGTATTGCCTGCATTTCACCCAGCATAGGAGAGGAACCAGAAAGATCAGTACTTGAGTTCTTTGTATTTTGGTTATTGTCAGTAAAAACATTCGCAGAGCAGGCTCAACATGCCCAACTGCCATAAATGCCACACATTTTTTGTCTTTCATTTAAAAAATGTGGAGGAACAAGAAAGATCAGCTTGGCTACTGGGTCGTTCCACCTCAAAAAGCAGAAGAAAGAGGACTTCGACACTCAGATTGTTCCCAAATTGTTTGCTGTTAGGTTTATGTCCCATCCTACATCCTGATATTACCAGGTTCTGACCTCTAGATGTTGCTGTTCCTGCTACAGATTAAACATACTGTAGACCTAATCAATTTCTTAGACAAAAAAATAACGCTTTTAGATGGAGATCCTCCATTGATCATGCTTTTTAGTCCAAGAGTAAGTATAACAGCCCTCAGTGTCCACTATAAACAGATGGCAGATGTGGCATTATTGATCTGGTGGTTTGTGAAAAGGCTTGTGTTGTGAGCGGTTTTACAGGAATCAGTCCGGATAGTCACGCTGCTGATTTGATACTCATGTTGGCCTAAAACAAGACTGCAACATATGAATGGGTTGTTGTATATAGGCCTAGTCTGCAGTGCAGAGAAGGTACCAGCTGTTATAGTGGTCTAGCATAGAATTAGAATTATTCATGAATCGACTCTATTCATGATTTAATGTTTCATGACTGATTCATGAATCATTCTAATTCTATGAGTAGAACTGACAGGACAGGACTAGTTTAATCCTGACATTTCCACACAAGTGGGATGGAAGGGGTTCCTTTATAATTTTTTCCATCTTGATGTTTTAGCCCAAATGTTTGGGGAGCCTGCTTTGGTTTGAAATAGGCTAGGTAAACAAACACAAAGCTTTCCGATTTTTTTTAGACTAAGTGCAAAATTCGACATTAAAGTGACTGAATATCTTCACATGTATATCAGCATTTCTTTTGGTTTGCAGGTCTACCCAGAGTCCTGATGTGATCATCATCCCTGAACAGAAACATTAGCCTGCCCCGAAGTCAGTCCTCAACCAACCGTGGACAATCTGGATTGGATATCAAAGATAATCCGTCCTTATCCCCGTTATCTGCCTGCACTGGGTAGACACTTTCTTTTTCCCCTCCCTGCCTGTTTCCATTTTCTGAATTGGTTGCCATATATAGATTTTCACTTTCTGACTTGTTACCTTCCTCTGACTGGACTCTTCTATTCAGATGTATTCCCTGGCTATCGTCCATCTCTCTGGGCTATAACATAAATCATTAATGTTTTCATTACGTTGGCATTTTTACACCCCAGACCTGGTACCATAGATATTTTCACCCTAGTCTGGCAGCTAGACTGCTCCACTATACCCTGATGAATGAAGACCCCATTCGGGAAGAGTGCGCCCGGCCAGAGATCCAGAGCCGATGCAGGTTAGTTTGGCTTTAAATTGATAGTACACCTACATTTGAAAATTACATATTGGTTTACGTACCCTGTAAGCAGTCTATGGACTATGTATGACAGCAATCCATGCTTTGGTTTAGTTTCCCTGGCACTGTTTCCACATGCTGACATTTGAGCATTTGTGCTACAAATCCCATTTGCGCTCTTTATAGATGTTGTCGGCGTCCCAAATGGCACCCTTTTTCCTTTATTACTCACTTGCTTACTTAATTAGTCCCATCGCTCCTTTGGGCTCATAGGCCATCGACGATCCTCTCTAGCTCGTTCAACCCCGTGCCGATTCTCTTGGTGAGGGCGTCCTCTTTTCCTTTTGGCTTGCTGGTTCCAGGATAGAGCTTGCCTGGTGATGTTGGAAACACCTGGAGGACACCTATTCCCTTTATAGTGCACAACTTTTGTTTCCTTTTATAGTGCACTTCTTTGGACCAGGGCCTTTAGAGGCTCTGGTCAAACATAGTGCTCTAATTGGCCTATAGGGAATAGGCTGCCATTTGGGGGACACAGCCTTTGTTGTTGATCTTGTTATCTTCAGGTGACACATATAATCCGGTACATTTAGCCTACTGATAAGAGTACATTCACTGCAGTCATTTGCACTAGAAGAACGTTTGATGTTTTTTTTGTGATGTTTTTTATTTTTATCTAAGGACACACAGGTGTTTCTTCAAACATGAAGAAAAAGGACTCCCACAAGTAAGCCAGGAATCCTTATGCACTGTACTTACCTTACCTTTGTGATTGTGCCAATGTAGGCATTCAACTGTTCTCAATGTATACATATTGTGTAGTAGTATTGCATTAAAGCTGGTTTCAGGCTAGGCTAAAACCATCTGTTGTCTGCTTAGTTTGTCCAAGGTAGAGAACATCAGTTGTGCTTGCTAAGATAAGTCAATGATTAAGTCTAGTAGTGCCATGCTGAATACCTGATATCAGATACTGGTCTTAAGTGGCCTGCTGAAGTTAATACAGGGTTAGTAGCAGCTGTGTAGGGACTCTACCATGGTCAGGGTTAGTATCAGCTGTGTAGGGACACTACCATGGTCAGGGCTATATTCACACTTGAAAGAATACAATATTTAAAGGACTCCTGTAAACAGGTCAAGGAAAGGAATGGCCTACATACACCACATGACCAAAGGTATGCGGACACATGCTTGTTGAACATCTCATTCCAAAGTCATGGGCATTAATATGGAGTTGGTACCCCCTTTGCTGCTATAACAGCCTCTACTCTTCTGGGAAGTCTTTCCACTAGATGTTGGAACATTGCTGCGGCGACTTGCTTCCATTCAGCCACAAAAGCATTAGTGAGGTTGGGCACTGATGTTGGGCGATTAGGCCAGGTTCGCAGTCGGCATTCCAATTCATCCCAAAGGTGTTCGATGGGGTTGAGGTCAGGGCCCTGTGCAGGCCAGTCAAGTTCTTCCACACCGATCTCGACAAACCATTTCTGTATGGACATCACTTTATGCACAGGAGCATTGTCATGCTGAATCAGGAAAGGGGCTTCCCCAAACTGTTGCCACTAAGTTGGAAGCACAGAATCGTCTAGAAGTCATTGTATGCTGTAGCGTTAATATTTTCCTTCGTTAGAACTCTAAGGGGCCTAGACCAAGACTAATATTTCTCCTCCACCAAACTTTACAGTTGGCAATATGCATTTGTAACAGTATAGACTTTACGTCCGTCCCCTCGCCCCGACCTGGACGCGAACCAGGGACGCTCTGCACACGTCAAGTCACCCTCGAAGCATCGTTACCTATCGGTCCACAAAAGCCGCGGCTCTTGCAGAGCAAGGGGAACCACTACTTCAAGGTCTCAGAGCAAGTGACGTCACCGATTGAAACGCCACTAACGCGCACCATCGCTAACTAGCTAGCCATTTCACATCGGCTACACTCACCCCTCTTTTGACCTCCTCCTCTTTTCGCAGCAACCAGTGATCCGGGTCAACAGCATCAATGTAACAGTATAGACTTTACGCCCGTCCCCTCGTCCCGACCTGGGCGCGAACCAGGGACGCTCTGCACACATCAACAGTCACCCTCGAAGCATCGTTACCCATCACTCCACAAAAGCCGCGGCTCTTGCAGAGCAAGGGGAACCACTACTTCAAGGTCTCAGAGCAAGTGACGATACTGATTGAAACGCCACTATTGCGCACCACCGCTAACAAGCTAGCCATTTCACATCGGCTACACATTCATGCAGGTAGCATTCTCCTGGCATTCTCCAAACCCAGATTTGTCCGTCAGACTACCAGATGGTGAAGCATGATTTATCACTCCAGAGAACACGTTTCCACTGCTCCAGAGTCCAATTCCGGCAAGCTTTATACCACTCCAGCTGATGCTTGACATTGCGCATGGTGATCTTAGGCTTGTATGCGGCTGCTTGGCCATGGAAACCCATTTCATGAAGCTCCAGACAAACAGTTCTTGTGCTGATGTTGCTTCCAGAGGCAGTTTGGAACTCGGTAGTGAGTGTTGCAACCGAGGACATACCTTTTTTATGCGCTACGTGCTTCAGCATTCAGTGGTCCTCTTCTGTGAGCTTGTGTGGCCTACCACTTCGCGGCTAAGCCGTTGTTGCTCCTAGACATTTCCACTTCACAATAACAGCACTTACAGTTGACCAGGGCAGCTCTAGCGGGGAAGAAATTTGTTGAACTGACTTGTTGGAAAGGTGGTATCCTATGACGGTGCCACGTTGAAAGTCACTGAGCTCTTCAGTTAGGCCATTCTACTGCCAATGTTTTTCCTATGGATATTGCATGTCTGTGCTCGATTTTATACAGCAACGGGTGTGCCTGAAATAGTCAAATCCACTAATTTGAAGGAGTGTCCACATACTTTTGTTTATATTGTGTATTTCATTATTTGAAAATTGTATCCTATTTGATATACTGTAATACGGGCGGCAGGGTTAGAGTGTTGGACTAGTAACCGGAAGGTTGCGAGTTCAAACCTCCGAGCTGACAAGGTACAAATCTGTCGTTCTGCCCCTGAACAGGCAGTTAACCCACTGTTCCCAGGCCGTCATTGAAAATAAGAATTTGTTCTTAACTGACTTGCCTGGTTAAATAAAGGTAAAATAAAAAAAATATAAAAAAAAAATACCAGACTTATCTAGAAGCTAATGTACTGTGAAGGACTGACAGCCAGTTATCAAAGGTTTTCCCTCTTCTTTTCATTGGCTATGTGGATATTTGTTTCCCCAATCCCTCTCTTCTCATTGGCTGAAATCTGAAATGTACAGGAAACACAAGAACAGCATGGGCCCCAACAAGGTGGTGTCGTCGTCTGCGCCCCGCCGGAACATGGTGGGCTGTCGAATCCAGCACATCTGGAAGGAGGGGAGCACTGCGTCTCAGTCGCTGTGGAAAGGCATGGTGCTGGACCAGGTGCCCGTCAACCCCTCGCTTTACCTCATCAAGTACGACGGCTTTGACTGTGTCTACGGCCTGGAGCTACATAAAGATGAGAGGGTGCAGGGACTTGAGGTGCTCCCTGACCGTCAAGGTTTGGACTTGGTCTATTGTGCATTCGGACAGTATTCAGACCCTTTGACTTTTTCCACATTTTGTATAATTACAGCCTTTTTCTAAAATTGATTACGTTTTTCTCTCATCAATCTACACACAATACCCCATGATGACAAAGCAAAAACAGGTTTTTAGATATTTTAGCAAATTTGTAAAAAAAACAAAAAATACATTTGAAATATGACATTTACATAAGTATTCAGACCCTTTAGTACTTTGTTGAACTTTGTTGAAGCTCCTTTGGCAGCGATTACAGCCCCGAGCCTCAAGCATTTTGCTACACTCGCATTAACATCTGCTAACCATGTGTATGTGACCAATAAAATTAGATTTGAGTCTTCTTGGGTATGATGTTACAAGCTTGGCACACCTGTATTTTGGGAGTTTCACCCATTCTTCTCTGCAGAACCTATGAAGCTCTCTCGGGTTGGATGGGGAGCGTCGCTGCACAGCTTTTTCAGGTCTCTCTGGGCTCTGGCAGGGCCACTCAAGGACATTCAGAGACTTGTCCCGAAACCACTCCTGCGTTGTCTTGGCTGTATACTTAGGGTCGTTGTCTTGGCTGTATACTTAGGGTCGTTGTCCTGTTGGAAGGTGAACCTTCGCCCTAGTTTTAAGTCCTGAGCGCTCTGGGGCAGGTTTTCATCAAGGGTCTCTCTGTACTTTACTCCGTTCATCTTTCCCTCGATCCTGACTAATCTCCCAGTCCCTGGCGCTGAAAAACATCTACACAGCATGATGCTGCCACCACCATGCTTCACCGTAGCGATTGTGCCAGGTTTCCTCCATATGTGACGCTTGGCATTCAGATCAAATTAAACCAATCTTGGTTTCATCAGACCAGAGAATCTTGTCTGAGAGTCCTTTAAGTGCCTTTTGGCAAACTCCAAGCGGACTGTCATGTGCATTTTACTGAGGAGTGGCTTTCGTCTGGCCACTCTACCATAAAGGCCTGATTGGTGTAGTGCTGCGGAGATGGTTGTCCTTCTGGAAGGTTATCCCATCTCCACAGAGGAACTCTGTAGCTCTGTCAGAATGACAATTAGGTTTTTGGTCACCTCCCTGACCAAGGCCCTTCTCCCCTGATTGCAAAGTTTGGCCAGGTGGCCAGCTCTAGGAAGAATATTGATGGTTCCAAACTTCTTCCATTTCAGAATGATTGAGGTCACTGTGTTCTTGGGGTCATTCAACTCTGCAGAAATGTTTTTGGTACCCTTCCCCAGATCTGTACCTCGACACAGTCATGTCTCGGAGCTCTACAGACAATTCCTTCGACCTCATGGCTTGGTTTTTGCTTTAACGTGCACTGTCAACTGTGGTACCTTTATATAGAAAGGTGTGTGCCTTTCCAAATCATGTCTAATCAATTGAATTTACTACAGGTGTACTCCAATCCAGTTGTAGAAACATCTCAGGGATGATCAATGGAAACAGGATGCACCTGAGCTCATGTTCGTGCCTCATAGCAAAGGTTCTGAATACTTATGTAAATAAGTTATTTTTTTTACACTTTCTCATTTTGGGTTATTGTGTGTAGATTGATGAAAAAATATATTTTCATCAATTTTAGAATAAGGCTGTAACTTAACAAAATGTGGAAAAATCAAGGGCTCTGAATTCTTTCCAAATGTGTATATATAGTGTCAACATTGTTATCTCAACATATTGATTTACTGACTAGTGATCACACAATGTGGATAAACCACTATCATAGACAAGCTTATTTTTGTGCTCTAATGGTCTTCTATGTTCATAGGTGAATGTCTCTAAGATTTGTCCGAGCTAGAAATGGGGCGGCAGGGTAGCCTAGTGGTTAGAGCGTTGGACTAGTAACCGGAAGGTTGCAAGTTCAAACCCCCGAGCTGAACAGGCAGTTAACCCACTGTTCCTAGGCTGTCATTGAAAATAAGAAAAATATGAATTGTAATTGAAGTGCTTGTTGGCTTCATTACCAATCATCCCTGTCCCATACTTTTGTTGACCTGTTACAGCCTCCACGCGCGCCAGCGACGTCAACCTGGCCGACACGATGATAGGGAAGGCTGTAGAGCATATGTTTGAGACGGAGGACGGGACTAAAGACGAGTGGAGGGGCATGGTTCTGGCCCGAGCCCCCATCATGAACACCTGGTTCTTCATCACCTACGAGAAAGACCCCGTTCTGTACATGTACCAGCTCCTAGACGACTACAAGGAGGGAGACCTGAGGATCATGCCTGACTCCAGTGAGTAGTGAAAATTTGGTTAAAGCCGACAGCATGTGTGAGACTCTCTGTCTTATTACGAAGCTTATAATATGTTATGCAGGTATGGTAATACTAAAATCTGAGAGGTAAACAGATCTCTCCATCCAACTATAGTGTTCTTATAACAAAATACTAAATAGTGTAGACCAAATCCCAATGTGAAAATGTATAAAATACAAAGTAGTGTAGACCAAATCCCAATGTGAAAATGTATAAAATACAAAGTAGTGTAGACCAAATCCCAATGTGAAAATGTATAAAATACTAAGTAGTGTAGACCAAATCCCAATGTGAAAATGTATAAAATACTAAGTAGTGTAGATCAAATCCCAATGTGAAAATGTATAAAATACTAAGTAGTGTAGACCAAATCCCAATGTGAAAATGTATAAAATATTAAGTAGTGTAGACCAAATCCCAATGTGAAAATGTATAAAATACTAAGTAGTGTAGACCAAATCCCAATGTGAAAATGTATAAAATACTAAGTAGTGTAGACCAAATCCCAATGTGAAAATGTATAAAATACTAAGTAGTGTAGACCAAATCCCAATGTGAAAATGTATAAAATACTAAGTAGTGTAGACCAAATCCCAATGTGAAAATGTATAAAATACTAAGTAGTGTAGACCAAATCCCAATGTGAAAATGTATAAAATACTAAGTAGTGTAGACCAAATCCCAATGTGAAAATGTATAAAATATTAAGTAGTGTAGACCAAATCTCAATGTGAAAATGTATAAAATACTAAGTAGTGTAGACCAAATCCCAGTATGAAAATGTTTAAAATACTTAGTAGTGTAGACCGAAAACCAAATTCTGAAAATGTATAAAATTCTAAGCAGTGTAGATCTAATCCCAATGTGCACATTTTTAAAATACTTAACAGTTGTACCCCAGGAAGAGTAGCTGCTGCTTATGCAACAGCTAATGGGGATCCTAATAAAATACCTAATCCCAATGTGAAAATCATCTGGAAATGCAGATTAGAGACTCGATTGTATAGCCTCCATCTTTCCGTAGCCTATTCAAAATTGTTTTTTTAATTTGAAGCTTGCTGCTGGTCAAACCTTTGAGTCTAAGTACATTTTTATCAAATCATTTAAATAGGCAAAATGTTGATGTTGCACAGTGCACACAATAAAATAATACAGAATATTAGGTAGAATTATGTGCTGCTCTCAGACTGACAGGCTAACATCACATTAAAATATTCTCCTTCAACGGAAATAAAGAAAACATTTCAGAGAACCTCATAACATTCTCCATCTACCTATAGTGATGCCATTATGAAAATACAAGCTGTCGACCAGACAAATCCATTATTTTAGATACAACAAAAAATTTACGTGTGAAACTTCACTGCCAGACAAGTCAAAACAATTTTGCTGGCTGCGCGGCAATAAAGCAGCATTTTCTTATCTTTCGGATCCATTTGGGTCCGATACAGACCCAATTGTACTTGGACCCGGCCCTCTCTCATCTCTTACATGTTTCGGGTCGGATTTGGTACACCTCGAATCCAAATCGGGTATGGTATTGACTTTCAAAGAAATGAACGGGTCCTGTTAGGGACAGGTGGGAAGTTTGCAGGTCCATTTCTCTCCGGATGGTGAGGCTTCTCTTAATAATGATCATAGCCTACTCTTTGATGTTCTCCCTTAATGATTAAAGCTATCATCATTGTTATGGTAAACTTAATTTACATAGCCCTCTTTATTCCTAAGGGGAACAAACTATAACGGTCCACCAGTTCTTCTGCTAGTCTAGGGATTCATTTAACCTGACATTGACAGGCCACAATGAACCTGTTTCTGTGTTGATTTGATCTCAAGTGGACTAACCTGGTTAAATAAAGCTAAATGAATGAATTGGTGAACGTATGTATTTTCTTCTCCCCCAGATGACACTCCGCCTGCAGAGCGGGAGCCAGGGGAGGTAGTGGACAGTCTGGTGGGGAAACAGGTGGAGTACGCCAAAGAGGACGGCTCCAAACGAACTGGCATGGTTATCCACCAGGTGGATGCCAAACCCTCAGTCTACTTCATCAAGTTCGACGACGACTTCCACATCTACGTCTACGACCTTGTCAAGACCTCCTAAGGCGACCTTTTACCCTTTGACCTTTTCACACTACTGAGCCGAATCGAGCTGTACTGGGCTGGCCTGGTTACACGTACATCCACCATAGCTGAAAAGACTATGCGAAAATATGTTAGAGGTGGTACAGTTTGGCTGACGTCGGCACGGTAGTGTGAAAAGGGCACTGGGTCTCTGGGCCTAGAGGACAGGAGGTCTGTCTGGGGAGTTAATGATGGATGCAGGAAAGACGATGGTCATCATCACCACATGGAACCTTACCTTATCCACCAACTTTTCTTAAATATATCTCGAACGTTTCCTGCAACAGCTTCTTTGAGATGCGACAGATGGACAGCTAGATTGGATATTTCACTGAAGCCTTTGGATTGCTACTAAAGCATCTAGTGTTCTAGAATCTAGTCAGAAGAGAGAGAGGGGTCACTGTGCAACTGAGTTATTGGCCACTCGATTGGCTGAGAAGACTATTTGTTTCTGCAACTGGCTATCCCCTATCAGAGTAAAGATCTGAAGGATTTGTTACATAGATCCCTTTGTAAGGGGAGGGACGGGAAAAAGATATCGGCGTTATTTGAACACTGCGTATTTAGTGCGACCTTTAAAGTTAATTACTATCTGGGTTTGTTTCCATCTCAGAGAATTGTTCAATCCTTGACTATGATTATATTTGTTTGTTTGTAATGTTAAAAGATACACAACAACATATGCAGTGAGCAAAGGCATTTGTTGGAAGTTTTGTGAGGGACATGACCATTGTTTTAATTCAAATGTTTCTTTGTTTTTTTCCCAATAACTTTTTCATGTATGTTCATATATAATGATAGTTAAATACTGATGCCGATATTTGCAGTTTTATCTTAAGCACTAATTTCAAAGAATCCACTCAGAAAACATTTACGCAGTTGTCTTTATAAGTTTTGCCTTTTAATAATAATTATATGTTGATCATTCTCAACAAACACTATTCAGAATGGTTGACCAGTGAGAACGTTAATCTGTAGTCGTGAGACTGAGTTTGTTCATTAGGCCTTGCCAAAGCCCTCGAACCTTATCATTCATGATCCAATCATAATAACCGCAATAATTATTATAATTATTCAGATAATACTTATGTTTGTTATTATCGTTCCTGTAGTCATATGTTTACCTTTTTTTGGGGGGGTGGGGGGTGTCAAGCATAGTTTCTATTTTTGTTTATTTTTTACTTTCATTGTTATATGTTATTTAGAGACATCTTCTTCACCTCTGTCTTTGTGTTAAACAGACTTTCTGTTTAATTGGCATAGTAACCTTTTAGTAAACTGTTTTATCATGCCTTTAAAAAAAATTAAGACAGTATGGTGAAAGCGCTGCAACGTATTTGGAAACTAAAACTTCAAACCAGCTCCTCAAAAGTGTTCTAAATTCAGCAGTACCACTACAACAATACTAAAGTGTTCTAAATTCAGCAGTACCACTACAACAATACTATAGTGTTTCTAAAATCTTCACACAACTGTTAATTCACAACAAGTATTCAAAACTTTAAAAGCAACACCCACTTTATAGAGTGCATGTAATATTGTACTCAAGGAAAGGTTACTAGCCTCAATTAGATTTTTATTTGCCATATTTTGTTGAGATGAGCTGTTTCCCGCCATTATTTAAAGCTTATAATAATGTAGTTAAAATGTGCTAGCGGTTTCTGGCTTTCTCTGTGTGTGGGTGGGTGTGTGACAAAACAACATTCAACAGATGCCCCTAGTAGGCCCCTTTGGAATGTTACAATGGTTGTCAGAGAAACAGTGGGCTACTGAGCACTCTAGAACCTCTGACATACAGATGTTGTTAATTACTGTAGTAACATTTAGTGTTCATGTGACTGTAACCCCTCCTCTACACTCCTCTGCCTTACTACTCTTTCTCCATGCCCTTCTTGACCTTTAGCAGTGTTTATTCCCAGTCTCTGAAGAGGTAGTATAGTCCTGATATTTTCATTAGCCTGTGTAGTAACAGAACAGATGTGCCGTTGTGACTGATTTGCGATTAGATAAACCACTGCATCTTCAGCTGAAGTGCCTGCAGAGACATATAAAGCCCATTAGTTTTTATTTTTACATTTTATAACTGTTTTTCTTTCTTTGACTGTATGGCTGAATGGTAGCTTTAGAAATGAAAACCTGAGAGAAAATAAACACAAGTATCTTATGTATCCTGTTGTATTCCAAACCGCAAACTGACTTGTGTTTTATGCAAGATGTCACCTTCAGGAAAATAATTGAAAGTGTTTGATGGATTGGCATTTCACACTGTGTTTGATGTTGGTTCATTTTGGGATAAAAAATTAAAAAAGAGAATATGAAAATAGTCCATTATTTTTGCATGAGTAGCAGAAACAGTAGAACTGTAAGTGGAAGTTAGTGTGAGATACACACATGCATCTGTCAACTTTTTCTATGAGGTTATCTTCATTCTGTTACCTGTTGTGACGCTCCCTTTTTTATTTCCCTTTATTTCCCTATTTCCCTTATTTCCCTGCATTTCTTAAGAAAAGCAAAGTAATTTTTTGTATTACATTTTTGATTCTGCTCTGCTATAGGATGAAACTCACTGGGGTTGTGTGAGGGGCCAATAGAAAGGCCACATGATGCCAGTGTTACACAGCATTTGAGGGATCATATCTTTCACATACAATACCAATGTTGTCCGTAAATATTTTTTATGTATCTTTTGAGTGCCACAAGGAAAACATGAACTCAAAGAAAAAGGCCCTATAAAATTGGTAGGGGGATGTTTATACAGCATATATATATATGAGAGAGAGAGAGATGTATATGTGTGTATATATATATATATATGTGTGTATATATACATATGTGTGTGTGTGCGTGTATGTATGGGGTGTGCAAGGTAGGTAGCACATCTTAGTTACATATCAGAAGAATAAAGGCACATCTTAGTTACATATCAGAAGAATAAAGGCACATCTTAGTTACATATCAGAAGAATAAAGGCACATCTTAGTTACATATCAGAAGAATAAACAATGTACATATACACTTAAGAGAAAATATAAGGGTCTTCATTTCTCAAAGTTACTCTTAAATCAGTTTAAAATAAGATTGAAAACTATGATTTACTGTATATGGTCCCTTTTAGATGCTGTTGCTCTTTTCTAACGTGTAAAATACAGTGTATAGTTGATTCTTCATGTTTGTTGGCATCTACTTCAATGGATTCTATTTGAACTGGTAATTTGTTATTACTCTGAACAATGTAGAGAGTTAATTTGATTTGCTTTAGGGGTATACGCATTTAAAAACATGTTACTTAGATCTGTCATTTTTATAATTGTTACGTAAGTATCCTTATAACATTTGAGAAAATAAAAACGTAATGTGAGGTTGTGTGGTGGTTTCTTTCCTTATGGTTTCTCTGCTTGTAAAGACGCCAGACTTAGGTATTTCTCGTACAGAATATCACTCCCCTCAATCAAATGTATTCGTCACATACACAGTGTTCAGCAGGTATAAAGACATAAGGCTATTTGCATTGTGTAAATATTACTGATTGTACCTTTAAATAGTTACATAGAGGATTTAGGACACTGATTGACCACGTGAGATGTCAATCAAACTGGCAGTATATTTTAGCCAACCAACAGTAACCAGCTCTACAGCAGTCGACAGTTCGTTATGACAGTTTGTAAGGTGATAGTAACTATCTCTATACAGTGATTGAAGAATGAAAATGATGACCGTTTTGCACTTCTACGAGTGATTTCACGTCTTGGTTAGTAACGGTTCACCGCGAGTAACTGCTACAACTGTAACCGTCTTAAACTGGTTTTGACTACAGTTGCCAAGGTCGTTAGTGGCTGTCCCAAATATTTTTGTATAACTAAACCTGTATATAACTAGAACTGTTCGATTCGACCATGGTGGAGGTTTTTGTTGGGAAAACTCTGCTCAATAAAGAAGGGGATCTTATTGATCCAGAGGAAACTCTCAGGAATAAAGTAGTAGGAATATACTTTTCTCCCGGCTGGTGCCCGCCTTGTCGAGATTTCACCCCTAGTCTATGCGATTTTTACACGGAACTTGTCGAGGAGAGCGAGCCACCTGCACAGTTCGAAATAGTTTTCATATCTTCTGACAAGTCAAGTGATGATATGGTGGAATATTATCATGACATGCACGGAGACTGGCTGGCTCTGCCATGGACGGATCAATACAAACAGTAAATTCTTAGGATTTAGCTTATTTCTTGTAGCCTATTCCTATTTGAGTTATTGTAAATAGCCTAGTGACACAAACATGTCTACATACATTATGGCTGAACTGATCGTATATGCTTTTCCCCGCGTTTCTCAATTATGAGAAACGTGTGTAGCTATCCTGCAACATCCCTCTCATAATTGGTTTCTGTGACTGACACAATCCTTTGTGTGTAATACAATGTAATACTGTCTATATTCTAAACTTCTACACTACAATGTAATACTGTCTATATTCTAAACTTATACACTACAATGTAATACTGTCTATATTCTAGACTTCTACACTACAATGTAATAATATCTATATTCTAAACTTCTACACTACAATGACAATATGTATTTTTTTCTAATGAATAGACATGAGTGGCTTATATTTTCAGAATACATATTTTGAGGAGTTTTGCAATTTTTTATATTTTGTTTTATATGACTTAAAATGCACAATAATGATTAAATCCTTTGCTGTCTGTTTACAGTCTGATAGTTATTGTAAAGTGTTATGATGTTATGTTATGAAACAATCGAGTCAGTGCCATTCCCCAGTGTGCTATTAGAATGCTAAAAGAAAAGCCCATAGGATAGTATTTTCACCATAGTTAATTCACCATAGCTAAGTCTCACTCTTCATTGCCTGCGCACCTCTTTGCATTTAAACACAATCATTTTGTTTTCCTTGTAAGTTGGCAAGCTCTTCGACTTTGATTACGATAGTCAACAGTCAGCACACATCCAAGCTTGTCTCTATAGATTTGATTGTTATTTAGGTTACATAAGGCCCTTGTTGTAGTTACATAAAGAGAATGCTCCAGAGATGTTATTATAACAAATCATGCTGATGTCAAATAATTGAATAATGTCCACTTGATGGATGTAAAAACTAACAAGGTAACGCTAATGCCTTTGCATGTTATTCCAGTGATATCCTTTATACCACAGGATGTCGACATAGACTCACTTATAAGGCTGCATCCTCAGCTAGAGATTATATGCTACAGCACTTCTCCCTCCCCCATAGAGTTTATGTTTTTCCACCTATTATCTTTTGTGAGAAAGCATTTCATGTAAACAATGTACTTTTAAGAATATTTTGAGAGAGTTGCTATTGCAATATGTCAAACAGGGAAACTAGTTTGAGGGGGATTTGACCAAATGCTAAACTGAACATGATCCTTTGAATTAAAAGAGGCTTGACAAAGTAGAGGAATTTTGTGTTAAACAAACTTCTGAAATGCCATAGGCATAGCGCTTGTTCAGTCAGCTCCTTGCCTCCCATTACGTTATGGACTCTGACTGAAATACTGCCTACACAGTGCTGACTGGGCCGTTCAGTCCTCTGGTTAATTCACTTATGCAATGATGGTGAATTATTTAGAATCTGTTGAAGAAACTTGCTGTCCTTACTCAGCTGAAGTGCCTTTAGGTCAGCGTCTTGACCATAAAAATGTACATTTGGGTTTTTATGAAAGCAGTTATTGTCAAGGTGACAATGGTGACAGGTGATCAGAGACACCTTTAAGACACCTTGTTCACTGGTCCAACAGCTGTCCTGTTGAAAGAGCTGCCACCAGTTTAGCAATTGAGAGGTCTTGAACCAGCAACCCTACAACTACAGGGCAAGTGCACATCTGTGGCATAGATCAAGTGTGCCATAATGGTCTAGACCTCTTGGCGGTGGCCATAGTTTGCTCATACAGGCTACAGCGAGGCTACACCAAGGATATAGGCTACAGCAAGGATATAGGCTACACTGAGGCTATAGGCTACAGCGAGGCTACACCGAGGCTATAGGCTACACTGAGGCTATAGGCTAAACTGAGGCTATAGGATACAGCAAGGCTATAGGCTACCATGAGGTAGGTAGGCTTGTGAGGCGAAGTCACTCCAATGAACGGGTTGACAAAACTCACAATACCTTTTTCCAGCTCTTCTTGGTGATGCAACCATTATATAACACTTTGCCAGTGCAAACTAGTCCCAAGAGAGCAACAACAAAAAACTTAGGCTGTTTGAACGGTTTGACTTTTTACTCGGCTTGAATGCATGGCACACAATCACACAACATTAGTGAGGTTCTCAGGACCTGCTTGAGCCAGACTTCCCAAGTACCCAAACGAACTGTCTGACCTCAGACACTGCTCTGAGACCTGTTCTCAGTGTTCCTTTGAGACACAGCTGGAGGGAATGTGTGTAATGAGTGGACATGATGAATAAACCACTGTACGGTAGACTGGCGGGCGGCTGTGGTTTTCATACCACTGTGCAGCTCTGCTTCTAAATCGCAGAACAGAGTTGCAACAAGAGGACCTCAGTTGCCTAAACCCCAACTCAAAATACCACCAACGGCAGGCGAAAACAGGGTTCCCTTTTCACAACTGATTTCAACTAAATATTATTGGTTCCACAGCCTTTTTATAGATTTGTCAACCTTTTGTCATTGAAAAAAAAAATTGTTGGCCCAAACAGGAGAAAACTTCTGCAAAAGTTCAGTCAACTTAAAATGATGTTTGCTCAATTTGTCTCATTTTTTTGGCATCATACCTGAAAAAAAAAGCCTGTGGAACTAGTTACACACACAGTACTTTTAACAGACAATGTTTTCAACTGACATATTTTCAACTGACGTATTTTTAACAGAGCTGAGATTTATTTTGAAGTGCAGAGTAGCAAAACAGGTGAAATCAGTCATTGACGCAGACATGGTGGCATAGCGGAATATTGGAAGGCCATGAACCAAGAGGTTGTGCATTCAAATCCCAGGTGAGGACAAGCTGAATAATAATTAGTGTATAAATGAATATGCACAATGTAATAATGTATGTCATGCCTTGTGTGTCAAATATGTCAGTTGAAAACATTGTATTTTAAAAGCACTGTGTCTGTAACTAGTTCCACATACTTTTTTTTAGGTAAGATTCCCTAACTAATCATTTCTAGTTGAATTAACATATGAGACAAATTGAGCAAACACGTCATTTTAAGTTGATTGCATTTTTGTCTGTTTTCTCATGTTGGAGTTAAGTTTGGGACAACTAAAATGTTTAAGTTCAAGTACAACTTTGACGGAAAAATTGAGTAAACAAAAAAAAAACTGTGGTACCAGTTACTAAATCGTTGAAACAACTAGACTTTTTTGTTGTTGTTTTTTTTACAGTGTAGACGCACCTTTTTAGAATAACGGTCACGCAGTTCAAATTGAAATAGGATATCAATCGGGATAAACTGGCATTTATTTTTAGACTAACATTTATTTCCCTCTTCATATTAGCCAATAATGGTGCATTTGATATTTCAACACCAAAGTTGTTTGCCTACATGTTCATACTAGACCAAAAGACAGAACCGTGCTGCGCTTTTTACGCATGCTGTGCGTTAGGGGAGTTTCTCAAATCTCATCTCCCCGATGTTCTCATATGGACTGCCAGTCTATCTCAGAACCAGACAAGACCAAATAATATAAACTACAGCACAACTCAAATTGGGAATAGACGAATCCAGATCCACATGTCTCACTTAGGAGATTCAAAGACTAAGCTACTTTCTTGCTGGCATAGGACTTTTTGAATGTATGAAAGCCAGTAGTGTTTATTGTGCTATAAGGGCATGCTGAATCAGGTAACAACACATCCTTTATGTGAGTGTTGAGGAGAGGCGGAGAAACCTCCGTGGCGGGCTGGGATCGCAGGATCCTTTTCCTGTGTGAGTACACACATGATCTTTATTCACCGCACTTTTTACACTCGTGCTTACGGTCCAGAGCTTGAAGACCGGGGTATCGCAACGAGAATCTTCCACTGGAATAAGGAGAAATGGTTGAATGAAAGGTATGGAGAAAGCATGATGATTGTTATCGTCTCTCTGTGTGTCTAATGTTTGAGAGTGTCATGCTGTGGGTAAGTAGGATAACCTTTGCCTGTGTTCAATATTGTTTGATTTGGCGGTTGATGCGGGGACATGTTGCCATGTAAACACCAAATTAACTGTCTGTTCACATCAGGGAAGTTTAGTCTCTTTCCTAGATGGTGAGATGAGATTTGTCGATGGAAATTGTTTCAGCATCAAGAAGATAACGCTGAATGTATAGGCTAAGCCTTATGAAATATAACACACACACACACACACACACACACACACATATATATATATATATATATATATATATACATTTCAATTCAATTTGTACAATAAATCAGATTGTGAAATGATTACGAACATACAGAGTGTGTATGTGTGTGTGTGTGTGTGTGTGAGAGATTTGCTTTGTCCGTTTCTTCTTTATTTTGGTAAATACTTTCTGATACGTATTCTTCTTCAAACTGCATTGTTGGTTAAGGGCTTGTCAGTAAGTAAGTATTTCACCTGTTGTATTCGGTGCATGTGACAAATAACATTTAATTTCCAATGAGATAGAGAGAGAGAACAGAGAGAGAGAGAGAACAGAAAAAGAGAGAGAACAGAGAGAGAGAGAACAGAAAGATAGAGAGAACAGAGAGAGAGAGAGAACAGAAAGATAGAGGGGAGAGAGAGAGAGAGAGAACAGAGAGAGAGAGAACAGAAAGATAGAGAGGAGAGAGAGAGAGAACAGAGAGAGAGAGAACAGAAAGATAGAGAGAGAGAGAGAGAGAGAGAGAGAACAGAGAGAGAGAGAACAGAAAGAGAGACAGAGAGAACAGAAAGATAGAGAGAACAGAGAGAGAGAGAACAGAAAGATAGAGAGGAGAGAGAGAGAGAACAGAGAGAGAGAACAGAGAGATAGAGAGTAGAGAGAGAGAGAACAGAAAGATAGAGAGTAGAGAGAGAGAGAACAGAGAGAGAGAACAGAAAGATAGAGAGGAGAGAGAGAGAGAGAAAATAGAGAGAACAGAGAGAGAGAACAGAGAGTGAGAGAGAGAAAATAGAGAGAACAGAGAGAGAGAGGACTGTTTAAATATGGGTGTCTTTTATTCATTGTGACAGTATTGTTTGTTTTTAGATGGGCTGTGAAGAAAATAGAGATAGGATGAGAGGGAGATATTGTCAACAGAGTTAGGCTGTGGTGGAAATGGGACTGTGTCTATGAGATGAAAGAGGGTAGTGTTGGAATGAGATGACAGACAGTAGCCTAGTCTCACTCCCCCAGCAATAACCCACAGGGATAGGATGGAAGGAGTTTGGTGAAGAGAAGAGGTGTGTCCAGTTCTCTCATGTTGACAGAGATGATGATGATAACACATTCTATTCTGTGGGAGAGACGGACTGGCACACCAAGTGACTAAAAGGAGACGCATGATGTTGTGAGGCTCCTGCCTTTCCTCGCGTGAACAGAGAATCACTCTGCTAAGACAGGTTCTCTTTCTGCTTCTCTCACTTTATGGCTCTCTCTCTCTCACACACACACACACACACACACACACACACACACACACACACACACACACACACACACACACACACACACACACACACACACACACACACACACACACACACACACACACACACACACATCCAGCCAGTCCGACTGACGTCATGCAAAATTCAGATGACAATTGGGTAGATTAGCAGTAAGCGGTTAATTGGGAACATTGCGAGAGCGTAGAGTAAAGAAGGTTGTTTGCGTTGGGCCAAATACCCCCAGACATTACAACATCCAAACACCTAGCCGCAGCTCTGCACTCGCAGCTAATGTCCTCTTGACTGTACTGCATGCTAATTCAGGGCCTTGGTTTTAATCAGGAAATTACTCTCTAAGCCTGCTTTATGCAATCGTGAAAAAGTTGGCCTCACTGTTAAAATATTTGGCCATAATAGATCCATTTGTTTTCTAAATCAGAAATTAATCAACTGGGATTTCTTGAAATGTGTTTTGTACAAATTATTTAGACAAATATTGTATGTATATTTTAAGCCAGTCAAAAATCTGTCAGATACTATTTTCCTTCTAAAAAGCAAAGTCAGACCCCACTCTGTAACAGTGAAATGGCTATTCAATAGCCAAACATATGTGTGTCACTTGGTGCCAAGTATCCTTTATGTTTAGGGGGATATGGTTTCCCTTAGTGAGATGTTCACTACAACAATACATTATGTATCTGTGTGTGAGTCTAATGTCCGTTTGTTAGATGTCCTCCTGTTTCCATGTGTGGAATATTCACTAGTTAATCCTCTGCTGGCCCGCCGGTGGCTGCTGGTGCTGACGTGACATTTAGCTCATGTTACACAGATCAGGTGTCAGTCATCCTCTCTCCGTCTGAAGTACAGTCCATCCAGAGACATAGAGGTAAGACTCTGAGTCCATCTAGCCAGGGTCAATTTATCGCATGATGTGTTCATGATGATGATAAATGGCATATATTTTATTAAATATTATTAGTAATGTGATCTCCACAGAGATATCTCTCCTTGATGACCAGACATCAGAGGAGGAGTCATCCTTATCGATCGCAACTTGACACACACACACACTCACTCACTCACACACACACACACACACACACACACACACACACACACACACACACACACACACACACACACACACACACACACACACACACACACACACACACACACACACACACACACACACACACACACACACACACACACACACACACACACACACAGTGTGTCCTGGCCATATAAACCAACCCTACCTGTATTACAAAGCCAGCAGTCCTGGCTACCAGTCATGTCCACATGCATACACACTGGCTCCATTCACTGATCCCATTCCAAAATCAGTACCCCTTCTAGTCTCCAGTGTGAGCCCACTGGTCTGTTGGATAGAGGGCTCCATTCTGTTGGACATCACACAGGAGGACAGAGGGCTTCATTCTTTTGGGCATCACACAGGAGGACAGAGGGCTCCATTCTGTTGGACATCACACAGGAGGACAGAGGGCTTCATTCTTTTGGGCATCACACAGGAGGACAGAGGGCTCCATTCTGTTGGACATCACACAGGAGGACAGAGGACTCCAGTCATTTGGACATCACACAGGAGGACAGAGGGCTCCATTCTGTTAGACATCACACAGGAGGACAGAGGACTCCAGTCATTTGGACATCACACAGGAGGACAGAGGGCCCCATTCTGTTGGACATCACACAGGAGGACAGAGGGCTCCATTCTGTTGGACATCACACAGGAGGACAGAGGGCTTCATTCTTTTGGGCATCACACAGGAGGACAGAGGACTCCAGTCATTTGGACATCACACAGGAGGACAGAGGGCCCCATTCTGTTGGACATCACACAGGAGGACAGAGGGCTCCATTCTGTTGGACATCACACAGGAGGACAGAGGGCTCCATTCTGTTGGACATCACACAGGAGGACAGAGGACTCCAGTCATTTGGACATCACACAGGAGGACAGAGGGCCCCATTCTGTTGGACATCACACAGGAGGACAAAGGACTCCAGTCTGTTGGACATCACACAGGAGGACAGAGGGCCCCATTCTGTTGGACATCACACAGGAGGACAGAGGGCTCCATTCTGTTGGACATCACACAGGAGGACAGAGGACTCCAGTCATTTGGACATCACACAGGAGGACAGAGGACTCCATTCTGTTGGACATCACACAGGAGGACAAAGGGCTCCATTCTGTTGGACATCACACAGGAGGAGAGAGGACTCCATTCTGTTGGACATCACACAGGAGGACAGAGGGCTCCATTCTGTTGGACATCACACAGGAGGACAGAGGGCTCCATTCTGTTGGACATCACACAGGAGGACAGAGGACTCCATTCTGTTGGACATCACACAGGAAGACAGATTTTATTTGATTTTATTTGATTTTATTTGATTTGAGGACTCCAGTGTGTGGATCTAATAGGAGGCTGGTGCTGCTGGCCAAAGTCTTACACCATTTGTTGGATAAGGTCGCTGGATTCTGCACTCTAATTCGCCTAAAATCCGGTACATCATGTTTCTCACGGGAAGCCAGAAAACAGGGAAAGGGGTGTGTTTGCATGCCTGTGTGTGTGTATGCTAGTATGTGTGTGTGTGTACGCCAGTGTGTGTGTGTTTTTGTTTGTGTGTGTGCGTGCATGCATGCCAGTGTGTGTGTGTGCGATCTTGCAGGCATGTCTGTGTGTGTGTATGTGTGTGTGTATGCAACCTTTGAGTGTGTGTCTGTGTGTGTGTCACACAGCCATGCCGCCCATTCAGATGAGATGTAACCTGAGGCTAGAAGGTCATGCTGGATGAGTTCATGTGTTATCTGGCAGTCTTCAGACCTGGTGATGATGCCAGGGCAATGAGGATCTGAACACACACTCTGAATAAGCTCCTTCATCGGCAAGTGAAGCTCAAATGAGGGCACACTCAGTACTGATGTACTAATGGTACATTAGCCGGCAGGAGTGGGAGTGACAATATTATTGTATAATATCTAATCTAGGTAGAGGGAATCCATAATTGAGATGATCCTGCTACACTAAGAACCCAGTCATAGGCTGTGTAAAATATACACTGAGAGTGCAAAACATTAAGAACACCTTCCTAATATGGATTGTATTGAAAGCATTGTGGCTTGTTATGTATTGTTTTAGGAAGAACACTATTATTTAGGGCAGCAGGTAGCCTAGTGGTTAGAGCGTTGGTCTAGTAACCAAAAGGTTGCAAGATCAAATCCCAGAGCTGACAAGGTAAAAATATTCCTAGGCTGTCATTGAAAATAAGAATTTGTTCTTAACTGACTTGCCTAGTTAAATAAAGGAAACATTTAATTATAGTTCTGTAGGGTATAGGTCTAGGTAAGTATGTCAATGTGCTTTTGTGTATAGATAGAGAAATGGAGTGCGTAACTGAGATTAAGTGATGTAGCAGAACAGAAAGCGTTTTTAGGAGCAGAGCGGACCAGATGGCGGCTAGGGTAGTGTAGGATCAGGCTGGGGCCTGGCACGGAGGAAAGTAGCTCCCAGGAACTCTAATTAAGGGGAGGGAGAATCACTGAGGGCCAGAGGGACATCAAAGAGCCCTTTCTCTAACCCCCTCTCTGACTCTCTCTCTCTCTCTCTCTCTCTCTCTCTCTCTCTCTCTCTCTCTCTCTCTCTCTCTCTCTCTCTCTCTCTCTCTCTCTCTCTCTCTCTCTCTCTCTCTCTCTCTCTCTCTCTCTCTCTCTCTCTCTCTCTCTCTCTCTCTCTCTCTCTCTCTCTCTCTCTCTCTCTCTCTCTCTCTCTCTCTCTCTCTCTCTCTCTCTCTCTCTCTC
Organism: Oncorhynchus mykiss; assembly: GCF_057628025.1. Lineage (NCBI taxonomy): Eukaryota > Metazoa > Chordata > Actinopteri > Salmoniformes > Salmonidae > Oncorhynchus > Oncorhynchus mykiss. Next base: position 14,980,547 of record NC_143033.1, on the reverse strand, counting down.
TCTCTCTCTCTCTCTCTCTCTCTCTCTCTCTCTCTCTCTCTCTCTCCCTCCCTCCTCCCTCTCAGCGATGGACCTGATGGTGGGGTTAGGTTGAGGCAGTGAAACCAGGGGGTCAACCTCACCTGGAGCTTTTATGTCACAGTAGAACTTCCATTTTTTATACACAACCAGTTCAGACAGATTAACATTAAAAGCCACTGTACATTCCCGAAGGGAAGCCCAGGTAGAGAATGACACGTCAGTGACCAGGACGAAACTGTAGGAATAACTGATATATAGAGATCACTGAGTTTATTATAGGGTTCATGATCTTGTTTTTAGTCATTACAGACCGACAACTGCTTAGCGTTCATGTATGTAACCACTGCACCTTGCTCAGTGCTCAGTATGGTAAATATTTGTACATTCTAGCTTCATGTATTAAGTAACGCACTTGCGTACACACACGCACGCACGCACGAACGCACGCACACACGCACGCACACACACACACACACACACACACACACACACACACACACACACACAGTCAAACACTGTAATACTGTTTGTACATTGAGCTACATACTGGAATGCAGAAATAATTGTAAATGCAATTATAGACATCCAGAGATCTAGGCAGAAGGAAAACAATCAGGATCCCAAGGATAGAACCATCAAACAACATGGAGTAGCCTACTGACAGCATGGAGTAGCCTACTGACAGCATGGAGTAGCCTACAGACAGCATGGAGTAGCCTACAGACAGCATGGAGTAACCTACAGAGTATGGAGTAGCCTACTGACAGCATGGAGTAACCTACAGAGTATGGAGTAGCCTACTGACAGCATGGAGTAGCCTACAGACAGCATGGAGTAGCATACAGACAGCATGGAGTAACCTACAGAGTATGGAGTAGCCTACTGACAGCATGGAGTAACCTACAGAGTATGGAGTAGCCTACTGACAGCATGGAGTAACCTACAGAGTATGGAGAAGCCTACAGACAGCATGGAGTAACCTACAGAGTATGGAGTAGCCTACAGACAGCATGGAGTAACCTACAGACAGCATGGAGTAACCTACAGAGTATGGAGTAGCCTACTGACAGCATGGAGTAACCTACAGAGTATGGAGTAACCTACAGACAGCATGGAGTAACCTACAGATTATGGAGTAGCCTACAGAAAGCATGGAGTAACCCACAGAGTATGGAGTAACCTACAGACAACATGGAGTAACCTACAGACAGCATGGAGTAACCTACAGAGTATGGAGTAACCTACAGACAGCATGGAGTAACCTACAGAGTATGGAGTAACCTACAGACAACATGGAGTAGCCTACAGACAGCATGGAGTGACCTACAAACAGCATGGTGTAACCTACAGACAGCATGGTGTAACCTACAGACAACATGGAGTAACCTACAGACAGCATGGAGTAACCCACAGAGTATGGAGTAACCTACAGAGTATGGAGTAACCTACAGACAACATGGAGTAGCCTACAGACAGCATGGTGTAACCTACAGACAGCATGGTGTAACCTACAGACAGCATGGAGTAGTCTACAGACAGCATGGAGTAGCCTACAGACAGTATGGAGTAACCTACGGATAGCATAGAGTAGCCTACAGACAGCATGGAGTAGTCTATAGACAGCATGGAGTAACCAACAGACAGCATGGAGTAACCTACAGACGGTATGGACTAGTCTACAGACAGCATGGAGTAGTCTACAGACGGTATGGAGTAACCTACAGACAGCATGGAGTAACCTACAGACAGCATGGAGTAACCTACAGACAGCATGGACTAGTCTACAGACAGCATGGAGTAACCTACAGACAGCATGGAGTAGCCTACAGACAGCACGGAGTAGCCTATAGACAGCATGGAGTAACCTACAGACAGCATGGAGTAGCCTATAGACAGCATGGAGTAACCTACAGACAGCATGGAGTAGCCTATAGACAGCATGGAGTAACCTACAGACAGCATGGAGTAGCCTATAGACAGCATGGAGTAACCTACAGACAGCATGGAGTAGCCTATAGACAGCATGGAGTAGCCTACAGACAGCATGGAGTAGCCTATAGACAGCATGGAGTAACCTACAGACAGCATGGAGTAGCCTATAGACAGCATGGAGTAGCCTACAGACAGCATGAAGTAGCCCACAGACAGCATGGAGTAACCTACAGACAGCATGGAGTAGCCTATAGACAGCATGGAGTAGCCTACAGACAGCATGGAGTAGCCTATAGACAGCATGGAGTAGCCTATAGACAGCATGGAGTAACCTACAGACAGCATGGAGTAGCCTATAGACAGCATGGAGTAACCTACAGACAGCATGGAGTAGCCTATAGACAGCATGGAGTAACCTACAGACAGCATGGAGTAGCCTATAGACAGCATGGAGTAACCTACAGACAGCATGGAGTAGCCTATAGACAGCATGGAGTAGCCTACAGACAGCATGGAGTAGCCTATAGACAGCATGGAGTAACCTACAGACAGCATGGAGTAGCCTATAGACAGCATGGAGTAGCCTACAGACAGCATGAAGTAGCCCACAGACAGCATGGAGTAACCTACAGACAGCATGGAGTAGCCTATAGACAGCATGGAGTAGCCTACAGACAGCATGGAGTAGCCTATAGACAGCATGGAGTAACCTACAGACAGCATGGAGTAGCCTATAGACAGCATGGAGTAGCCTATAGACAGCATGGAGTAACCTACAGACAGCATGGAGTAGCCTATAGACAGCAAGGAGTAGCCTATAGACAGCATGGAGTAACCTACAGACAGCATGGAGTAGCCTATAGACAGCATGAAGTAACCTATAGACAGCATGGAGTAACCTACAGACAGCATGAAGTAACCTACAGACAGCATGGAGTAACATACAGACAGCATGGAGTAGCCTATAGACAGCATGGAGTAACCTACAGACAGCATGGAGTAGCCTATAGACAGCATGGAGTAGCCTATAGACAGCATGGAGTAGCCTATAGACAGCATGGAGTAGCCTATAGACAGCATGGAGTAGCCTATAGACAGCATGGAGTAGCCTACAGACAGCATGGAGTAGTCTACAGACAGCATGGAGTAGCCTACAGACAGCATGGAGTAACCTACAGACAGCATGGAGTAACCTATAGACAGCATGGAGTAACCTATAGACAGCATGGAGTAACCTATAGACAGCATGGAGTAGCCTATAGACAGCATGGAGTAGCCTACAGACAGCATGGAGTAGCCTATAGACAGCATGGAGTAGCCTATAGACAGCATGGAGTAGCCTATAGACAGCATGGAGTAGCCTATAGACAGCATGGAGTAGCCTATAGACAGCATGGAGTAACCTATAGACAGCATGGAGTAGCCTATAGACAGCATGGAGTAACCTATAGACAGCATGGAGTAGCCTATAGACAGCATGGAGTAGCCTACAGACAGCATGGAGTAGCCTATAGACAGCATGGAGTAGCCTATAGACAGCATGGAGTAGCCTATAGACAGCATGGAGTAGCCTACAGACAGCATGGAGTAGTCTACAGACAGCATGGAGTAGCCTATAGACAGCATGGAGTAACCTACAGACAGCATAGAGTAACCTATAGACAGCATGGAGTAACCTACAGACAGCATGGAGTAGCCTATAGACAGCATGGAGTAACCTACAGACAGCATGGAGTAGTCTACAGACAGCATGGAGTTGCCTATAGACAGCATGGAGTAACCTACAGACAGCATGGAGTAGCCTATAGACAGCATGGAGTAACCTACAGACAGCATGGAGTAACCTACAGACAGCATGGAGTAGCCTATAGACAGCATGGAGTAACCTACAGACAGCATGGAGTAACCTATAGACAGCATGGAGTAACCTACGGACAGCATGGAGTAACCTATAGACAGCATGGAGTAGCCTATAGACAGCATGGAGTAACCTACAGACAGCATGGAGTAACCTATAGACAGCATGGAGTAACCTATAGACAGCATGGAGTAACCTACGGACAGCATGGAGTAACCTATAGACAGCATGGAGTAACCTATAGACAGCATGGAGTAGCCTATAGACAGCATGGAGTAGCCTATAGACAGCATGGAGTAGCCTATAGACAGCATGGAGTAGCCTACAGACAGCATGGAGTAGCCTATAGACAGCATGGAGTAGCCTATAGACAGCATGGAGTAGCCTATAGACAGCATGGAGTAACCTACGGACAGCATGGAGTAACCTACAGACAGCACGATAGAGTCTGCAGACAGCATGGAGTAACCTATAGACAGCATGGAGTAGCCTATAGACAGCATGGAGTAACCTACGGACAGCATGGAGTAACCTACAGACAGCACGATAGAGTCTGCAGACAGCATGGAGTAACCTACGGACAGCATGGAGTAGCCTACAGACAGCATGGGGTAACCTACAGACAGCATGGAGTAGCCCACAGACAGCATGGAGTAACCTACAGAGTATGGAGTAACCTACAGACAGCATGGAGTAGCCCACAGACAGCATGGAGTAACCTACAGAGTATGGAGTAACCTACAGACAGCATGGAGTAGCCCACAGACAGCATGGAGTAACCTACAGAGTATGGAGTAACCTACAGACAGCATGGAGTAGCCCACAGACAGCATGGAGTAACCTACAGAGTATGGAGTAACCTACAGACAGCATGGAGTAACCTACAGACAGCATGGAGTAGCCTATAGACAGCATGAAGTAGCCTATAGACAGCATGGAGTAACCTACAGACAGCATGAAGTAACCTACAGACAGCATGGAGTAACATACAGACAGCATGGACTAGTCTACAGACAGCATGGAGTAGCCCACAGACAGCATGGAGCAACCTATAGACAGCATGGAGTAACCTACAGACAGCATGGATTAGCCTACAGACAGCATGAAGTAGCCTATAGACAGCATGGAGTAGCCTACGGATAGCATAGAGTAACCTACAGAGAGCATGGAATAACCTACAGAGAGCATGAAGTAGCCTATAGACAGCATGGAGTAGCCTACAGACAGCATGAAGTAGCCTATAGACAGCATGGAGTAGCCTACGGATAGCATAGAGTAACCTACGGACAGCATGGAGTAACCTACGGACAGCATGGAGTAACCTACAGACAGCACGATAGAGTCTGCAGACAGCATGGAGTAACCTACAGACAGCATGGAGTAGCCTACAGACAGCATGAAGTAGCCTATAGACAGCATGGAGTAGCCTATAGACAGCATGGAGTAACCTACGGATAGCATAGAGTAACCTACGGACAGCATGGAGTAACCTACGGACAGCATGGAGTAACCTATAGACAGCATAGAGTAACCTACGGACAGCATGGAGTAACCTACGGACAGCATGGAGTAACCTACGGACAGCATGGAGTAACCTATAGACAGCATAGAGTAACCTACGGACAGCATGGAGTAACCTACGGACAGCATGGAGTAACCTACGGACAGCATAGAGTAACCTACGGACAGCATGGAGTAACCTATAGACAGCATAGAGTAACCTACAGACAGCATGGAGTAGCCTATAGACAGCATGGAGTAACCTACAGACAGCATGGAGTAGCCTATAGACAGCATGGAGTAACCTACAGACAGCATGGAGTAGCCTATAGACAGCATGGAGTAACCTACAGACAGCATGGAGTAGCCTATAGACAGCATGGAGTAACCTACAGACAGCATGGAGTAGCCTATAGACAGCATGGAGTAACCTACAGACAGCATGGAGTAGCCTATAGACAGCATGGAGTAACCTACAGACAGCATGGAGTAGCCTATAGACAGCATGGAGTAGCCTACAGACAGCATGGAGTAGCCTATAGACAGCATGGAGTAACCTACAGACAGCATGGAGTAGCCTATAGACAGCATGGAGTAGCCTACAGACAGCATGAAGTAGCCCACAGACAGCATGGAGTAACCTACAGACAGCATGGAGTAGCCTATAGACAGCATGGAGTAGCCTACAGACAGCATGGAGTAGCCTATAGACAGCATGGAGTAACCTACAGACAGCATGGAGTAGCCTATAGACAGCATGGAGTAACCTACAGACAGCATGGAGTAGCCTATAGACAGCATGGAGTAGCCTATAGACAGCATGGAGTAACCTACAGACAGCATGGAGTAGCCTATAGACAGCATGGAGTAACCTACAGACAGCATGGAGTAGCCTATAGACAGCATGGAGTAACCTACAGACAGCATGGAGTAGCCTATAGACAGCATGGAGTAACCTACAGACAGCATGGAGTAGCCTATAGACAGCATGGAGTAGCCTACAGACAGCATGGAGTAGCCTATAGACAGCATGGAGTAACCTACAGACAGCATGGAGTAGCCTATAGACAGCATGGAGTAGCCTACAGACAGCATGAAGTAGCCCACAGACAGCATGGAGTAACCTACAGACAGCATGGAGTAGCCTATAGACAGCATGGAGTAGCCTACAGACAGCATGGAGTAGCCTATAGACAGCATGGAGTAACCTACAGACAGCATGGAGTAGCCTATAGACAGCATGGAGTAGCCTATAGACAGCATGGAGTAACCTACAGACAGCATGGAGTAGCCTATAGACAGCAAGGAGTAGCCTATAGACAGCATGGAGTAACCTACAGACAGCATGGAGTAGCCTATAGACAGCATGAAGTAACCTATAGACAGCATGGAGTAACCTACAGACAGCATGAAGTAACCTACAGACAGCATGGAGTAACATACAGACAGCATGGAGTAGCCTATAGACAGCATGGAGTAACCTACAGACAGCATGGAGTAGCCTATAGACAGCATGGAGTAGCCTATAGACAGCATGGAGTAGCCTATAGACAGCATGGAGTAGCCTATAGACAGCATGGAGTAGCCTATAGACAGCATGGAGTAGCCTACAGACAGCATGGAGTAGTCTACAGACAGCATGGAGTAGCCTACAGACAGCATGGAGTAACCTACAGACAGCATGGAGTAACCTATAGACAGCATGGAGTAACCTATAGACAGCATGGAGTAACCTATAGACAGCATGGAGTAGCCTATAGACAGCATGGAGTAGCCTACAGACAGCATGGAGTAGCCTATAGACAGCATGGAGTAGCCTATAGACAGCATGGAGTAGCCTATAGACAGCATGGAGTAGCCTATAGACAGCATGGAGTAGCCTATAGACAGCATGGAGTAACCTATAGACAGCATGGAGTAGCCTATAGACAGCATGGAGTAACCTATAGACAGCATGGAGTAGCCTATAGACAGCATGGAGTAGCCTACAGACAGCATGGAGTAGCCTATAGACAGCATGGAGTAGCCTATAGACAGCATGGAGTAGCCTATAGACAGCATGGAGTAGCCTACAGACAGCATGGAGTAGTCTACAGACAGCATGGAGTAGCCTATAGACAGCATGGAGTAACCTACAGACAGCATAGAGTAACCTATAGACAGCATGGAGTAACCTACAGACAGCATGGAGTAGCCTATAGACAGCATGGAGTAACCTACAGACAGCATGGAGTAGTCTACAGACAGCATGGAGTAGCCTATAGACAGCATGGAGTAACCTACAGACAGCATGGAGTAGCCTATAGACAGCATGGAGTAACCTACAGACAGCATGGAGTAACCTACAGACAGCATGGAGTAGCCTATAGACAGCATGGAGTAACCTACAGACAGCATGGAGTAACCTATAGACAGCATGGAGTAACCTACGGACAGCATGGAGTAACCTATAGACAGCATGGAGTAGCCTATAGACAGCATGGAGTAACCTACAGACAGCATGGAGTAACCTATAGACAGCATGGAGTAACCTATAGACAGCATGGAGTAACCTACGGACAGCATGGAGTAACCTATAGACAGCATGGAGTAACCTATAGACAGCATGGAGTAGCCTATAGACAGCATGGAGTAGCCTATAGACAGCATGGAGTAGCCTATAGACAGCATGGAGTAGCCTACAGACAGCATGGAGTAGCCTATAGACAGCATGGAGTAGCCTATAGACAGCATGGAGTAGCCTATAGACAGCATGGAGTAACCTACGGACAGCATGGAGTAACCTACAGACAGCACGATAGAGTCTGCAGACAGCATGGAGTAACCTATAGACAGCATGGAGTAGCCTATAGACAGCATGGAGTAACCTACGGACAGCATGGAGTAACCTACAGACAGCACGATAGAGTCTGCAGACAGCATGGAGTAACCTACGGACAGCATGGAGTAGCCTACAGACAGCATGGGGTAACCTACAGACAGCATGGAGTAGCCCACAGACAGCATGGAGTAACCTACAGAGTATGGAGTAACCTACAGACAGCATGGAGTAGCCCACAGACAGCATGGAGTAACCTACAGAGTATGGAGTAACCTACAGACAGCATGGAGTAGCCCACAGACAGCATGGAGTAACCTACAGAGTATGGAGTAACCTACAGACAGCATGGAGTAGCCCACAGACAGCATGGAGTAACCTACAGAGTATGGAGTAACCTACAGACAGCATGGAGTAACCTACAGACAGCATGGAGTAGCCTATAGACAGCATGAAGTAGCCTATAGACAGCATGGAGTAACCTACAGACAGCATGAAGTAACCTACAGACAGCATGGAGTAACATACAGACAGCATGGACTAGTCTACAGACAGCATGGAGTAGCCCACAGACAGCATGGAGCAACCTATAGACAGCATGGAGTAACCTACAGACAGCATGGAGTAGCCTACAGACAGCATGAAGTAGCCTATAGACAGCATGGAGTAGCCTACGGATAGCATAGAGTAACCTACAGAGAGCATGGAATAACCTACAGAGAGCATGAAGTAGCCTATAGACAGCATGGAGTAGCCTACAGACAGCATGAAGTAGCCTATAGACAGCATGGAGTAGCCTACGGATAGCATAGAGTAACCTACGGACAGCATGGAGTAACCTACGGACAGCATGGAGTAACCTACAGACAGCACGATAGAGTCTGCAGACAGCATGGAGTAACCTACAGACAGCATGGAGTAGCCTACAGACAGCATGAAGTAGCCTATAGACAGCATGGAGTAGCCTATAGACAGCATGGAGTAACCTACGGATAGCATAGAGTAACCTACGGACAGCATGGAGTAACCTACGGACAGCATGGAGTAACCTATAGACAGCATAGAGTAACCTACGGACAGCATGGAGTAACCTACGGACAGCATGGAGTAACCTACGGACAGCATGGAGTAACCTATAGACAGCATAGAGTAACCTACGGACAGCATGGAGTAACCTACGGACAGCATGGAGTAACCTACGGACAGCATAGAGTAACCTACGGACAGCATGGAGTAACCTATAGACAGCATAGAGTAACCTACGGACAGCATGGAGTAACCTACGGACAGCATGGAGTAACCTATAGACAGCATAGAGTAACCTACGGACAGCATGGAGTAACCTACGGACAGCATGGAGTAGCCTACAGACAGCATGGAGTAACCTACAGACAGCATGGAGTAACCTACAGAGTATAGAGTAACCTACAGAGTATGGAGTAACCTACAGACAGCATGGAGTAGCCTACAGACAGCATGGAGTAACCTACAGATAGCATGAAGTAGCCCACAGACAGCATGGAGTAGTCTACAGACAGCATGGAGTAGCCTACAGACAGCATGGAGTAGTCTACAGACAGCATGGAGTAACCTACGGACAGTATGGAGTAACTTAAAGAGCATGGAGTAGCCTACAGACAGCATGGAGTAACCTACAGACAGCACGATAGAGTCTGCAGACAGCATGGAGTAGCCTACAGAGTATGGAGTAACATACAGACAACATGGAGCAACCTACAGACAGCATGGAGTAGTCTACAGATAGCATGAAGTAGCCCACAGACAGCATGGAGTAGTCTACAGACCGCACGGAGTAACGTACAGAGACATCTTAGCACACCAACAACACCTCGGAGCCACAGGTGAGAATGCCACAAAATCCAACTTCAAATACTTCACACTTCACAAAGATACTGTCTTCTGCAGAGAAGAAAAAGAAGGCTGTCAGAGGCCCTTTCCACACCCTCCCCACCTCCCCACCTCCCCAACTTGTTCCTTCCCCTCTCATCTCTGTTTGACAAGGACATGTTATTTCCCCAGCATAACTGTGACTGCTGTCTGGGAATGGGCCAGAAATGGGTCAGTATTTAGAATAAATGATACCCTGCGAACCATCTGTCCCCCCCTCCCACACACAGACACAGACACAGACACAGACTTCCCTTCTCCTCCCACCCACAGTACACAGTGCACAGCCCCATGCCGCTCAGCCACCAATACCCTGTAGCCAGGAAGCCTTTCTCACAGGGGTAGTCGTTTCCATGTCACAACCAGATGCTACTCAGAGATTAACACAAGAGGTGTCCCCCTCTGATCATCACCCGCCCGGCTCGCCACCTCAGCTCTGTCTCGTTTCTGTCGCTCCCTCTTCTGCAAGTCCTCTGAAAGAGGAAATACACCACTTATCATAGCTTAGTCAGATCAGAATATGTTTTATCTGGTCGGTGCCCTTCTGGTTCGTTTTTTCTTCTACATTTGTATACAAGTGTTTATAAACACTATTTGCATGTTGATCACGTAATGATTCCTATTTAGCAAATGCTTAAACAAAGATTCCGTATAAACGTTTGTAAGGTAGGATGGATTACATCTAGCTCTACTGCTTCAAAGGAACAAACTAATCCCTCTTAGTTATACGAACACAGGAAGAACGTCAGAAACATTAGCCAGTAACAGCAGTAACAGCAAGACAGAACCCACAGTTGTACGTAACTATTCGTACACAACACCATTAGTCAGAGATGACAGGAACATGGCTAAACTCCTCTAAACTGTAACACCACAGTTTAATACTTCCCTCTGTATTGGACAGGCTATGACATCACCGCTGAGATGAGACCTGCCAGAAAGTAAAAAGGCACATCATTTCCTGACTGCAATACAGTGGCAGTTTGTTGCACTTCAGACCCAAAATTAAGACAAGACTTGAAGGTTTGCTCAGTTGCCAACTTATTCGCAAAGCGTCTCAGAGTAGGAGTGCTGATCTAGGGTCAATTTTGTCCTTAATATCATAATGAATAATGTGGAACTGATCCTGGATCAGTGTCCCTACTCTGAGACGGTTTATGAATATGGGCCCTGGTTTCAGAAGTAGGAATAGATGGTATCTTGTAATGTATTTTTCATTCCGTTTCACATCAGGGTTATATTGGGATCTGTGTACAGTATTAAATGTAGATAGAATCAGTATGACGGGGAAATTTAATAATGACTCATAATGTAATTATTGATTTCAGAGAAGAACACATAATATGATATAGAGGTTTTATATTGCGGTATGACAGCCCTCTCAGTTCCCCTGGGGAGTCAAATGGCAACCAGTGAATCAAACCATTGACACAGTCACTGAGAGTCAGTGGTTTGGCTGTGAATCCCCATTCATTCAGTCTCTCCTACCAACCTCAGTCCCTGGCTCTGGCTCTGTGTGGAAGGGATCTCTGCTGCTGGGAGAAGGCCTGGTGGTTACAGGCTGTGGACTCATAGGGTGCATTTAAATAGTGTACAAGTAGCATCCTCTTCTCGTCTCCTTTCCACTGCACTGCCACATATAAAAGAAAAAATGAAAAAATAAAAAATAAATATATATATATACAGTGCAAGCTCGTAGCATCATACCCAAGAAAACTCGAGGTTGTAATCCCTGCCAAAGGTGCTTCAACAAAGTACTAATGAAAGGGTTTTAATACCTATGTAAATGTGATTTTTAAGTTATTTATTTTTAATAGATTTGATACAATTTCTAAAAACCTGTTTTTGCTTTGTCATTATGGGTTATTGTGTTTAGATTCACGAGGGAAAACAACTATTTAATCCATTTTAGAATAAGGCTGTAACGTAACAACATGTGGAAGAAGTCAAAGGGTTTGAATACTTTCCAAATGCACTGTATATATGTTTTATTGTCACTTTGACTCAGTACTGGTACCCCGTGTACAGACTACTTCAGAAAACATTCATATCCCTTGACTTATTCCACATTTTGTTGTGTTTCAGCCTGAATTTAAAAATGTATTAAATAAAAAAAAAAATTGCCCATCTACACACAATATCGCAATCACAAAGTGAAAACATGTTCTTAGAGATTTCTGCAAATGTTTTGAAAATGTAATATAGAAAAATCTAATTTAAATAAGTATTCACACCCCTGTGTCAATCATTTGTAGGAGCACCCTTGGCAGCAATTACAGATGTGAGTTTTTCTGGGTAAGTCTCTAAGAACTTTACACACCTGGATTGTGCAACATTTGCCCATTATTATTTTCAAAGTTCTTCAAGCTCTGTCAAATTGGTTGTTGATCATTTCTAGACAACCATCTACAGGTCTTGCCATATGTTTTCAAATAGATTTAAGTCCGAACTGTAATTCGGCCACTCAGGAACATTCACTGTCTTCTTGGTAAGCAACTCCAGTGTAGATTTGGCCTTGTGTTTTAGGTTATTGTCCTGCTAAAAGGTGAATTGATCTCCCAGTGGAAAGCAGACTGAACAAGGTTTTAACACAAGGTTTTAACACATATGTAATTATGTAGTAACCAAAAAAGTGTTAAACATTTGAGATTCTTCAAAGTAGCCACCCTTTGCCTTGATGACAGCTTTTCACACTCTTGGCATTCTCTCAAACAGCTTCATGAGGTAGTCACCTGGAATGCATTTCAATTTACAGGTGTGCTTTCTTAAAAGTTAATTTGTAGAATTTATTTTCTTCTTAATGCGTTTGAGCAAATCAGTTGTGTTGTGACAAGGTATGGGTGGTATACAGAAGATAACCCTATTTGGTAAAATACCAAATCCATATTATGGCAAGAACAGCTCAAATAAGCAAAGAGAAACGACAGTCCATCATTACTTTAAGACATGAAGGTCACTCAATCCGGAACATTTCAAGAACTTTGAAAGTTTCTTCAAGTGCAGCCGCAAAAACCATCAAGCACTATGATGAAACTGGCTCTCATGAGGACTGTCATAGGAAAGGAAGACCCAGAGTTACTTCTGTTGCAGAGGATAAGTTCATTAGAGTTAACTGCACCTCAGATTGGTATGTAAACAACTATGAAAAATATGGTAAAATCTTGGTTAATAGTGTGGTCTACAGCTTATCATGAGATACTCTACCTCAGACTAACAAAACCTCGAGACTTCCTTAGATTTTATGTACCAGCTGTTGTTAACAAATTTTTATAGGCCACCGCCCCTTGTCTTACCAGAGACCGCTGTTCTATCCTGCAGAAAAAGCTTAAAACCTGCCAGCTGTATGTTAATCATGTCCTCGTTCAACCCCGATTCAGAGATATTACAGTTTTTAATGTCCCGTTGGTAGGCTATACGTGCTTGTAGTTCGTCTATTTTATTATCGATTGATTGTACGTTGACTAATAGGACCGATGGTAAAGGTAGGTTACCCTCTTGGTGATGGAACCTTACAAGGCACCCGGAGTGTCGTCCACGATGCCTCCGTCTTTTCCTCCTGTGAATGACGGGGATGAGGGCCTTGTAGGGTGTCTGGAGTAAATCCTTCCCATCCAACTCATTGAAGAAGAAAAATTCCTCCAGTACAGGGTGAGTAATCACTGCCCTGATATCAAGAAGCTATTTTCGGGCATAAGACAAGGTAGCAGAAACATGATGTACAAAATAAGTTACAAATAACGCGAAAAAACATACACAATAACACAATTGGTTACGGGATCGTAAAATGGCGCCCATCTCCTTCGGCTCCATTATTGGGTATTGGGTGTAGGCCAGTGACCCATAATCTCAATTTAATCCATTTTGAATTCAGGCTGTAAACCAACAAAGTGTGGAAAAAGTCAAGAGGTGTGTGTACTTTCTGAAGGTACTGTCTATAGTAGCAAAGTTATTGTTACTCATTGTGTATTTATTCCTTGTTTTAATGTTAGTCTACACATGTTGTTTATGAAGCATGTGACAAATACAATTTGGTTTGATTCGAAATGTGTTGTTTTACGGCGCCCCTGGAGCAAATTAGGGTAGTATATGGGGCTTTGGTGACACCGATCACTGCACCTATACATAGCCCATCTGTAAACAGCCCATCCAACTACCTCATCCCCATACTGTACTTATTTATTTATCTTTCTCCTTTGCACCCCATTATCTCTACTTGCACATTACTCTTCTGCACATCTACCATTCCAATGTTTAATTGCTATATTGTAATTACTTTGCCACCATGGCCTATGTATTGCCTTAACTCCCTTATCTTACCTCATTTTCACTTGCTGTATATAGACTTTTTCTTTTCTTTTTTTGTACTGAATTATTGACTGTATGTTTTGTTTATATGTCTAGGTATATGTAGGTCTATGGTGGCCTGAATTGGTTCCCAATCAGAGACAGCTGTTTATCGTTGTGTCTGATTTGGGATCCTATTTAGGTTGCCATTTTGGTTTTGTGGGTTATTGTCTATGTGTAGTTGCATGTCAGCACTCGTGTTATAGCTTCACGTTAGTTTGTTTAGTGTTCTTCGTTTAAATAAAGAAGAATGTATTCATATCACGCTGCGCCTTGGTCTCCTCGTTATGACGAATGTGACAGCTATGCTTTATCTTGGCCAGGTCGCAGTTGCAAATGAGAACTTGTTCTCAACTAGCCTACCTGGTTAAATAAAGGTGAAATAAAATGAATTAATTAAAATACAGCAAAGCAATGCGACACAAACAACATCACAGAGTTACATATGGAATAAACAAAACACACAGTAAATAACACAATAGAAAAAAAGTCTATGTGTGTGCAAATGAGGTACGATTAGGGAGGTAAGGGCAATAAATAGGCCAAAGTGGCGAAATAATGACAATTTAGCAATTAAACACTGGAGTGATAGATGTGCAGAAGATGAATGTGAAAGTAGAGAAAATAAAACAATAAATAAATAACCATATGGGGATGAGGTAGTTGGATGGGCTATTTACACATAGGCTGTGTACAGGTGCAGTGATCTGTGAGCTGCTCTGACAGCTGGTGCATAAAGTTAGTGAGGGAGATATGAGTCTCCAGCTTAGGGGATTTTTGCAGTTCGTTCCAGTCATTGGCAGCAGAGAACGGGAAGGAAAGGTGGCCAAAGGAAGAATTGACTCTGGGGGTGACCAGTGAAATATACCTGCTGGAGCATGTGCTACGTACGGGTGGGTGTGTGCTACGGGTCATGTACAGTATATAATAGTCATGCACAGTATATACTAGTCATATAGTAGTCATGTACAGTATATAATAGTCATATAGTATATACTCGTCATATAGCAGTCATGTAAATGATCTGGTTTATAAAGAATTATATACTGGTTTATACATCTGGTTTATTAATTATCTATCAAATCGTACACAATGTGTAATGGCGATGGTTGTAAATCTCAGTCCATAGAGGTGTGCTTAGGTGTTCCGCAGGTTCTATTTTGGGCCCACTTTTGTTCATTTTGTATATCAACAACATTGGGGATCTTATTGAAACAGCGGATGTTCATTTTTATGCAGACGATACTGTTCTTTATTCAAGTGGTAGTAGTTTATCTTCAGCTTTTGAAAATGCCCAAAGAGCATTTAACGTCATACAACAGAATTTGTATGATTTAAAGCTGGATCTAAATTTGGGTAAAACAAAATGCATGGTATTTTCAAATGCCAGGCATGTTACTAATCATGCCATTGCTACATTGGCTGGACATACTATAGAGCAAGATAAAGTGTACTAATATTTGGGTGTGTGTGTTGATGATACGCTGAGCTTCACTGTGCATGTAGAGAACTTGATAAGGAAGCTCAAGCTGAGAATAGGTTTTTATTACCGGTATAAGGCTTGTTTTTCTTTGGAGGCAAGGAAGGAGCTGGTACAATGCACATTACTGGCAGTTTTAGATTTTAGTGATGTTCTATATACGCAGGTCTCAACCACTACCCTGAGAGCACTTGATTCAGTGTACCATGCAGCCCTCAGGTTCATTACAAATCAAAAACGTCTAACACATCATTGTGATCTCTAGCGCTGTTGTTGGCTGGATGTCATTGACCTTGCGTAGGCTTAATCACTGGTATACACTGATTTATAAGGCTATATTGGATAAAATGCCATTTTCTCTCTGTTCTTTTTTAGTCAGGTCAGTAAAGAAACATAAATTTGCTTCTAACAGTACCAAAAATTAGAACAGGTCTAACTAGAAATAGGTCTAGTTACATAGCTCCGTGGGCCTGGAATTCTCTCATGAACATTTTAAATTTGATGATCTAGTTTGGTTGGTGGAGTTTAAACACTTGATCAATGTATACTGTATATCATAGAAGAGTGTAATTGTCTTTAGGACAGCTGTTTTTAGTCAAGACTTTGGTGTTTTTAACGTAATATGTAATAGCTGTAATGTATGTGTGTTTATAGTGTTGTTTAATTTGGGTTAGTGTATGTAAGTTGTTTTGTCTGAAACGTTGTTCCCTTTACTGCTATTGGACCAGGTTTCTCTTGGAAAAGAGAAAATGAGAAAAACCTGTAAAAATAAAGGTTAAATAAATAAATAAATGTACAGTATATAACAGTCATACACAGTATATAATAGTCATATAGTAGTCATGTACAGTTCATAATTCTCATATAGTAGTCATGTACAGTATATAATAGTCATATAGTATATACTAGTCTATAATTGGTATATACTTGGTTTAAGCTAGCAGAGCAGCCCAAGCATCTCTTAGATGTTGGTTTGAGCTAGCAGAGCAGCCCAGGCATCTCTTTCCTAAGATGTTGGTTTGAGCTAGCAGAGCAGCCCAGGCATCTCTTTCCTAAGATGTTGGTTTGAGCTAGCAGAGCAGCCCAGGCATCTCTTTCCTAAGATGTTGGTTTGAGCTAGCAGAGCAGCCCAGGCATCTCTTTCCTAAGATGTTGGTTTGAGCTAGCAGAGCAGCCCAGGCATCTCTTTCCTAAGATGTTGGTTTGAGCTAGCAGAGCAGCCCAGGCATCTCTTTCCTAAGATGTTGGTTTGAGCTAGCAGAGCAGCCCATGCATCTCTTTCCTAAGATGTTGGTTTGAGCTAGCAGAGCAGCCCATGCATCTCTTTCCTAAGATGTTGGTTTGAGCTAGCAGAGCAGCCCTGGCAGCACAGCTCCTAAATACAGTCCAGTATTCAGTGCTGGCATAACTGATCCTTTCATTAGGAGCGGACTGCACCAAGCCTATAAAAGAGCTAATTGTGTGGTGATTTAACAGAGAGACACACATACAGTCACACTAGCTAACACACTAACTGATTGATTTGATTTGATTTGACTAGCTAACACACTAACTACATTTACAAACACACATGGGTACGTGTGTCCATCATGCACAGCACACACAGGTATGGAAACAGAGGCCTACAGACAAGCAGTCTTTTTCTGTCTCTGTCCATACAGTTGTCATGACGTTGGCCTGTGGGTGAGGTTTATGATCCCCTCCATAAATACCTTTCTCCCTTTCCTCTCTCTTGACTCTACAGAAGGACTCTTGAATAGCCTTTGTTAAACATATAGAGTCTGAGAACATCAAAAGGTGGGGGGAAAGGAACCATATTTCGGTAATAGAACCAGTTGAAAATATGCGTTGGTACTTAATGAATATGATGCCAGATCAGTTGGCGTCTGAGACATTCTTACTAATGATAGGATGACAAACTGTACAGTGCCTTGCGAAAGTATTCGGCCCCTTTGAACTTTGCGACCTTTTGCCACATTTCAGGCTTCAAACATAAAGATATAAAACTGTATTTTTTTGTGAAGAATCAACAACAAGTGGGACACAATCATGAAGTGGAACGACATTTATTGGATATTTCAAACTTTTTTAACAAATCAAAAACTGAAAAATTGGGCGTGCAAAATTATTCAGCCCCTTTAAGTTAATACTTTGTAGCGCCACCTTTTGCTGCGATTACAGCTGTAAGTCGCTTGGGGTATGTCTCTATCAGTTTTGCACATCGAGAGACTGACATTTTTTCCCATTCCTCCTTGCAAAACAGCTCGAGCTCAGTGAGGTTGGATGGAGAGCATTTGTGAACAGCAGTTTTCAGTTCTTTCCACAGATTCTCGATTGGATTCAGGTCTGGACTTTGACTTGGCCATTCTAACACCTGGATATGTTTATTTTTGAACCATTCCATTGTAGATTTTGCTTTATGTTTTGGATCATTGTCTTGTTGGAAGACAAATCTCCGTCCCAGTCTCAGGTCTTTTGCAGACTCCATCAGGTTTTCTTCCAGAATGGTCCTGTATTTGGCTCCATCCATCTTCCCATCAATTGTAACCATCTTCCCTGTCCCTGCTGAAGAAAAGCAGGCCCAAACCATGATGCTGCCACCACCATGTTTGACAGTGGGGATGGTGTGTTCAGCTGTGTTGCTTTTACGCCAAACATAACATTTTGCATTGTTGCCAAAAAGTTCAATTTTGGTTTCATTTGACCAGAGCACCTTCTTCCACATGTTTGGTGTGTCTCCCAGGTGGCTTGTGGCAAACTTTAAACGACACTTTTTATGGATATCTTTAAGAAAAGGCTTTCTTCTTGCCATTCCATAATGGACAGATTTGTGCAATATACGACTGATTGTTGTCCTATGGACAGAGTCTCCCACCTCAGCTGTAGATCTCTGCAGTTCATCCAGAGTGATCATGGGCCTCTTGGCTGCATCTCTGATCAGTCTTCTCCTTGTATGAGCTGAAAGTTTAGAGGGACGGCCAGGTCTTGGTAGATTTGCAGTGGTCTGATACTCCTTCCATTTCAATATTATCGCTTGCACAGTGCTCCTTGGGATGTTTAAAGCTTGGGAAATCTTTTTGTATCCAAATCCGGCTTTAAACTTCTTCACAACAGAATCTCGGACCTGCCTGGTGTGTTCCTTGTTCTTCACGATGCTCTCTGCGCTTTTAACGGGCTTCTGAGACTATCACAGTGCAGGTGCATTTATACGGAGACTTGATTACACACAGGTGGATTGTATTTATCATCATTAGTCATTTAGGTCAACATTGGATCATTCAGAGATCCTCACTGAACTTCTGGAGAGAGTTTGCTGCACTGAAAGTAAATTGGCTGAATAATTTTGCACGCCCAATTTTTCAGTTTTTGATTTGTTAAAAAAGTTTGAAATATCCAATAAATGTTGTTCCACTTCATGATTGTGTCCCACTTGTTGTTGATTCTTCACAAAAAAATACAGTTTTATATCTTTATGTTTGAAGCCTGAAATGTGGCAAAAGGTCGCAAAGTTCAAGGGGGACGAATACTTTCGCTAGGCACTGTATCTTGGAAAGTCTACACATAATCGTTATCAGATTCACATGGAATTGTTGTGCAATTTAAATGTTTAAATATGAAACTATTTATGAAAATATGAAATGTAATTTTAGCTTCCAAATGAGAGAATTGGGTTTTCATAAGGTTAAAGCTCTGCTCACTCAGTGGCCCGCCCATGTGAAGAGACATTGGTTATAAACTATGAAACACACCCTTCTCTCCCCTCCTATATAAAGTCCTTGACGAAAATGTAACTTTCTGTTCCGAGGACGTTAGGGTGACAGTCCTACGTTAAAAGGGCTCAGATAGTAAGCTGTTCCAAGGACGTGTGGATTTGAGATCCCCACGTTGAAAGGACAAAGACCACCTACAGAACTAAGCCAACCTTAGAGAATCTAACGAAATTAGCATCGAATTCCAATGTGAAGGTGACGACCTACATACCGGAAGGATGAATTTCGACTATACCAGCCAGAATATAGCATGAGCATATAGCATGGCAACTTGGTATGAACTTTGAACTCTTATTCTCTCCGCCCACTAAACGTTGACTAGGAGAGGGCAGACAGAGTATCCATTCTGCCACGCTCCAGTTCACCACTAGAAAGTCTTCAGAGGACCAGAGATCCATAAAGGGCAAACCGGTCTTCTATCGACGACCAATCTACCGAAGCACAGCTCAGAGTAAATTTTTATTGCATTCTCCTTTTTCAAATGGGCGGTAATTTAGAATGCATAAGATACTGTATTTACGATAGCATAGCTTCTCCCTTTGTTACTCAGTTTTTCCGCTCTTTCACTCAAACCCAACCCCCTTTCCTTTGTGTAACCAGCCGTCATGTCGACTCTGTCCACCAGGGACATTTTCTTTATGACATAATTTGTAATCAATGTATGATCCATTCTGTGTATATGTAATTCTGTGTGATTAGATAGGTATTTAGTAAATAAATAATGAAACAAAATGTTGTATTACTGATTCAACTTGTTAGCCAGGGTTCGTGAAGATAACCAAGAATTTACAACTTTCAAATGAGACTAAGGTGAGGATTAAATATTGACTGCTATTGATGTAAAAGATTACTAGGTCCTTAAGAGTTTATTCGGAAGATAACAGCTCTATAAACATTATTTTGCGGTGCCCCGACTTTCTAGTTAATTATCTACCTGATTAGCTTAATCAAGTAATATTAATTGCAGAGAAATTATTTTATAGAATAGCAGGTCATATCACTTAATCCGGTTTAGCCAAAGACACAACACAGTCTTAATCTGATTAAGGAAATGTGCTTGTGAATGAGAAAGGGGAAGAAAAAAAAGGTAGGAGAGAGGAGAGTTTGTGTAGGTGAGTAAATGCCCTATTTTCTTGCTTTTCTTGTTTTGTGTTTATACTTCCACCGATCCTAATATTCCACAGTGCGAGGACAGGACAGATAGACATGTCCACACATGGCTTCAAACCATACTGTTTCCAGAATAGCCCCCATAGTGTCACACTGTCACCACTGACAACAATGGCCGTGTTCGAGAGGATCAAAACCACAATGTATCATGGGTAAATTGTGACTGGCTGACTGATCTACAAATAATAATGAGTTGTTATTTATGATGGAAGGTGATTTGTAGATCAGTCAGTCGGCAGTCGCCTGCAGTTGTTTTAATGCTCTTGAACACGCCCATTGTTATTCAGCAGTTAAAGGGGCTGGGAAATGCTCTGCTTGGCAATGTCACCAGGTAGAAACCCACACTTTTAGCTCATATTAAAATAAACATTTCAAAATTGTATGGCGTGTTTTCTAACCTGAGTTAGATATTGAAACTATTTTCTGTCCCTATATCCTCATACAATAGACTTCAGGTTTAAGCCCTCCTCAAGCCCTCGAGGGTTCGGAAAATGTTTACCCTCTGTGCAAATAAGACCTCAAAGATTTATACCACAGCAGGATGGAGAGATTTACCACAAAGTGAAGCTCTTCAGGCTCTCATATACCAAGGCATATATGTCTAGATGAAAGAGATTTAGGAAATGTATAATGATGGTGATGATGATATCATACACTCAAAAACCTTAACTGTACATTAACACCAACTGAGTTATAACTCTCTCTCTCTCTCTTTCCCTTCTTCTCTCTCTCTCTCTCTCTCTCTCTCTCTCTCTCTCGCTCTCTCTCTCTCTCTCAGGCGACTCATGGAAGTACACATCTAGAAAGAACTGCCAGTGAACATAGTTGTGAATTCACCTTCTTCTAGAGAATGTGGTTTCCCCTCTCTGCAGTCTACTCAATTTCCGACCATGACAAAAAATGTGTCATCATCCCTAAACATGAGACCAGTGGAACATAGGGCAAGTCAAAGAGAGACAGACATTCTCTCAGGGGTCTGTAATGGAATCTCAGCATCAGACAGGAAGGAATGAACAAGGTGAACAGAGAAAGTAGTGGGACCACGTGTGATGTGACTCACTGATGAATAGCGTCTGCTACCAATGACTGGATCAGAAATAGAAGTAGCCAGGTTCTGGACCCTGTTGAGCCTTCCTGGGCCTCATCCAGGGGAGAAGGCGGCGTGGCCAATGGGCCTCACCCTTGACCACAGACATACGGATGAAGAACCCAGACATTGGTATAAGCAATGTACAATGAGACAAATAATGAGCAAAGTTATCATTCTGGCTGATCTTCTCTGGTTAGTCAGACATTATTAACAATCACACAGACTATTCCATTCTAGTGGATGGTGAGACTGTATTCACCACTGGAGGGTAAGGTGTGTCCAGTTGTGTGTGTTTCCCTGGGTCCTCTGGGTGATAGCGGGATGCTGCGGAGGGGTCTGCTGGCCTGGGTGTCCCGTGTGGGCGTTCTGCTGGTCCTAGTGTGCTGCTCTCTGTCCCTCCTCTACGTTATGACCTGCAGCCCCCACTCCGAGGACAACCTGGTGAGCCATGCCCTGCCACGCCCCGGGATGGGGGTTGGGGTAGGAGGGGCAGCAGGGGGCACGGGGGCGGCTCAGAGCGGACCCACTGGGCGGAATGGATACCAAGCCATGCTTGCAGAGCGCGAGGAGCAACACAAGTTCCACATCACTAGTTTAAAGAAACAAATCGCCCAGCTGAAGGAGGCGCTACAGGAGCGCAGCGAGCAGCTGAAAGGAGTTCAAGACTCCATGGAGAGGGGGACAGGGGGGGGCCGGGGTGGCCAGTCCCCAGGAGGAGGTATCCTTGGGGAGGGAGGACAAGGGCCAGGGGCCGACAGGAGCCACGCTGACCTTCAGGAGTTCCTCCACAGTCAGCTGGGCCGGGCGGAGGTCCACCAGGGGACTAGACTACCCAGTGAGTACGCCATGGTGCCCTTCGAGAGCTTCACCCTGCAGAGGGTGTACCAGCTGGAGATGGGCCTGACAAGGCACCCTGAGGAGAAGCCTGTGAGGAAGGACCGGAGGGATGAGCTGAGTGAAGCGCTAGAGACAGCCCTGCAGAGTCTCAACACACCCCGCAATGGAGCAGGCAAGGGCTACACCACCAAGGTCTACTCAGCATCAGACTTCATAGAAGGTGAGTCATTAAGCTCAATACCAGAGCCAAACATACAGTATGTATACAGCTATATATAAATGTATGGCATATCTACAATATATACAGTGCATATATACAGTGCATTCGGAAAGTATTCAGACCCCTTAACATTATAGCCTTATTCTAATACTTATTCAATAACCTGTAATGACAAAAACAGGTTTTTAGACATTTTTGCAAATTTATTACAAATAAAAACTGAAATATCACATTTACGTAAGAATTCAGACCCTTTACTCAGAGATGTTAGATCGGGTTCAAGTCCAGGCTTTGGACGGGAAACTCAATGACACTGAAAAACATCTACACAGCATGATGCTGCCACCACCACGCTTCACCGTAGTGATGGTGCCAGATTTCCTCCAGACATGACTCTTGGCATTCAGGCCAAAGAGTTCAATCTTGGTTTCATAAGACCAGAGAATATTATTTCTCATGATCCGAGAGTCTTTAGGTGTCTTTTGACAAACTTCAAGCAGCTGTCATGTGCCTTTTTACTGAGGAGTGGCTTCCGTCTGGCCACTGTACCATAAAGGCCTGATTGGTGTGCTGCAGAGATGGTTGTCCTTCTGGAGCTCTTTCAGAGTGACCATTGGGTTCTTGGTCACCTCCCTGACCACGGCACTTCTCCTCTGATTGCTCAGTTTGGTCGGGCCAATATGAGGCCAATGTGTTCTTGGGGACCTTCACTGCTGCAGAAATGTTTTGGTACACTTCCCCAGATCTGTGCCTTGACAAAATACTGTCTCGGAGCTCTACGTTCAATTCCTTGAGCTCATTGCTTGGTTTTTACTCTGACTTGCACTGTCAACTGTGGGACCTTATATAGACAGGTGTGTGCCTTTCCAAATCATGTCCAATTAATTGAATTTACCACAGGTGGACTCCAAACAAGTTGTAGAAACAGCTCAAGGATGATCATTGGATACATGATGCACCCGAGCTCAATTCCGAGTGTCATAGCAAAGGGTCTGAAAACATATGTAAATAAGGTATTTCTGCTTTTTATCTGTATGCAATTTTGAAAAAATTCTATAAACCTGTATTCACTTTGTCATTATGGGGTATTGTGTGTAGATTGATGAGGGAAAATATTTGTTTAATCTGTTTTAGAATAAGGCTGTAAGATAACAACATGTGGAAAAAGGGAAGGGCTCTGAATACTTTCCGAATGCACTGCGTACATTTGAAGTCGGAAGTTTACTTACACTTAGGTTGGAGTCATTAAAACTTGTTTTTCAACCACTCCACACCTTTCTTGTTAACAAACTATAGTTCTGAAAGGTTGGTGAGGACATCTACTTTGTGCATGACACAAGTAATTTTTCCAACAATTGTTTACAGACAGATTATTTCACTTATAATTCACTGTATCACAATTCCAGTGGGTCAGAAGTTTACATACACTAAGTTGACTGTGCCTTTAAACAGCTTGGAAAATTCCAGAAAATTATGTTATCATTTTAGTCAATTGGAGGTGTACCTGTGGATGTATTTCAAGGCCTACCTTCAAACTCAGTGCCTCTTTGATTGACATCATGGTTAAATCAAAATAAATCAGCCAAGACCTCAGAAAACAATTTGTAGACCTCCACAAGTCTGGTTCATCCTTGGGAGCAATTTCCAAACACCTGAAGGTACCACGTTCATCTGTATGCAAGTATAAACACCATGGGACCACGCAGCCGTCATACCCCTCAGGAAGGAGACGCGTTCTGTCTCTTAGAGATGAAAGTACTTTGGTGCGAAAAGTGGAAATCAATCCCAGAACAACAGCAAAGGACCTTGTGAAGATGATGGAGGAAACAGATACAAAATCATCTATATCCACAGTAAAACGAGTCCTATATTGACATTACTTGAAAGGCCGCTCAGCAAGGAAGAAGCCACTGCTCCAAAACCACCATAAAAAAGTCAGACTACGGTTTGCAACTGCACATGGGGACAAAGATCATACTTTTTGGAGAAATGTCCTCTGGGCTGATGAAACAAAAATAGAACTGTTTGGCCATAATGCCCATCATCATTGGAGGAAAAAGGGGGAGGCTTGCAAGCCGAAGAACACCATCCCAACTGTAAAGCAGGGGGGTGGCAGCATCATGTTGTTGGGGTGCTTTGCTGCAGGAGGGACTGGTGCACTTCACAAAATAGATGGCTTCATGAGGAAAGAAACATTTTGTGGATGTATTGAAGCAACATCTCAAGACATCAGTCAGGAAGTTAAAGCTTGGTCGCAAATGGGTCTTCCAAATGGACAATGACCCCAAGCATACTTCCAAAGTTGTGGCAAAATGGCTAATTGGCAACAAAGTCAAGGTATTGAAGTGGCCATCACAAAGCCCTGACCTCAATCCTATAGAACATTTGTGGGCAGAACTGAAATAGCGTGTGGGAGCAATGGAGGCCTACCAACCTGATTCAGTTACACCCGCTCTGTCAGAAGGAATGGGCCAAAATTCACCCAACTTATTGTGGGAAGCTTGCTACCCGAAACGTTTGACCCAAGTTAAACGATTTAAAGGCAATGCTACCAAATACTAATTGAGTGTACATAAACTTCTGACCTACTAGGAATGTGATGAAAGAAAATCTGAAATAAATCATTCTTTCTACTATTATTCTGACATTTCACATTCTTAAAATAAAGTGGTGATCCTAACTGACCTAAGTCAGGGAACTTTTACTAGGGTTAATGTCAGGAATTGTAAAAAACTGAGTTTAAATGGATTTGGCTAAGGTGTATGTAAACTTCCAACTTCAACTGTACATGGCTTTGCTCCACACTACTTACAATGCATGTCATATCTTCATGGTTGAGTACCTGTGGAACTATTGGATATTGACATGGTTTTAATAAAAATTGAATCAAGTTGAACTTTAGAAAACAAACAGCACAACAAAGCCTCATTTCCAACACGTTTCAAACAGGGAAACTGTTATTTCCAGGATTTTGTCGTTTGATTAACATAATGACGAAAGCTGAGAATCAGAGCAAAACAATAGAGGATCCTGCTGCTGGGTGCTGAAGAGCCAAAGCCAGGATATCCGGCTAGTCTAGCATGATCTGCAGTAGGAACGGAGCACAGCTGCTTTCCATTCAGTGTGTAGCATCTCTACAAGCTCAGAGAGGGGGCTGTTTCCTTCCACAAGCTCAGAGAGAGGAGCTGTTTCCTTTTAAAGGGCAACATCTTTACTGAGGCCACTTCTGACTAATACCTACGTGTACCTGGGAGAGGGAAAGAGTTTGTTTGTGTGTGTGTGTCTGCAAGGCCTTACACTCGACATGGGCATCCTGAAAATATAGTGAAAACATCATTTCAGCCAGGAGTGTTTACGTACCTCTTCCTTGAAAGACCTGTTTAGGTATCTGCTATTAAACACTCCGATAGGAAATATGCTTCCACCCTGTAGTTAACCAATTTGTTAATTATACAAAAACTAGTCTGTCATTGGCCGTGTGTGCAGCAAGTAGCAAACAACAACCATTGTTCAACAACAAAGATGAAAGCAGGCGTGTAGGCTAGTTAATGAAACGTGTAGGCTAGTTAATGAACCGCGTAGGCTAGTTAATGAACCGGTTAGGCTAGTTAATGAACTGTGTAGGCTAGTTAATGAAACGTGTAGGCTAGTTAATGAACTGGTTAGGCTAGTTAATGAACCGTGTAGGCTAGTTAATGAAATGTGTAGGCTAGTTAATGAACCGCGTAGGCTAGTTAATGAACTGTGTAGGCTAGTTAGTGAACCGTGTAGGCTAGTTCATGAAACGTGTAGGCTAGTTAATGAACTGGTTAGGCTAGTTCATGAAACGTGTAGGCTAGTTAATGAACTGGTTAGGCTAGTTAATGAACCGTCTAGGCTAGTTAATGAACTGTGTAGGCTGGTTAATGAATCGTGTAGGCTAGTTAATGAACTGTGTAGGCTAGTTAATGAACCATGTATGCTAGTTAATGAACCGGTTAGGCTAGTTAATGAGCTGTGTAGGCTAGTTAATGAACCGTGTAGGCTAGTTAATGAGCCGTGTAGGCTAGTTAATGAACCGTGTAGGCTAGTTAATGAACCGGTTAGGCTAGTTAATGAACCGTGTAGGCTAGTTAATGAACCGTGTTATATCTACCGACATTTGTTGTTTCTCTAAAATCTGCAATCGTGACACACCGCGCTGCATGATTTACCACTGCCCCGTTGACCGGACCCCTATCCCTAAGACATTTTAATTAACCATGTAGGCTAGTTAATGAACTGGCAACTGTCTTTAGCTTAGCAGCTCTCCTTCGCCTGTCCTTTTAACTTAATTGTACTAGTGGACAAGTATCTTTTCATTTACTCAGACAACTTGAAGCTTGTTGAGATGCTGATGATTATAAAGGGAGCATTATGAGCACTGCCAATCCTCAGTTAGCGAGCCATGACTGAACACAAATAGTGAATGCTGCCCGTTGGCTGTGCTGAATGGAGTTTTTCAAGAGCTGCTATGGGTGGATTTGCTCAGCTGTCGTGCAGAAAGAATGAGACAGAGGTAACGAGACAACAGGAATGAGAGAGAGAGAGAGAGAGAGAGAGAGGATGAGAGTGAAAGAGAGAACAACACAGTGAATGAGAGTGAGAAAAAACGAGACGTTTGGGTGGAAAAAGAGTGGTATGCTGTGTGAGTGATAAACATGTTCATGTGGTACAGTACATAGAGCTAGGCTGCGGAGCCACATCCTGCCCTGTCCCCAAAGTGAGGAGACATGGAGCTAGGCTGCGGAGCCACATCCTACCCTGACCCCAGAGTGAATAGACATGGAGCTAGGCTGCGGAGCCACATCCTGCCCTGTCCCCAGAGTGAAGAGACATGGAGCTAGGCTGCGGAGCCACATCCTGCCCTGTCCCCAGAGTGAAGAGACATGGAGCTAGGCTACGGTGCCACATCCTGCCCTGTCCCCAGAGTGAAGAGATATGGAGCTAGGCTCTGGAACCACATCCTGCCCTGTCCCCAGAGTGAAGAGACATGGAGCTAGGCTGCGGAGCCACATCCTGCCCTGTCCCCAGAGTGAAGAGACATGGAGCTAGGCTACGGAACCACATCCTGCCCTGTCCCCAAAGTGAAGAGACATGGAGCTAGGCTGCGGAGCCACATCCTGCCCTGTCCCCAAAGTGAAGAGACATGGAGCTAGGCTGCGGAGCCACATCCTGCCCTGTCCCCAGAGTGAAGAGATATGGAGCTAGGCTACGGAGCCACATCCTGCCCTGTCCCCAGAGTGAAGAGACATGGAGCTAGGCTACGGAGCCACATCCTGCCCTGTCCCCAAAGTGAAGAGACATGGAGCTAGGCTACGGAACCACATCCTGCCCTGTCCCCAAAGTGAAGAGACATGGAGCTAGGCTGCGGAGCCACATCCTGCCCTGTCCCCAAAGTGAAGAGACATGGAGCTAGGCTGCGGAGCCACATCCTGCCCTGTCCCCAAAGTGAAGAGACATGGAGCTAGGCTGCGGAGCCACATCCTGCCCTGTCCCCAAAGTGAAGAGACATGGAGCTAGGCTGCGGAGCCACATCCTGCCCTGTCCCCAAAGTGAAGAGACATGGAGCTAGGCTGCGGAGCCACATCCTGCCCTGTCCCCAAAGTGAAGAGATATGGAGCTAGGCTGCGGAGCCACATCCTGCCCTGTCCCCAAAGTGAAGAGACATGGAGCTAGGCTGCGGAGCCACATCCTGCCCTGTCCCCAAAGTGAAGAGACATGGAGCTAGGCTGCGGAGCCACATCCTGCCCTGTCCCCAAAGTGAAGAGACATGGAGCTAGGCTACGGTGCCACATCCTGCCCTGTCCCCAGAGTGAAGAGATATGGAGCTAGGCTCTGGAACCACATCCTGCCCTGTCCCCAGAGTGAAGAGACATGGAGCTAGGCTGCGGAGCCACATCCTGCCCTGTCCCCAGAGTGAAGAGACATGGAGCTAGGCTACGGAACCACATCCTGCCCTGTCCCCAAAGTGAAGAGACATGGAGCTAGGCTGCGGAGCCACATCCTGCCCTGTCCCCAAAGTGAAGAGACATGGAGCTAGGCTGCGGAGCCACATCCTGCCCTGTCCCCAAAGTGAAGAGACATGGAGCTAGGCTGCGGAGCCACATCCTGCCCTGTCCCCAAAGTGAAGAGACATGGAGCTAGGCTGCGGAGCCACATCCTGCCCTGTCCCCAAAGTGAAGAGACATGGAGCTAGGCTACGGAACCACATCCTGCCCTGTCCCCAAAGTGAAGAGACATGGAGCTAGGCTGCGGAGCCACATCCTGCCCTGTCCCCAAAGTGAAGAGACATGGAGCTAGGCTACGGAGCCACATCCTGCCCTGTCCCCAGAGTGAAGAGACATGGAGCTAGGCTGCGGAGCCACATCCTGCCCTGTCCCCAAAGTGAAGAGACATGGAGCTAGGCTGCGGAGCCACATCCTGCCCTGTCCCCAAAGTGAAGAGACATGGAGCTAGGCTACGGAGCCACATCCTGCCTTGTCCCCAGAGTGAAGAGACATGGAGCTAGGCTGCGGAGCCACATCCTGCCCTGTCCCCAAAGTGAAGAGACATGGAGCTAGGCTGCGGAGCCACATCCTGCCCTGTCCCCAAAGTGAAGAGACATGGAGCTAGGCTACGGAGCCACATCCTGCCCTGTCCCCAGAGTGAAGAGACATGGAGCTAGGCTACGGAGCCACATCCTGCCCTGTCCCCAGAGTGAAGAGACATGGAGCTAGGCTACGGAGCCACATCCTGCCCTGTCCCCAGAGTGAAGAGACATGGAGCTAGGCTACGGAGCCACATCCTGCCCTGTCCCCAGAGTGAAGAGACATGGAGCTAGGCTACGGAGCCACATCCTGCCCTGTCCCCAGAGTGAAGAGACATGGAGCTAGGCTACGGAACCACATCCTGCCCTGTCCCCAGAGTGAAGAGACATGGAGCTAGGCTACGGAGCCACATCCTGCCCTGTCCCCAGAGTGAAGAGACATGGAGCTAGGCTGCGGAGCCACATCCTGCCCTGTCCCCAAAGTGAAGAGACATGGAGCTAGGCTGCGGAGCCACATCCTGCCCTGTCCCCAAAGTGAAGAGACGTGGAGCTAGGCTACGGAGCCACATCCTGCCCTGTCCCCAGAGTGAAGAGACATGGAGCTAGGCTGCGGAGCCACATCCTGCCCTGTCCCCAAAGTGAAGAGACATGGAGCTAGGCTGCGGAGCCACATCCTGCCCTGTCCCCAAAGTGAAGAGACATGGAGCTAGGCTACGGAGCCACATCCTGCCCTGTCCCCAGAGTGAAGAGACATGGAGCTAGGCTACGGAGCCACATCCTGCCCTGTCCCCAGAGTGAAGAGACATGGAGCTAGGCTGCGGAGCCACATCCTGCCCTGTCCCCAGAGTGAAGAGACATGGAGCTAGGCTACGGAGCCACATCCTGCCCTGTCCCCAGAGTGAAGAGACATGGAGCTAGGCTACGGAGCCACATCCTGCCCTGTCCCCAGAGTGAAGAGACATGGAGCTAGGCTACGGAGCCACATCCTGCCCTGTCCCCAGAGTGAAGAGACATGGAGCTAGGCTACGGAACCACATCCTGCCCTGTCCCCAGAGTGAAGAGACATGGAGCTAGGCTACGGAGCCACATCCTGCCCTGTCCCCAGAGTGAAGAGACATGGAGCTAGGCTGCGGAGCCACATCCTGCCCTGTCCCCAGAGTGAAGAGACATGGAGCTAGGCTACGGAGCCACATCCTGCCCTGTCCCCAGAGTGAAGAGACATGGAGCTAGGCTGCGGAGCCACATCCTGCCCTGTCCCCAGAGTGAAGAGACACGGAGCTAGGCTACGGAACCACATCCTGCCCTGTCCCCAGAGTGAAGAGACATGGAGCTAGGCTGCGGAGCCACATCCTGCCCTGTCCCCAGAGTGAAGAGATATGGAGCTAGGCTACGGAGCCACATCCTGCCCTGTCCCCAGAGTGAAGAGATATGGAGCTAGGCTGCGGAGCCACATCCTGCCCTGTCCCCAGAGTGAAGAGATATGGAGCTAGGCTGCGGAGCCACATCCTGCCCTGTCCCCAGAGTGAAGAGATATGAAGCTAGGCTGCGGAGCCACATCCTGCCCTGTCCCCAGAGTGAAGAGATATGGAGCTAGGCTACGGAGCCACATCCTGCCCTGTCCCCAGAGTGAAGAGATATGGAGCTAGGCTGCGGAGCCACATCCTGCCCTGTCCCCAGAGTGAAGAGACATGGAGCTAGGCTGCGGAGCCACATCCTGCCCTGTCCCCAGAGTGAAGAGACATGGAGCTAGGCTGTTATTTAAAATATCCTGAGTTTTTTTCTTAAATGAAAAGTAGAATGTTTGAAATGGGAACAAAGTACATCATTCTTTCGTGGATCATTTTCTTTTCATGATGTTGAATCTCACACTGTAGTTCTCTAGTCCAGTAATGTCCATTGAGACTCGTCTTTGGAACGTTTGATTTTAACTTCAGAAAACAAGAGGTTTTGACTCACAGTTTACAGCTGTGAAATGGAGACAACATGGACAACGGAGTCTACTGTATTGTTGTTTAGTTATATGTCTGGGTACGTCTAACTTCTATGAGAAGGTATAATCCAGTGTCAGTATGATCTCTATGCGTGACTGGTCTCCTTCAGCTGTCATAATGGCAGAGGGCCCCGGGAACTAGCCAGGAGCAAAGAGGAGAAGCAAGGGATGCTGTCCCCTACTGAGACCTGCAATTCCCTTTCTGTCCTTCTGAAATTACCTGTCTGTCCTCTCTCCTTTGGCCTGAAATGCCCTGTCTGTCGTTTTCTCCCACGGCCACAGAGCCAATGCTATCCTTCTCTGTCAGAAAATACTTACAAATCCAGGCAGCATAGTAGAGAACTGATTCTCCATTTGACAGATTGTTGACAGTGAAAATGCAGTAACGACGGACAGTCTGGCTGAGTTTGAGTGTGTTTGTGTACAAAGCAAGAAGATGATCCCCAATGGACTACTGGACATATATCACCATTATAACATTATAATTACAAACAAATAAACACATAGGCAAATAAACTGAACTGCACTTCAAATGTGTGTACATGTCTGTGTATATACACTGAGTGTACAAAACATTAAGAACATGCCTTTCCATGACATCAAATCAAAATAAAATGTATTTATATAGCCCTTCGTACATCAGCTGATATCTCAAAGTGCTGTATAGAAACCCAGCCTAAAACCCCAAACAGCAAGCAATGCAGGTGTAGAAGCATGACATGGACTGACCAGGTGAAAGCTATGATCCCTTATTGATGTCACTTGTTAAATCCACTTCAATCAGTGTAAATGAAGGGGAGGAGACAGGTTAAAGAAGGATTTTTAAGCCTTGAGACAATTGAGACATATATTGTGTATGTGTGCAAATTCAGAGGGTGAATGGGCAAGACAAAAGATTTAAGTTTCTTTGAACGTGGTATGGTAGTAGGTGCCAGGCGCAACGCTGCTGGGTTTCCTGTGTGTATCAAGAATGGTCCACCACCCAAAGGATATCCAGCCAACTTGACACAACTGTGGGAAGCATTAGAGTCAACATGGGCCAGCATCCCTGTGGAACGCTTTTGACACCTTGTAGAGTCCATGACCTGACGAATTGAGGCGGCTCTGAGTGCAAAAGGGGGGGGTGCAATTCAATATTTGGAAGGTGCCTTTTCATTTGTATGTGTGTGACACATGCCTGCACGCATTCGTGGCCTATGGGTAAACACACTCGTCTCCCTTCCACAGGTATCACTCGGACGGAGAAGGACAAAGGCACTGTGTATGAGCTCACCTTCAAAGGTGACCAGAGCCGTGAGTTCAGGAAGCTGGTTCTGTTCCGTCCCTTTGGGCCGCTGATGAAGGTGAAGAACGAGAGGGTGGACACAGCTAACGTCCGCATCAATATCATAGTGCCCCTCTCCCAACGAGCCGACAAGTTCAGACACTTTATGCACAACTTCAGGTACAGTGAGAGCCACTCAGTTATTCATGCATGTTATTGGCTCATTCTCCCCTTCCTTGTAACTTTTCCACTGGGTTGTTGTTGTGTTCTCAGGTGACCTTACTAAAGAATAAGGGTCAAACAAGGGTTGATTAAAAAAAATCATGTTCCATGTCCACTTGTGACTGTGATGATTGCATGCCATAACCAACAGAATGAGAAACAGAAAATACTGTAGTTAACCATGTTTGACATGCCCTGTTTGTCACAGCAGCAAGGATTCAAACCAAAGGAAGTAATTGCTGCGTTTGTACTCTGATAGTGACAGTATGTGTCTCTCTCTCTCTGCTAGAGACGTCGATGGACTCTTTAATTCTTGTGATTTATTACACTCCTGCACAGCTGCTTATCAAGGCTTTGAGTTTTTTTTTAAGGCAAATCCTGCTTAGTAGCAGTCTTAAAACCAGCACATAAAACTGATATACTGCAGTGGTGCTGTTCCTGCTGTGCAAAGTCTTCTTGAGTCGCTGAGCAAACGCTTTGGTCTCATCCATATTAATGTAGATGGAGGAGGAGGTGTGTGGAGGTGCGGCGGGGTGTTTGTGTGTGCAGTTTTTTCACAAAGAGAGGAGAGGAATGTTAGGAGGACTAACTTTCTTTCAGAAGCCGTGTGACACATTTACTGAGCACAGCGTATACAGGAATGACACGTACACAGATAAGTGTACGTTTACTGTATGCACACACACACACACACACACACACACACACACACACACACACACATATATTATGTATGACAGGCAAGTAATCAAAACTTCCCAGCCATATATTCCTAACAACTATCCATTTCAATATCCAGGCCAGGAGGCAACAGACACTAAACACAACACTTTATTCCAACAAACCCTGCATCTATTAACTTTCTACTGTTTAAATGGCAAAGGAAGGCCAATCATCTAAGACGACAACGGTAGGTTTACATTATTCATATCTGTCCAATATTGTCTGCTGCAAACGTAATCAGATTAGACCTGGAGGAAGAGATAATGGAGACTAGGGATCTACATGTAGTTTAACTAGTAATTTCATTACATTTTGTTGTAGCTTGGTAGTAGTTGAACTACATTCAAATCTAGGTAGTGTTTGTATTAGTTAATTACATACTATAGCCATGTAGTGGGGTAGCAAACTACTGGAATTACACACAGCTTTTTTTTGCAAATATATCTCAAAACTTCATTTTTGTGTTTAATAGGCTAAATTACACCTTATGTTAACATCTGACTTCAGAGTGATCTGTTCTTGCAATTTGTAGTCTATGATATTTCAGATTTAGATATGGTAATTTTTCACAAAGTAATTTGGATGTAACTTTAGTTAAGTACACTATATGTTTCTTAAGGATAGCTTTAGTGTAGCTCCAGTTTGAAGTAATTGTTTGCCTGGTAAACTATATTTTCAGAGTAGTGTCTCCAACACTGTTCGAGAGATTGAATGAGGATTAATCTTCCTAATGTGTGTAGTGAGAGGAGGAGGAGAGGAAGAGGTGAGATTAGGAGAAGGAGAGGTGAGGAGAGGCAGAGAGGAGAAGGAGAGGTGAGGAGGAGGAGGATAGGAAGAGGTGAGGAGAAGGGAGGTGAGGAGGAGGATAGGAGGGCTGAGGTGAGGAAGAGTAGAGGAGAGGAGAGGAGGAAGAGAGAAGCAGAGAGGAGGAGGAGGAGGAGAGGAAGAGAGGTGAGGAGAAGGAGAGGAGACGAGGAGTGGTGAGAAGGAGGAGAGGAGCGGTGAGGAGGAGGAGAGGAAGAGAGGTGAGAAGAAGGCGAGGAGAGGAGGAGAGGTGAGCAGGAGTAGAGGAAAGGAGGAGGAGGAAGAGGAGGAGAGGAGCTGCCCACCGGCTCCTCTGCATTAGCGTTGTACATTTGGCATGTCTCCATTAGAACCTCTGGTGCTCGAGTTCTGGAATGTCACACCAGGGCTGGAGATGGATCACTCCTCAGGGATTCTGTCTGTTACCAAGTCATCACAGTGTGTCTCTTTAGCAACATAACATATGTACATAGCAAATGTACATCATACATAACATAAAGTGACCCCTTTTGAACTGACCTCTGTTATTGATACCGAATATGTTTTCTATCAAATACTTTGAACATTTGGTTTCAGGCTACCTTCAGTGCCCAGTGGGCAGGGTTTGCACTTTGGGGATTATTCCATCGGTTTGGACAGGCAGGCTTCATCAAACGCAACTAAAGTCAAGAAAACCAATTAAATCAACCGTGTTACCCACTGGGTTATGTGTTGAGTCCTCTGCTTTGTGTGATTAATTATTTCTTCATCTGTGTTTGTTTGTTGTTGCAGAGAGGTGTGTGTGCGGCAGGACGGGCGTATCCACCTAACTGTGGTGTACTTTGGGAAGGACCAAATTAACGAAGTCAGGAGCACGCTGGAGAACACATCTAGGTGGGTGGTCTCTCTCTCTCTTGTTCCTTCTCTCTCTCTCTCTCTCTCTCTCTCTCTCTCTCTCTCTCTCTCTCTCTCTCTCTCTCTCTCTCTCTCTCTCTCTCTCTCTCTCTCTCTCTCTCTCTCTCTCTCTCTCTCTCTCTCTCTCTCTCTCTCTCTCTCTCTCTCTCTCTCTCTCTCTCTCTCTCTCTCTCTCTCTCTCTCTCTCTCTCTCTCTCTCTCTCTCTCTCTCTCTCTCTCTCTCTCTCTCGATTTTACAGGTCAAGGCTGATAGTGGCCGCGGTGAAATTAGTGTCACATTGACGTCTTGCCTGCATAGAAGATTACAGGTCCAGGGTCAGTTTGAGATGGTGTTGTGGGTGAGATTAGTTCACATGGTACTCTGGTACTTTGCTGATTGTCTGGCAGGTTTCCATGGAGACACTTTAGCCTAAGGTATACCTGGCCGAATGGTTTGCAGGGGTAGAAAGAGAAAGAAGGAGAGAGGGGAATCAAGAGAGAGAGAGAGAGAAAGAGAGAGAGAGAGAGAGAGAGAGAGAAAGAGACAGACAGACAGACAGAGCGAGAGATCTCATGCTGGGCTTTGAGCTGGATTCAGATGTCATGCCACCGCTTTCTCTCTCTGGTTCTCTCTCATCTTTCACTCAAAGGCACCTCATTCTCAACAGCTCTGCTGTCTCTGGGAATGGCCTTGGCGGTTTGTCTGTGATGGTTTGAATAGCGAGAAAGAGAGAAATACAAGACAATATCCTTGTACATTCAGTGACCTCCTCTAATAACCTGTCTCACTGTGCATGGGGTTGAAGCTGCAGCATTGGGAAAGAACTGTGTTAGGCCTTGGAGAATTCGTTCACTTTGTTCCCAGCAAATACCTTAGACACAGCATATGCCCAGCAAGACATGTTTTGACATCTGCTCTCTAAACAGTCCCTTGTTCTTGCTAGCTTTTTGTACCACAATTACATTGCCAGTGATTATCATAATAGTCCTGATCCGTCCCAGAGTTGAGCTCACTTTACATCAGACCAGGTTAAGAATAGTATTTGATAGTATTGATTTAGCTGCGTTAGTCCGTTTGTCCAGCATTCCAGGCATGCTCAATCAACCGTTCAATGTATTTCTATTTCAATCCAGGTCTGCTACATTTCAGGATTGAGCTCACATGACACCAAACATATCTATGTGTCCTGGTCTGTCCTCATGTTACCTTATAAACAGCTCAGTCTGAGTCAATGCATTCAATCGCCATGGTTACTTAACGTTTTATCTGACTCAGTATCAGCCCATTTAATCAAGCACTGATCTGTTAGAGAGAGAAAGAGCACAACATCCAAACTCTAATCTTTTTCCTTTTTCTGTTGATTTGGTCTGAATGGTTATGGATTATTTACGGTGGAGAATTGGGGGAGGGTTGGGTAGACTTTTGCCATTGTCGATGACCTGAATCCTGAACCTGCCTGCCCTCATTGTAGCTCCACATAGACTGCCTCTGCCTGCGTCAATATCTGTTTCCAACAGCAGACAGCATGTGGATCATTTTTATGCTATATCCAAACGCATTTTACCCCTTTTGCACTGTACATGTATGTGTTCACATTCATAGGGCAAGTACTGTATCCAAGCTAGTAAACTATAGGGACGGGACAAGTTGAATCAAAGTTCAACTCCTTATGCCAGGGTTCCCCAACTGGCGGCCCGCGGGCCAAACATGGCCTGCCAGAAATATTATTTGGACTCCCAAAGCCCCCAAATGAATTATGAGAAGCAAAAACCCCGAAATGCAATGTCCCTAGAAGGAAGTTACCCTACCTAAATAATGCAAACGATATGTTTTAACTTCATCAATAAGGAGTGAGAATGCAGGAGACAATCAACTAATAAAGCAGGCAGCAGAACATTTTGTGGTGCTGCTGAAACGTAAAGCTGCAACCACAGTGCAATCAATAGGAAGTGAACAGCACCAGGTTCTGAAAATATAGATAACTTGTTATGCAAGTGTTGCACAGCAACATATGGAGGAAAACTACACCGGTCGAGTAATTAATTTCAACAATAATTTTCATTTTTATTTGACTTCACAAACAACAATCAGAAAATACTGTCAGCTTGAGACCTAAACATCTCTGTATAAGCACTCGCAATAATGTTAGTATTTACTAAATACAGTCATATAGGCCACTATGTTACTTACTCAATGGGAAAAGTTGCCTTTCCCCTCGGACACGATATTGTGGATGTAGGGTGAGATGAATCTGAGATGGACGTCTGAGATTTCATTATTTGCAAACAGCGACATTGTCATTGTAAATAAAGACACACTGGCTTGGCATTGGGAAAATATGGTAAGATGAACACATTTCTCTCTGTACATTCTTCGCTGAAACTTCCATTTTCATTATCCACCTTTCTTTTGATACCTTTTGAGAGCGACATTTTTCTTGCTATAAAGCTAATTGATCTGAAGGAAAGTTGACGTTAGACAAAGTAGTGTAGACTGCAGTAGGCTACGTAGACCTGGTTTTCCCCACCAATCAACGCACAGAGAAATAGACAAAAATAAAAACTGAATACAGACATGGTGATATTATGATTTTCATCAGATCTAAATGATTATGTCATTGCACTGAATTTATTATGTACTAATCAGATGTGTTAAAAATTATGTTCAATTTATAACGTAGGGCAATTAATTGTGCTAATATTATATACTAATTATGTTCTGGATATTAGCTCAGAAAAAAATTGGCCGGAGGTCAAACCTAGTTGACGAACCCTGCCTTATGCTGTGATGGGCAGGGCAAGTTAAAGTAAAGTTCAACTCCTTATTTTGTATCTTAGAGAGCTGTACCAGACAACAACATACTTATCTCCAACACTCTTTAACCAGGCACACAGCTGTTTGAAGAGTGGTGAAATCGATAGACATGAATAATTAGTATCGATGAAGGAGAGGAGAGGAGAGGAGAGGAGAGGAGAGGAGAGGAGAGGAGAGGAGAGGAGAGGAGACCATTTTGAGCCCAGGGTGATAGCTAAACGCCAGTGAACGGCAGAAGCCCTCAGAGCACAAACACCAGCCCACCAGCTACCAGCTCACAATGAATACCAATGCACCATCTCCACATATGGATCAGCTCCTCAGGCAGACAGACAGAGCACTGCCTACTGTCAAAAAACCTACACCACAGCGAAGTGTGGCATTTTGGCCGGAGTGTATTCTTTTGGGAAGCACTCTTTTCACGCCACTTCGATACCGAAGTAACTTTTTCGTAACAGGTTAGGAGAACTTACGCAGCAGGTTAGTAGAATTAACGCAGCAGGTTAGGAGACTGAGGTTAAGGTTTGGAAAAGAGTTAGGGTTAGTGAAAATGCTCGCTTAACCTGCTACGAAAATAACTTTGTAGCGAAGTGGCCTGAAAAGAGTGTGTCCCATGTTCTTTCAGTATTTCCACATTAAAACACTAGAAGTCCTAACTCCAGAGTCCCCTAAAACACTAGATGTCCTAACTCCAGAGACCCCTAAAACACTAGAGGTCCTAACTGTCTAGAGTCCTCTAAAACACTAGAGGTACTAACTGTCTAGAGTCCCCTAAAACACTAGAGGTCCTAATTGTCTAGAGTCCTCTAAACCAGTAGAGGTCCTAATTGTCCAGAGTCCTCTAAAACACTAGAGGTCCTAACTGTCCAGAGTCCTCCAAAACACTAGACGTCCTAACTGTCCAGAGTCCTCCAAAACACTAGACGTCCTAACT
This sequence comes from Oncorhynchus mykiss, assembly GCF_057628025.1. Classification (NCBI taxonomy): domain Eukaryota; kingdom Metazoa; phylum Chordata; class Actinopteri; order Salmoniformes; family Salmonidae; genus Oncorhynchus; species Oncorhynchus mykiss. Next base: position 14,941,427 of record NC_143033.1, on the reverse strand, counting down.
GTCCAGAGTCCTACAAAACACTAGAGATCCTAACTGTCCAGAGTCCTCCAAAACACTAGAGGTCCTAGCTGTCCAGAGTCCTACAAAACACTAGAGGTCCTAACTCCAGAGTCCCCTAAAACACTAGAGGTCCTAGCTGTCCAGAGTAATTTAAAACACTAGAGGCAGAAAGTGAGACTCATCAGGGTATAAACAGTCACGAATGCAGAAAGTGAGACTCATCAGGGCGTAAACAGTCACTAATGCAGAAAGTGAGTCTCATCAGGGTATAAACAGTCACTAATGCAGAAAGTGAGACTCATCAGGGTATAAACAGTCACTAAGGCAGAAAGTGAGACTCATCAGGGTGTAAACAGTCACTAATGCAGAAAGTGAGACCCATCAGGGTATAAACAGTCACGAATGCAGAAAGTGAGACTCATCAGGGTATAAACAGTCACTAATGCAGAAAGTGAGACTCATCAGGGTATAAACAGTCACTAATGCAGAAAGTGAGACTCATCAGGGTATAAACAGTCACTAAGGCAGAAAGTGAGACTCATCAGGGTATAAACAGTCACTAATGCAGAAAGTGAGACTCATCAGGGTGTAAACAGTCACTAATGCAGAAAGTGAGACTCATCAGGGTATAAACAGTCACTAATGCAGAAAGTGAGACTCATCAGGGTATAAACAGTCACTAATGCAGAAAGTGAGACTCATCAGGGTATAAACAGTCACTAATGCAGAAAGGGAGACTCATCAGGGTATAGACAGTCACTAATGCAGAAAGTGAGACCCATCAGGGTATAAACAGTCACTAATGCAGAAAGTGAGACTCATCAGGGTATAAACAGTCACTAATGCAGAAAGTGAGACTCATCAGGGTATAAACAGTCACGAATGCAGAAAGTGAGACTCATCAGGGCGTAAACAGTCACTAATGCAGAAAGTGAGACTCATCAGGGTATAGACAGTCACTAATGCAGAAAGTGAGTCTCATCAGGGTATAAACAGTCACTAAGGCAGAAAGTGAGACTCATCAGGGTATAGACAGTCACTAATGCAGAAAGTGAGTCTCATCAGGGTATAAACAGTCACTAATGCAGAAAGAGAGACTCATCAGGGTATAAACAGTCACTAAGGCAGAAAGTGAGACTCATCAGGGTATAAACAGTCACTAATGCAGAAAGTGAGACTCATCAGGGTATAAACAGTCACTAAGGCAGAAAGTGAGACTCATCAGGGTATAAACAGTCACGAATGCAGAAAGTGAGACTCATCAGGGCATAAACAGTCACTAATGCAGAAAGTGAGACTCATCAGGGTATAAACAGTCACTAATGCAGAAAGTGAGACTCATCAGGGCATAAACAGTCACTAATGCAGAAAGTGAGACTCATCAGGGTATAAACAGTCACTAAGGCAGAAAGTGAGACTCATCAGGGTATAAACAGTCACTAATGCAGAAAGTGAGACTCATCAGGGTATAAACAGTCACTAATGCAGAAAGTGAGACTCATCAGGGTGTAAACAGTCACTAAGGCAGAAAGTGAGACTCATCAGGGTATAAACAGTCACTAATGCAGAAAGTGAGACTCATCAGGGTATAAACAGTTAATAATGCAGAAAGTGAGACTCAGCAGGGTATAATTAGTAACTAAGACAGACAGACAGAAGAGAGAGAGAAGAGAGAGACAGACAGACCGACAGACAGACAGACAGAGAGAGGGGGAGCTGTCCCAGACCTGCACCAGATAGACATGACCTTTAGAGCAAACAGGATCACAAAAGGAAATACCAGAGTCTTGGGGCTTCTTGAATCACTGCCTGGATCCTGAACTAAACCCACTCAAATCAAATCAAATCCAATTTTATTGGTCACATACACATGGTTAGCAGATGTTAAAGCGAGTGTAGCGAAATGCTTGTGCTTCTAGTTCTGACCGTGCAGTAATATCTAACAAGTAATCTAACAATTTCACAACAACTACCTTATACACACAAGTGTAAAGGAATGAATAAGAATATGTACATATAAATATATGGATGAGCGATGGCCGAACGGCATAGACAAGATTCAGTAGATGGTATAGTGTACAGTATATACATATGAGATGAGTAATGTAGGGTATGTAAACTTTATATAAAGTGCCATTGTTTATAGTGACTAGTGATACATTTATTACATCCAATTTTTAATTATTAAAGTGGCTAGAGATTGAGTCAGTATGTTGGCAGCAGCCACTCAATGTTAGTGATGGCTGTTTAGCAGTCTGATGGCCTTGAGATAGAAGCTGTTTTTCAGTCTCTCGGTCACAGCTTTGATGCACCTGTACAGACCTCACCTTCTGGATGATAGCGGGTGAACAGGCAGCGGCTTGGGTGGTTGTTGTCCTTGATTATCTTTTTGGCCTTCCTGTGACATCAAGTGGTGTAGGTATCCTGGAGAACAGGTAGTTTGCCCCACAACGTGATGCGTTGTGCAGAACTCACTACCCTCTGGAGAGCCTTATTGTTGTGGGCGGAACAGTTGCCATACCAGGCGGTGATACAGCCCGACAGGATGCTCTCGATTGTGCATCTGTAAAAGTGTTTTTTTGGTGACAAGCCAAATTTCTTCAGCCTCCTGAGGTTGAAGAGGCGCTTTTGCGCCTTCTTCACCACGCTGTCTGTGTGGGTGGACCATTTCAGTTTGTCTGTGATGTGTACGCCGAGGAACTTAAAATGTTCTACCTTCTCCACGATGTGATAGGGGGGTGCTCCCTCTGCTGTTTCCTGAAGTCCACGATCATCTCCTTTGTTTTGTCGACGTTGAGTGTGAGGTTATTATCCTGACACCACACTCCGAGGGCCCTCACCGTCTCTCTGTAGGCCGTCTCGTCGTTGTTGGTAATCAAGCCTACCACTGCGGTGTCGTATGCAAACTTGATGATTGAGTTGGAGGCGTGCTTGGCCACGCAGTCATGGGTGAACAGGGAGTACAGGAGAGGGCTGAGAATGCACCCTTGTGGGGCCCCAGTGTTGAGGATCAGTGGGGTGGAGATGTTGTTTCCTACCCTCACCACCTGGGGGTGGCCGGTCAGAAAGTCCAGAACCCAGTTGCACAGGGCGGGGGTCGAGACCCCGGGTCTCAAGCTTAATGATAGAATGCTGAGCTGTAATCGATGAACAGCATTCTTACATAGGTATTCCTCTTGTCCAGATGGGTTAGGGCAGTGTGCAGTGTGATTGCGATTGTGTCGCCTGTGGACCTATTGGGGCGTTAAGCAAATTGGAGTTGGTCTAGGGTGTCAGGTAGGGTGGAGGTGATATGATCCTTGACTAGTCTCTCAAAGCACTTCATGATGACGGAAGTGACGGATAGTCGTTTAACTCAGTTACCATAGCTTTCTTGGGAACAGGAACAATGGCTGCCCTCTTGAAGCATGTGGGAACAGCAGACTTGGATAGAAATTGATTAAATATGTCCATAAACACACAGCCAGCTGGTCTGCGCATGCTCTGATGATGCGGCTAGGGATGCCATCTGGGCCAGGAGCCTTGCGGGGGTTAATACGTTTAAATGTTTTACTCACGTTGGCTGCGGTGAAGGAAATCCCGCAGGTTTATGTAGCGGGCCATGTCAGTGGCACTGTACTATCCTCACAGCGAGCAAATAAGTTGTTTAGTTTGTCTGGGAGCAAGACATCGGTGTCCACGACGGGGCTGGTTTTCTTTTTGTAATCCGTGATTGACTGTAGACCCTGCCACATACCTCTCGTGTCTGAGCCGTTGAATTGTGACTCTACTTTGTCTCTATACTTAAGCTTAGCTTGCCTGTTTGATTGCCTTGCGGAGGGAATAGCTACACTATTTGCATTCGGTCATGTTTCCGGTCACATTGCCATGATTAAAAGCAGTGGTTTGCACTTTCAGTTTTGCGCGAATGCTACCGTCAATCCACAGTTTCTGGTTGGGGAAGGTTTTAATAGTCACCGTGGGTACAACATCACTGATGCACTTGCTAATAAACTCACTCACCGAATCAGTGTATACATCAATGTTGTTGTCTGAGGCGATCCGGAACATATCCCAGTCCACGTGATCTAAGCAATCTTGAAGCGTGGAATCAGATTGGTCGGACCAGCGTTGAACAGACCTGAGCACGGGCGTTTCCTGTTTTAGGTTCTGTCTATAGGCTGGGAGCAACAAAATGGAGTCGTGGTCAGATTTTCCAAAAGGAGGGCGATTTGTCAAAAGGAGGGCGAGGGATGGCTTTGTATGCGTCGCGGAAGTTTGAGTAGCAATGATACAGAATTTTGCCAGCCCGGGTCGCACATTCGATATGCTGATAAAATTTAGGGAGCCTTGTTTTCAGATTAGCTTTGTCAAAATCCCCAGCTACAATAAATGCAGCCTCAGGATATGTGGTTTCCAGTTTACATAGAGTCCAATGAAGTTCTTTCATGACCGTTTCAGGACACTCCTACTCTCTCTTAATGTGATTGAAATAAAATCCTGATTGCCTACTTTTAACTACTCCGAATCCCACAGGATTGCTGGCCCACATACATTGTGTGTGCTTATTTTTGTGGGAATTAGTGGTTTGAAAGGTATTTATCCAATGCAAAACAACTCCCATGGGTCTTGGTGAGCAATGTTTTCGTGTCCCAAGATTTTGTGCACCTTGGAAAAACCACAGGCTGAGAATTCTGGTGGCAGCCCTTAAAAGGACATTCGGCTCTTTTCTGATAAATTTTAGTACAATTGAATGGTAGACGTGTGTGTGTTGTGTGTTTGCTTTTGCGTTTGTGTGTGTCTGTGTTTGTCAGCCAGTCTGTATTTCTTGGTGCGTGTTAATGCTTTGGCTACACCAGCCAATTCGTGGGTGTATCTGTGTCTAAACAGGATTAAGTACAAGTATACGGGTCCTAAATCAACATTTTCTTTCCGACAGCAGATATAAATAAGGCTCCGTACAGATTGATCTGAAATGAAACACCCAGCTCATCGTTTCCAGAGCCAGAGTCCCCAGAGAGGCAACAGGAAGCCCTTCCATCTGGTTCAGCTGCTGCTAGGGAGATGGGAGGACTGTTCAGCACTGGGAAGAGCCTACAACCTGTAGAGTGTGAATGACAGCCAATGTCACACTAGCCATAGCCTTATATTGATATACAGTACCAGTCAAAAGTTTGGACACACCTACTCATTCAAGGGTTTTTCTTTATTTAGACTATTTTCTACATTGTAGAATAATAGTGGAGACATCAAAACTATGAAATAACACAAATGGAATCATGTAGTAACCAAAAAAGTGCTAAATATATAAAAATATATTTTATATTTGAGATTCTTCAAAGTAGCCACCCTTTGCCTTGGTGACAGCTTTGCACACTCTTGGCATTCTCTCAACCAGCTTCATGAGGTAGTCACCTGGAATACTTATACAGTGTAGGTAGGGACAAAGTGATAAGGCAATGGGATAGATAATAAACAGTGACAGCAGCAGCGTATGTGTCAAAACAGTTATAGCAAAAAGGTGCAATGCATATAGTCCATGGTTAAGTATGTAGCAGTTGTCGCGTACTCTTACAGCAGTCTTGAGGCTAGAAGCTGTTTAGGGTCCTGTTGGTTCCAGACTTGGTTCAACTATGTCACAGATTACTAACGATGTTCTCCTTTTAACTGGAAAAAGTTTGTGTTATGATCTATTATGGGCATGAATCTGTGATTATGTTCATTTGAGAGAGTTTGTTAATAATGCATTAGCAATTTTATAGTGTTCACATCTCAAACGATTAATTGCAATGTTGTTTGGAGATTCTAGCTAATTCCCCCTAGTACAAGGCCCAAGGTTAGGATTTAATGTATAATTTATCCTGCTGGATCCTGCAGTGTGTGTGTGCGTGTGCGTGTGTGGCAGACCTCAGTCTCTCCATGCGTCTCTCTCTATCTCTCTCTGTTGGTCTTGTACAGTTAGCAGGCTTGTGTTTGAGTTGATCCCCCAAGGTGCCATTCAGTCGCTGACACTATCCAGCAGGGAAGTAATCCCTCACTAATACAGGAACAGCAGTCAGTGGATGTTTACCGTGGGTGGAGGATGATGCCTAAAAGAGGCTGAGATGTTAAAATACATTTGCCACATTGACAGTGAGCAGCATATATATTAACAAACCTTACTTCTCATCATACAATTCACAATTCACACTATTCCCTATATATTGCACTACTTTTGACCAGAGCCCTAAGTAAGTGCCCTAGTCAAAAGTAGTGTAGGAATGTAGGGAATAGGGATCCATTTGGGACACAACCATCATGTAGCCACTTTACAGCCTGATCTTATCAGTCCTGCTGCTGTCAGAGGGGAAATTACGTTCACTACAATATGCTGGATAGTCTGTCTGTGTGTGTGTGTGTGTCTGTGTGTGTGTGTGTGTGTGTGTGTGCACTGTAGTTAATGGTACAGTACAAAGACAGAGCTGTGTGTATTTTATGTAGTGCCTGTATCCAGGCTCAGCTGGGTCCTCTGCCCTCTCTGCTCTCATAACACCCATTAGACACTGATCAATTAAGACGGTCCCATTCACTCTACTAAGTTAACTTTGAACCAAATAAGCTAATTCACTTTTTGAGCAATTTCTTGAGGAGCCATGCGGTTTCCCTCTTTCTGGTATCCATTGGGTTGGGTTTCTTTTTTCTCCTCTCTTGTCCTCTCCCTCTCCTTTCTTCTCTCTTTCTCTACCTCCTCTTCTCAGAGGACCACAGCAGCAATATGTTTTTTAAAGGTCCAATACAGTCAAAAATGTGTGCTGTTATTGGCAGAGAGGTCTGGAACACAGACACCCTCTGGAAAATATTAACTGTCTTTATTATTGGTCTATTAAAAACTTCTTATGGCCAGGGGCAGTAATGAGTATCTTGGATGAATAAGGTGCCCAGAGTAAACTGCCTGCTACTCAGGCCCAGTTGCTAATATATGCATATCATTAGTAGATTTGGATAGAAAACACTCTGAAGTTTCTAAAACTGTTTGAATGATGTCTGTGAGTATAACAGAACTCATATGGCAGGCAAAAACCTAAGAAAAAATCCAACCAGGAAGTGGGAAATCTGAGGTTTGTAGTTTTTCAAGTCATTGCCTATCGAATATACAGTGTCTATGGGGTCATATTGCACTTCCCAAGGCTTCCACTAGTCCACTTCCACAAGTCTTTAGAACCTTGTTTGATGCTTCTACTGTGAAGGAGGGGGGAATGGGAGCTGAATGAGTCAGAGGTCTGCCAGAGTGGCATGAGCTGATCACGCATGCTCACGTGAGAGTTAGCTTGCATTCCATTGCATTTCTACAGACAAAGGAATTCTCCGGTTGGAACATTATTGAAGATTTATGATAAAAACATCCTAAAGATTGATTCTATACTTTGTTTGACATGTTTCTACGAACTGTAATATTACTTTTTCGCCTGGACTTGCCCGCACGTCGTGAGTTTGTATTGTGTACTAAACGCGCAAAAAAAAAAAAAGGTTTTTGGACATAAATGATGGACTTTATCGAACAAATCCAACATTTATTGTGGAACTGGGTCCTGGGAGTGCATTCTGATGAAGATCATCAAAGGTAAGTGAATATTTATAATGCTATTTCTGACTTTGTTGACATGGCGGATATCTGTATGGCTTGTTTTGTTGTCTGAGCGCTGTACTAAGATTATTGCAGATTATTGCTCTTTCGGTAAAGCTTTTTTGAAATCTGACACAGCGGTTGCATTAAGGAGAAGTTTATCTAAAGTTCCATGTTCCAATGTTTATTATGAGTATTTCTGTAAATTGATGTGGCTCTCTGCAAAATCACCAGATTTTTTGGAAGCAAAACATTATGGAACGTAAAAGTAAACTGAGATTTTTGGACATAAATATGAACTTTATCGAACAAAACATACATGTATTGTGATCAAAGGTTAGTGATTCATTTTATCTCTATTTCTGCTTTTTGTGACTCCTCTCTTATGCTGGAAAAATGGCTGTGTTTTTCTGTGACTAGGTGCAGACCTAACATAATAATTTGGTGTGCGTTTGTCGTAAAGCCTTTTTGAAATCGGACACTGTGGTGGGATTAACAACAAGTTTATCTTTAAAAATGGTGTAAAATACTTCTATGTTTGAGGAATTTTAATTATGAGATTTCTGTTGTTTTGAATTTGGCGCCCTGCACTTTCACTAGCTGTTGTTATATCGATCCCATTAGCAGGATCTAAGCCATATTAACGAATTAGGCGATAAATGAGTTAATAGACCAATAACAAAGACAGTTACATTTTTCCAGAGGGTGTCTGTGTTCCAAACCTCTCTGCCAATAACAGCTAGTTTTCAGTTTCCCCCTCCCCACTCAGAACACTCCCAGACAGTCCTAGCACAATTCTTGCTTGAGAAATGTATCTTTGCTAAGAAGCTATTTTTATTTTATTTTTTACTATTTTAATTGAAAACAATCACAGTATGGTACTTAATTATTACCCAGAAATAATTTGACGTTGAAATAAAAACATCTGAATTGGATCTCTAAACGTTATTGTGTTATTCTTGATGATTTCAAATACAGTGTATTCACGTGTAGCTGAAATTAGTTTTTTCATTGTCCACAAATCTAATGAATAAAATCTCTCCCTTTCCCACCTCACAGGGAGATCAACTTTAAGAACTTCACTTTGCTCCAGCTGAATGAGGAGTTCTCCCGGGGGCGTGGCCTGGATGTGGGTGCCAGGGCGTGGAAAGGAGGGAACGTTCTCCTTTTCTTCTGTGATGTCGACATCTACTTCACCGCTGACTTCCTCAACACCTGCCGACTCAACACTCAACCTGGTGAGTGAGGTTACTACACTTGACTGAACAAACCCACATCAGTGCTGTGTTCAGAGTGGGAGGCTCTAACAACATGTTCAACTTCAACTTTATTTAACATGGGTAATAAATACATCAGGAATCTTTTGATTTGTTTGATAACATTTGCATACCTTTCTTCCGTAGGTAAAAAGGTGTTCTATCCTGTTCTGTTCAGCCAGTACAACCCAACCCTGATTTACGGTAACCACGACGACATCCCTCCAGTGGAGCAGCAACTGGTAAGAAAGCTGTTTTCACTGATGTCCTCTAAATGACTCTTCGTAAAGGTTAAGAGATACCACATACATGGTACAACAGCATGTTTTCACTGATGTCCTCTAAATGACTCTTCGTAAAGGTTAAGAGATACCACATACATGGTCCAACAGCATGTTTTCACTGATGTCCTCTAAATGACTCTTCGTAAAGGTTAAGAGATACCACATACATGGTACAACAGCATGTTTTCACTGATGTCCTCTAAATGACTCTTCGTAAAGGTTAAGAGATACCACATACATGGTACAACAGCATGTTTTCACTGATGTCCTCTAAATGACTCTTCGTAAAGGTTAAGAGATACCACATACATGGTACAACAGCATGTTTTCACTGATGTCCTCTAAATGACTCTTCGTAAAGGTTAAGAGATACCACATACATGGTACAACAGCATGTTTTCACTGATGTCCTCTAAATTACTCTTCATAAAGGTTAAGAGATACCACATACATGGTACAACAGCATGTTTTCACTGATGTCCTCTAAATGACTCTTCGTAAAGGTTAAGAGATACCACATACATGGTCCAACAGCATGTTTTCACTGATGTTCTCTAAATGACTCTTCGTAAAGGTTAAGAGATACCACATACATGGTACAACAGCATGTTTTCACTGATGTCCTCTAAATGACTCTTCATAAAGGTTAAGAGATACCACATACATGGTACAACAGCATGTTTTCACTGATGTCCTCTAAATGACTCTTCATAAAGGTTAAGAGATACCACATACATGGTACAACAGCATGTTTTCACTGATGTCCTCTAAATGACTCTTCGTAAAGGTTAAGAGATACCACATACATGGTACAACAGCATGTTTTCACTGATGTCCTCTAAATGACTCTTCTTAAAGGTTAAGAGATACCACATACATGGTACAACAGCATGTTTTCACTGATGTCCTCTAAATTACTCTTCATAAAGGTTAAGAGATACCACATACATGGTACAACAGCATGTTTTCACTGATGTCCTCTAAATGACTCTTCGTAAAGGTTAAGAGATACCACATACATGGTCCAACAGCATGTTTTCACTGATGTCCTCTAAATTACTCTTCGTAAAGGTTAAGAGATACCACATACATGGTACAACAGCATGTTTTCACTGATGTCCTCTAAATTACTCTTCGTAAAGGTTAAGAGATACCACATACATGGTCCAACAGCATGTTTTCACTGATGTCCTCTAAATTACTCTTCGTAAAGGTTAAGAGATACCACATACATGGTCCAACAGCATGTTTTCACTGATGTCCTCTAAATGACTCTTCGTAAAGGTTAAGAGATACCACATACATGGTCCAACAGCATGTTTTCACTGATGTCCTCTAAATGACTCTTCGTAAAGGTTAAGAGATACCACATACATGGTACAACAGCATGTTTTCACTGATGTCCTCTAAATTACTCTTCGTAAAGGTTAAGAGATACCACATACATGGTACAACAGCATGTTTTCACTGATGTCCTCTAAATGACTCTTCGTAAAGGTTAAGAGATACCACATACATGGTACAACAGCATGTTTTCACTGATGTCCTCTAAATGACTCTTCGTAAAGGTTAAGAGATACCACATACATGGTCCAACAGCATGTTTTCACTGATGTCCTCTAAATGACTCTTCGTAAAGGTTAAGAGATACCACATACATGGTCCAACAGCATGTTTTCACTGATGTCCTCTAAATGACTCTTCGTAAAGGTTAAGAGATACCACATACATGGTACAACAGCATGTTTTCACTGATGTCCTCTAAATGACTCTTCGTAAAGGTTAAGAGATACCACATACATGGTACAACAGCATGTTTTCACTGATGTCCTCTAAATGACTCTTCATAAAGGTTAAGAGATACCACATACATGGTACAACAGCATGTTTTCACTGATGTCCTCTAAATGACTCTTCTTAAAGGTTAAGAGATACCACATACATGGTACAACAGCATGTTTTCTCACATTGCATTTGCCTGTGCTGTATTCCTCTGGTTTAATAGGTCATTAAAAAGGATACAGGATTCTGGAGAGACTTTGGCTTCGGAATGACATGCCAATACCGATCAGATTTCATCAACATAGGTAAAGACCATGTTAACTCATCGCTGGTCAATTATGCCTTCATATTAATGGTAATGCAAATTGTGCTAAGAGAAACATAAACAGTGCATTCGGAAAGTATTCAGATTCAGATTATGTTGTTACGTTACAGCCTTATTCTAAAATTGATTAAATTGTTTTTTTCCCCCTCATCAATCTACACACAATACCCCATAATGACAAATAAAAACAGGTTTTTAGAAGAAAAAAAAGAAAAAAAACTGAAATATCACATTTATATAAAGTATTCGGACCCTTTATTCAGTACTTTGTTGAGCACCTTTGGCAGCGATACAGCCTTGAGTCTTCTTGGGTATGATGTTACGAGCTTGGCACACCTGTATTTGGGGAGTTTCTCGCATTCTTCTCTGCAGATCCTCTCAAGCTTGTCAGGGAGCATTGCTGCACAGCTATTTTCAGGTCTCTCCAGATATGCTCGATCAGGTTCAAGTCCGTGCTCTGGCTGGGCCACTCAAGGACATTCAGACTTGTCCCGAAGCCACTCCTGCGTTGTCTTGGATGTCTGAATACTTCCATAAATAAGGTATTTCTGTTTTTTATTTTTATAAATTAGCAAAAAGTTCTCAACCTGTTTTCACTTTGTCATTATGGGGTATTGTGTGTAGATTGATGAGGAAAATGTTTTATTTAATCCATTTTAGAATAAGGCTGTAACGTAACAACGTGGGGAAAAAGGGAAGGGTTCTGAATACTTTCCGAATGCACTGTATATCCATTCATATCCAAACCACCAGCAATATCATTATGGATTCAGGTATATTGGCTCTCAGGACAGGTTATGCCTCAACACGATTTTCCACCTCAGTTGAGGCCATTAGATGAAATCAGAGGCTATAAACTATGGTGGGAATAAGGACCTTTTCTGTATCCGTGTCTGGCTGTCCCAAATGGCACCCTATTCCCTTTATAGTGCACTCTTATTTTTGTTACCAGGGCCCATAGGGAGAAGTAATGCACTATATAAGGAATAGTGTGTAATTTGGGACGCAGATACTGTCCAGAGACCTTCCTTATTCCCAACATAAATCATTGATATTACTGCGGTGGGAGACAGAGGTACAGCATCTGTCTGACCTTAGGCTCTCAGGAGAGAGATACATTATATCACTGTCCACCTCATGATCTAAAACTACCTATAATATATGTACGTAAAATAGTCCTTGCAACTCTTTGGCTGAGTGATTTCATATTAGATGTGAATAGTAATTAATAAATAATTGATCCATGTGTTGAGATTTTCACCCAAAGTAGAGAGAGAGAGAGAGAGAGAGAGAGAGAGAGAGAGAGAGAGAGGGTGGGGGGAAGATGGGAGGAATATAGACAATTTGCTTCTCCCAGTGAGATGAAGAGACAGAATGAGTTCAAACAGAGAGGACATTTTTAGGTCCCAGCATACAAACAATCGCTGATAATGGTTCTCAAAACTTGTCATTGCACATCTCACATTTACAAGAGCATTGCAGATTTTGTGCCGATAAAATCAAACCTATTTCAAAATATCAGGACGTCTGGGAAGGCTCAAAGACGGGATCAGTAGTCCTCAGATTGCGTTTCAGACCCGCTCACATTAAACAAGCGTTGGTAACAGCAGCACTGGGACAGCTAAATCAGATCAAAAATAGTGTACGCCAGGCTTTAGTTGTTTATTTTCTGTACATTTTATTTTTCTGATTACATAAACTAGATTTGATGTCTTTAGTGTCTGAAACTTTCAAATCAAATCCAATTTTATTTGTCACACCTCATCACTAAAACCAAGTGAAAAAAACAAATTGACACATTTTCATTTTCATCAAAACTATTTTATATCGATGCATTTGATTTTACGGTCTGCACATACGCAGTTTGGCGCTACACGACCATTAGACCCGACGACTTGTTTCTGCGCATGAGCTTAGCTAGCTAATGTCACCATGACATCGCCTAAAAGTGTGATCAGGGATTTCTATTGGACAAGCAGTTTCTGTCTATGGTTGAGCACTGAGCAGTCTGCAGTAAGAGAAAAAGGAAGAAAAACACACTCCTGCATAAATGAACAAAACATGTGTCACCTAGGGCATGAGGAGAATGTAGTCCAGATGGTTTGAAAGAACTGATGTCAGCATCTTAATTCCTCTGAAAGTCGTCTTAGACAGAGATACTCTATAATGACAAAATGGTCTTGTCTCCGCCCTAACAATGGGAGTCGTTGTCACAAACCTGGAAAGGCAGGCGGGAAGAGGTGAGATCAGATGGGAACATTCTAGCCAATGAGAGGGCAATTACGCATTAGAACAACGGACACAATTCCGAGATAAAATAGTTTTTCTCAAAGTTGCTGAGATGCCACGTGCATCCACTTATATCAGTACATTCGTAACAATCTAAACATTTCCTAACTTCTACTCGATCAAATAAGCCTCAGTTAGCAAATTAGAAATAAAAAAAGTTGTTGACCAAATCTGAACCTCTCTCATAGAACTCCATACAGAAAATCCTCACTTGGTCTGCTTATTGCTATTTTCTCACATGGACAGAGCCTCCCGCTTTACCTCTTCCTCTCTGAGTTAGGACATGTCCTGAGGTTCTATCCCAATAGCTCATCACTCCTCTGCGGTCATAAATCAAATCAAATCAAAGTTTATTTGTCACGTGCGCCGAATACAACAGGTGTAGTAGACCTTACAGTGAAATAGCAACAGACCCCAGACATTATGCATGTAGAACAGATCCTAACAAACCGGATGTGTTTCCATTAACATATTAATTTAACAAGCTGTCATCATGACAAAAACAGAACCCTGTCATCAGGATTTGACCTCTGACCCCTGTTTGACCTGATCAATCAATCAGGGGCATAGTTCAGTGGGAAACTGTTGTGCAATGTTGCAAATAGAAATGTAATGAAAAGAGCCGGCATGATTTATTTTACTACATTCTGCATTTAAGAGAGGCTTAATTGTATTTCCACATAACATATTTCTATATGAACGCTCCACAACGTCCTACTGACCGCACCCCTGATCTCCCTCCTCTGTTATATATGTGCAGTGAGTTGATGAGTTCATGTTGTCCCTCCTCCAGGTGGTTTCGACGTGGACATCAAAGGCTGGGGCGGCGAGGACGTGCACCTTTACAGGAAATACCTTCACAGCAACCTGCTGGTGGTGCGGTCCCCATCTAGGGGCCTCTTCCACCTGTGGCATGAGAAGCGCTGCGCGGACGAGCTGCCCCCGGAACAGTACAGGATGTGCATGCAGTCCAAGGCCATGAACGAGGCCTCGCACGGCCAGCTGGGCATGCTCTTCTTCCGACACGAGATCGAGGCACACCTGCACAAGCAGAAACCCCAGAGGCTAAACCCTGCCAAGAAGACATGATGAAGACATGATGAGGGAGTCACACAGGACTCTAGACTACAGGAGGAGGGCATGACAGTATGGCAGTCAGAGACAGTGAGGGGGAAACAACAACAGAACAGAGATCTATTGTTGTGAACTGATGACAACAATACTGACTCACTACAGAGGAAAAACACTCGATTTTATCCTCCGATGGCAAAATGGATATATAAAACACAGCTAAGGCACCTGTCGTATCTTGAAGATGGGAGAGCACTGTAAAAACAACAGTGAGAGTCAAAAGGAGCAGCAGAAAGACTTGACTGCTCCTCTGTATTTTGTTTAAAATCATGTGCCCCGTGTTGACTGACTGACAGCTGGTTTTGAGAATCATGATGTGGCATCTGCTGGTCTTTCTTGAAGGCTAGATAAAGAGTAGAACTAGATTTTTCTGTAGCCTATTAGAGACACCTTGTGGACTGGAAGAGAACAGCATGACTGAATGGAATGAGGATACTCTTTAATCTGAAGTCATGTCAGCTGGTTACGCGACTCTCCTCAGAACTGATGATCAATCAATACATTAAAACAGGCATTACTGAGGGTTATGTAGAGAGACAATGGCAACAATGGAGGTACATGGAAGCTATTAGATATTCATTATTTCTCAAGCTCCACAGAATCAATATACAGATGTACTAACCTAATTTGATCACTCCTTTGTTGCTGATAATTTTCCTGCACTGCAGCAAATGCATATGGGCTTTGTGAGTTACATAAATTCACAGAAAACCCCAACTCTAGCCTGTTTACACCTGGTGCTAACATGGGTCCTTTGTGCACAATCAGAATGTGGACAAAATCAGGACAAATTACGCAAGTTAGAACCAGGTATAAACGAGGTTAATACACGGTTATATTAACAGTATTGCACTTTTCATGTAGCCTACTTTTGGCCAGTTGATAGCCAAACCACCGATCAAGCAACATTGTGGACTGCTGCAGGATTATTTTGCTGTGACAACACAGATCAAATTAAGATCCTACATCTATAGTGTACTGCTTTTTCACGAGTTTAACTAATCCTACAAGTGCTTTTATGTGCTTTTTTATCATCAACAAACAAAAGAGTGTAGTTTGAAGGGTCAAAATAAATATAGAGAATTTTTTGGGCGGTATTATGGTGTGCTGTTTGAGCAGGCAGCTATGAGGGAGTCACGTTTGTCGTAAGAATATTCGGACCAAGGTGCAGCGTGATATGGTTTCCACATGTTTATTAACTGAAACACACAAAAACAATGAAGAATGAACGAAACGTGAAGACAATGGCGTGCTCACAGGCAACTACACATAAACAAGATCCCACAAACACAGGTGGGAAAAATAACTACTTAAATATGATCCCCAATTAGAGACAACGATTACCAGCTGCCTCTAATTGGGAATCATACAAAACACCAACATAGAAAAATAAACTAGAACACAACATGGACATAGGTATACTAGATCACCCCCTAGTCACGCCCTGACCTACTAAACCATAGAGAAACTATGGCACTCTATGGTCAGGGCGTGACAGAGGTATAGGGAACATGTTATGGTCCTGAGAGAAAATATGGATACAGTGTCCAACATATTTCTCAATGTTGTTGATTTGATTTTATTAGGATCTCTTTTAGTCCCCATTTGGACTAATCTTCCAAGAGTCCTTAACATTAAATTATATTAAGAGATAAAACAAAGACTATCTACAATAGTCAAATTGTTTTGTGTATGGTATAACTGGGCAAATAATATATTATAATAGATAGACTACACTTTGATTCCATAATTAAGTTATAAACGCAGTGTTAAAATGGTAGAACGGTCTTCACCCTCTATCAGAAGTTTTATTGTTAGAAAAAAATAAAAGTCTTGCTCCAAAAATTCTAATATATTATTTAACAATGTTGTTATCTGTACTGATAATATGCCTACTCTTCCTTAGAAGCTTAAATGACGATGGCTTGACACAAGTCTAAATGACCTAAAGGAAGTTTAGAGGTAGTAGAATGCTTCCATGTCTATAGAGCAGTATAAGCTAGGTATGGGCCAGTATAGGCAGTCCATCCACAGAGCAATATAGGCCAGGGGATGGGAAGGTTAAGAAAAGGCCAGTATGAAAGTGTAAATTAAGACAATCTGAAATGGTTAGAAATGTAAAGTTAGTGGCAAAGTGCCTCTGATATTTGAAAGTGACACCTGGCTTTTACGTTATCCAGGTGGATTTCTACTGAGAGTTTTTCTTAGAGATGTAACCTATCGATGGCTAAGCGCAGTATTATAGATGAACACATTTTCACAGGCTTGACATTCACAGCGAGTGACAAAGACTTTATGCCATTTCACTTATTTGTCTTAAATGTCAGCTCTCAACAGTTTGTGTTAACTGTATATTGAGGTGTTTGATTACATTCCCCATGAGTATTTAAATCCCATGACAGTAGTGGACTGTTTCACATGGAATAATTTATATTAACCTACATTTGTGTTGGATCACCAAAGCCTGTAAACAGAGTAAAGAAGACACACTTATTTTTGACATTTGTTTTATTGTTTCATGAAAGGATACTTCTTTCTGTTAATAATAAATATAACTTTCCTGATGATGTTCTTGATTGATTCTCAATGCATACCTTTTATTCTGTTTAAAGTTTTGTCTTCAGTTGAAATGCACTTTTATTCATTTTGAGACCATTGTAATTGTATAAAATAAGTTATTTTCTGGTGTGATGCTTCTTCCCAGATGTAATTTGACTCTTGCAAAAACTGCAGTAGTCTGGAATCTACTTTATTCTACTCTGTTCTAGACTGTACTCTTAGGAAAAAATTGTTATTTGGGGTTCTACGTACATAGAACGTTCAAAGCGTAAATTCTTGTTAATCTAACTGCATTGTCCGATTTACAATAAGCTTTACAGCGAAAGCATGCCATGCGATTGTTTGAGGATGGCGCCCCACATCAAAATATTTTGCCTGTTCAACCCACTATCAGGCTTCATAAAATCACAAATAGCGATTAAATATTCACTTACATTTTGAAATCTTCCTCTGATTTGAGATCCAAAAGGGTCCCAGCTACAACATGCATGGTTGTTTTGTTAGATAAAATCCTTCTTTATATCCCAAAAAGTCAGTTTAGTAGGCACCATCGATTTGAGTAACCCACTCGTTCAACGTGCAGAGAAAGGAATCCAAAATCTACCGCTAAACTTTGTTAAAACAAGTAAAAATATGATTCTATGTAATCCTCAGGTACCCTAAAATGAAATTAAACTATAATATTTTGCACGGAAAGAAGTATGTTCAATATGAATATGCCCAAAGTGAGTTGTGTGAAGTTTGTATATTGTTCTTCATAGTTGGTTACTACTATTACCAATTGTGTGTTGCCCCTCTGAGTTTACTGTGTTGTGTAATGCTCTGCAGGTGGCATATGCAATCTATACAGTCCTTTTCCTGTCAGGCTGTATCACCGCCTGGTATGGCAACTGCTCCGCCCACAACCGTAAGGCTCTCCAGAGGGTAGTGAGGTCTGCACAACGCATCAACCGCGGGCAAACTACCTGCCCTACAGAGCACCTACACCACCCGATGTCACAGGAAGGCCATAAAGATCATCAAGGACAACAACCACCCGAGCCACTGCCTGTTCACCCCGCTATCATCCCAAAGGCAAGGTCAATACAGGTGCATCAAAGCAGGGACCGAGAGACTGAAAAACAGCTTCTATCTCTAGCTGACACCTTTGCTGTCAGCTAGATACCTTGATCCAAGACGAAAGATATATTGCTATATTGCTGTCCCATATTTTATTGAACTAGTATTTGTTGTCTTATTTATGCATTTTGTATTGTGTCTTGTACAGAATACTTTCCAAATAGCAGTCAGATATTTATAATAGGTAGTCTAGTGATTAGAGCGTTGTACTAGTAACCGAAACGTTGCAAGATCGAATCCCGGAGCTGACAAGGTAAAAATCTGTCATTCTGCCCCTGAACAAGGCAGTTAACCCACTGTTCCTAGGCCTTCATTGAAATAAGAATTTGTTCCTAACTGATTTGCCTAGTTAAATAAAGGTAAAATAAATAAGTACAAAAAAATGTGCCATGAGTCCTAGGCTAGTTTCTTGCAAAGAAACTAGATGATATTAGTAACATACCCTTATTTTACCAGATCCTCTTCTAATTCAGCCAGTGGAGGTCTTTATTTAATCCCTTATCATTTCTGCCAATTATATGAACAAGGTGAAATCTGTTTCAATTCATGGTGTCAGAATGCACTGCTGTATTAAAGCAATTCAGAACTAACTTGTTGAAATGTTCTGTTGCAGATTCAAAGCCATATTAACTCATTGCAGAATGTATCCATAATCATGAATGAATATGTAAATCGACAAGAATGCACCTAGTCATCCATCAATCACATAAAACACCTGAACTCCCAACAATTACATTGTTTTAAAGAAATGAAAATAGTAAACAATACATACGCCTTCTTTAAATAACGTATAAACATCTCAATTTAAGTAATTAAAATATGTATTAATCAATGCTACAAACCGGGGACAGAGAAAAGCACCATATGAACTATTATTGCTATCAGAGAGAGCACAGATTCTTCTACTTTTCCATTATAGGAATTAGACCAGCACAAACAACACAACATGTAAAACAGCATTTTGGGATTTTGGTGGGTAAGTTAAAAATGGAAAAACTGGATGCGTAAGGTAGGTGTTATATAAAAATACTATGTCAACTGAAGCAGAATGAGAAACACACTTAACAGACTCAAAACAAGGAAGCCATATCTAAACACAGCTATATCAACACCCTTCTTGTCAATTTAACAGGTCCATGTTTCTGCCGTCATTTGTGAGCAGCACATTTACCACTGCATTCAGTCTGAACCCCAGAATAAGCAGGAGGACAGCATTACATAGGTGAAAAAAAGGTAGCAAAAACAGTACACCACAACACTTTTAAACGTGTTACTGAGTCTAGATGTTAACAAATCAGGAGAAAAACAATGAAGGAATTAGATGAAGGTGACGGTAGGGAGGGTTTATAGAGATAAGACAGAGAGTTCCAAAGTGCCCGAAAGTTAAGGGATCATGGGGCATAAAACAGTGGCGGTCAGTGCCATTTATGATGAGGGTGGAAGATGTTTTTTAAAATTTCTATTACAGCATGTTGGATGACTGTCATTCATACTCCATTCACCCAGTTCAATGTAACAGTGATAGGTTTAGGCTACTACATGATACTCAAATTTTCCCAATACCCATCATGAGTTTGCTACAACCTAGACTATGAATGAAAGATGACAACATAAGTGCACACAGGTCCAGAGATGAATTAGAGGACAGCTAGCTTGTCACGCCCTATTTTGGTTAGGTCAGGGTGTCTAGTCTATGTTTTCTATTTCTTTCTTGGCCTGGTATGGTTCCCAATCAGAGGCAGCTGTCTATCGCTGTCTCTGATTGGGGATCATATTTAGGCAGCCTTTTCCCCCCTGTTGTTTGTGGGATCTTGTTTTTGTGTAGCTGCCTGTGAGCAGCCCAGAACGTCACGTTTCGTTTTCTTCTGTATTGTTTTTGGTGAGTTTCATATTTATTAAACATGTGGAACTCTAAGTGCGCTGCGCTTTGGTCCATTCTTTCAGACGATCATGACAGAAGATCCCACCACCCACAGACCAAGCAGCGTGCCCAGGAGGAGCAGGGATCCTGGGCCTGGGAGGAAAGCCAGGATATCCTGGACGTGGGACGAAATCATGGCAGGAGACAGAAGCCTGCCATGGAAGCAGGTGGAGGCAGCGAAGGAGCAACAGCGACGATACCGGAGAATGGAGTTGGCGAGGAGTATGCGGCAACGCAGGCGTTTGGAAGAGTCACCAGTCCGGTGCAATCTGTGCCGGTCCCACGCATCAGGCCTCCAAGTCGACTCCCCAGTCCAGTACGTCCTGTGCCTGCTCCTCGCACTCGCCCTGAAGTGCGTGCCACCAGTGCCGACCCCACGCACCAGGCTTCTTGCGAGGGTTCCCAGTCCAGAGCCTCCAGCGAGGGTTCCTAGTCCAGAGCCTCCTGCGAGGGTTCCCAGTCCAGAGCCTCCGGCGACGGTTCGCAGTCCAGAGCCTCCGGCGACGGTTCGCAGTCCAGAGCCTCCGGCAACGGTTCACAGTCCAGAGCCTCCAGCGAGGGTTCCCAGTCCAGAGCCTCCAGCGAGGGTTCCCAGTCCAGAGCCTCCAGCGAGGGTTCGCAGTCCAGAGTCTCCAGTGATGATCCATAGCCCGGAGCCTCCAGTGATGATCCATGGACAGAGCCTCCAGTGATGATCCATGGCCCGGAGCCTTCAGTGATGATCCATGGCCCGGAGCCTCCGGCAACGGTTCCCAATCCGGAGCCTCCGGCGACGATCCACGGTCCGGAGCCTCCGACGACGAACCACGGTCCGGAGCTTCCGGCAACGATTCACGGTCCGGAGCCGTCTGCGACGATCTACGGTCCGGAGTCCCCGGCAAAGATCTACGGTCCGATTCCTCAGGGGACGATCCACGGTCCGGAGCCGTCTGCGACGATCTGCAGTCCGGAGTCCCCAGCGGCAATCTATGGTCCGGAGTCCCCGGCGACGATCTACGGTCCGGTTCCTCCGGCGACGATCCCTGCACCGGAGCCGCCACCGAGGCTAGATGCATGCCCACCCGGCATGGTTTTTCGGCCGGAGTCCGCACCTTTGGGGGGGGGGGGGGGGGGTACTGTCACGCCCTGACCTTAGAGATCCTTTTTATTCTCTATTTTGGTTAGGTCAGGGTGTGACTAGGGTGGGTAGTCTATGTTTTCTATTTCTTTGTTGGCCTGGTATGGTTCCCAATCAGAGGCAGCTGTCTATCGCTTGTTTGTGTGATCTTGATTTTTTTTGCTGTACAAACTACTACACATATGAAAGACTGTACCAAACAGGCCAGTACAATAGCCTACACATGGAGATGAACCTAAAGGCACATACAGTACCTAACCAATACTATTCACCCGACAGACAAGGCAGGTGTGAACCAGAGCTGCCTTGGCTGCAGTCTTCTTTTCTCAGCTGCTTCCTTCTTAGCAGCTACCCTGGCATCAGTCAACAAGTTCAAGTTCAACTTGAGAGTGTTTAAAAAAAATAAAAAAATGCACCTTTATTTATTAACCAGGTAGGCTAGTTGAGAACAATTTCTCATTTACAACTGCGACCTGGCCGAGATAAAGCAAAGCAGTGCGACACAAACAACAACACAGAGTGACACATGGAATAAACAAGCGTACAGTCAATAACACTAGAAAAAACAAAGAAAGTCTATATACAGTGTGTACAAATGGCGTGAGGAGGTAAGGCAATAAATAGGCCATAGTAATAATAATAGTAATTACAATTTAGCAAATGAACACTGGAGTGATAGATGTGCAGATGATGATGTGCAAGTAGAAATACTGGTGTGCAAAAGAGCAGAAAAGTAAGTTAAAACAATATGGGGATGAGGTAGGTAGATTGGATGGGCTATTTACAGATGGGCTATGTACGGCTGCAGTGATCGGTTAGCTGATGTTTAAAATTAGTGAGGGAAATATAAGTCTCCAGCTTCAGAGATTTTTGCAGTTCGTTCCAGTCATTGGCAGCAGAGAACTGGAAGGAAAGGTGGCCAAAAGAGGTGTTGGCTTTGGGGATGGCCAGTGAGATACACCTGCTGGAGCGCGTGCTACGGGTGGGTGTTGTTATCGTGACCAGTGAGCTGAGGTAAGGCAGAGCTTTACCTAGCAAAGACTTGTCTATGACATGGAGCCAGTGGGTCTGGTGACAAATATGTAGCGAGGGCCAGCCGATTAGAGCATACAGGTCACAGTGGTGGGTGGTATATGGGGCTTTGGTGACAAAATGGATGGCACTGTGATAGACTGCATCCAGTTTGCTGAGTAGAGTGTTGGAGGCAATTTTGTAAATGACATTGCCAAAGTCGAGGATCGGTAGGATAGTCAGTTTTACTAGGGGATGTTTGGCGGCATGAGTGAAGGAGGCTTTGTTGCGGAATAGAAAGCTGATTCTATATTTCATTTTGGATTGGAGATGTTTAATACGAGTCTGGAAGGAGAGTTTACAGTCTAGCCAGACACCTAGGTATTTGTAGTTGTCCACATATTCTAAGTCAGAACCGTCCAGAGTCATGATGCTAGTCGGGCAGGATGGGTGCGGGCAGCAAACGGTTAAAATGCATGCATTTCGTTTTACTAGTATTTAAGAGCAGTTGGAGGCCATGGAAGGAGTGTTGTATGGCATTGAAGCTTGTTTGGAGGTTTGTTAACACAGTGTCCAAAGAAGGGCCAGATGTATACAGAATGGTGTCGTCTGCATAGAGGTGGATCAGGAAATCCCCCGCAGCAAGAGCGACATCTTTGATATATACAGAGAAAAGAGTCGGCCCGAGAATTGAACCCTGTGGTACTCCCATAGACTGCCAGAGGTCCGGAAAACAGGCCCTCCGACTTGACACACTGAACTCTGTCTGAGTGAACCAGGTGAGGCATGCATTATATAGCAATACCCCCGCCTCCAATTGTACTCATAGAACATAATTATGACTTAAATAGAGGGACAGGTCCAGATCTGAATGGCAGGAGTGTGTATAAGAGTTTGTTCCAGCCCAGCCCACAACTGATTACAAATCATAGTCTATCGCCGTGACTTGGGGGGTTGATTATTTAAGTCAGGTGATAGAACTGACTCACACTCTTCCTGCAATGACTGAAACAGACCAACGCAGGAGAATAGTGTTCCGGGATGAAACAGCTGACCTAGTTGAGAGGTGATAAGACTCTGGCACACCCATTGGTTCTGGAATAGAGAAGGTGCAAATAAAGTTTGCAATTTGGCATCAATAACATGACAGTAATTCTACTTCAATAACAAATGTGTGAATACCAATTAATTTAAAACCCACCATAGCAGGTAGGACTAAATAAGGTTACATAACCTTGCCTACTAGCTATACTAATGATATGTTGTCCAGAGGGTAACAGCAAACATATCAATATGTTCCAGCAGTAAAGTAAGCACACTGTTGACTCAAGAGAGGATGCTAATCAGTCCATCTCTGAAACCTATCAAAAAGGCGAATATATTGATAAAAGCTGTCACGACTTCCGCCGAAGTCAGCTCCTCTCCTTGTTCGGGCGGTGTTCGGCGATCGACGACACCGGCTTTCTAGCCATCGCCGCTCCATTTTTCATATATCTATTTGTCTTGTCTTGTTTTCATACACACCTGGTTGTCATTTCCACAATCAATCGACCTGCATTTTACCCTCTGTTTCCCAATGGAAATATGCAGATGTATGCTATAACGCGCCAATAGGATCTTGCTAGCTCGTGCATGGCTCTGCACACCTCCTTGCTTGTTCTGCCTACTATGTCTCATTAAATTATTTGTATCTTAGAAATCCATTTGCATTGCTAGTTATAGCTTAATGTTAGCTAGCTAACTAACATTGAACCTAGTTGGGTAGCTTTACCTTGGCAATCGGTTTGTATTGCTAGTACTTGTTAATTGTTTAGCTAGCTATCTAGCATTTATTTTATTTATTTATTTAATTTAACTAGGCAAGTCAGTTAAGAACAAATTCTTATTTACAATGACGGCTTACACCAGCCAAACCCAGGCGACGCTGGGCCAATTGTGCGCCGCCCTCTAGCTAGCTACATGTCTTAACAAAATACTCCACTTTACCAGATGATTACATGACCCATCAAGTTAGCCAGGTGTGTCTGACGGTGATTACAGCTATCTATTGTATAATAATTCAGCGTTGGTGCTCTGGAGCCTAGTGTTGTTGTTGTCAAGGAGCGTTCGGACTCAGTCAGGACCAGGTTTCAGCTACTGCGCATTTCAGCTACTAGGTTTCAGTTACTAGGCATGGTCCTAGGGCTCAGGTCCTCTGAGAAAGAAAGAAAATTAAAGAGAGCATACTTAAATTCACACAGGACACCAGATAAGACAGGAGAAATATAAACTATTGCAGCATAAATACTGGAGGCTGAGAAAGGAGGGGTCGGGAGACACTGTGGCCCCGGACATGGCCAAACAGGCAAGATATAACCCCACCCACTTTGCCAAAGCACAGCCCCCACACCACTAGAGGGATATCTCCAACCACCAACTTACCATCCTGAGACAAGGCCGAGTATAGCCCACAAAGATCTCCCCCACGGCACAACCCAATTCGGGTACTAACCCGGACAGGAAGATCACGTCAGTGACTCAACCCACTCAAGTGATGCACCCCTCCTAGGGATGGCATGGAAGAGCACCAGTAAGCCAGTGACTCAGCCCCTGTAATTAGTTTGAGGCAGAGAATCCCGGTGGAGAGAGGGGAACTGGCCAGGCAGAGACAGCAAGGAAGGTTTGTTGCTCCAGTGTCTTTCCGTTCACCTTCACACTCTTGGGCCAGACTACACTCAATCATAGGACCTACTGAAGAGATGAGTCTTCAATAAAGACTTAAAGGTTCAGACTGAGTCTGCATCTCTTACATGGACAGGCAGACCATTCCATAAAAATGGAGCTCTATAGGAGAAAGCCCTGCCTTCAACTGTTTGCTTAGAAATTCTACGGACAATAAGGAGGCCTGCGTCTTGTGACCGTAGCGTACGTGTAGGTATGTACGGCAGGACCAAATCGGAAAGATAGGTAGGAGCAAGCCCATGTAATGCTTTGTAGGTTAGCAGTAAAACCTTGAAATCAGCCCTTGCCTTAACAGGAAGCCAGTGTAGAGAGGCTAGCACTGGAGTAATATGATCACATTTTTTGGTTCTAGTCAAGATTCTAGCAACCGTGTTTATTTAGTGCTTTATCTGGGTAGGCGGAAAGTAGAGCATTGCAGTAGTCTGACCTAGAGGTGACAAAAGCATGGATTAATTGTTCTACATAATTTTTGTACAGAAAGTTTCAGATTTTTGCAAAAAGCTGTCCTTGAAACAGTCTTGATATGTTCGTCAAAAGAAAGATCAGGGTCCAGAGGAACGCCGAGGTCCTTCACAGTCCAACCATCAATATTAATTGTCAGATTCAACAGAAGATCTCTTTGTTTCTTGGGACCTAGAACTAGCATCTCTGTTTTGTCTGAGTTTAAAAGTAGAACATTTGCCGCCATGCACTTCCTTATGTCTGAAACACAGGCTTCCAGGTAGGGCCATTTTGGGGCTTCACCATGTTTCATCAAAATGTACAGCTGTGTGTCGTCCGCATAACAGTGAAAGTTAACGTTATGTTTCCGAATGACATCACCAAGAGTTAAAATATATAGTGAAAACAATAGTGGTCCTAAAACGGAGCCTTGAGGAACACTGAAATTTATAGCTGATTTGTCAGAGGACAAACCACCCACAGAAACAAACTGATATCTTTCCGACAGATAAGATCTAAACCAGGCCAGAACTTGTCCGTGTAGAGCAATTTGGGTTTCCAATCACTCCAAAAGAATGTCTTGATCGATAGTATCAAAAGCAGCACTAAGGTCTAGGAGCACGAGGACAGATGCAGAACCTCGGTCTGATGCCATTAAACGGTAATTTACCACCTTTACAAGTGCAGTCTCAGTGTTATGATGGGGTCTAAAACCACGCTGAAGTGTTTCGTATACATTGTTTGTCTTCAGGAAGGAAGCTTTTTCAAACATTTTTGAGAGGAATGGGAGATTCGATATAGGCCGATAGTTTTTTATATTTTCTGGGTCAAGGTTTGGCTTTTTCAAGAGAGGCTTTATTACTGCCAGTTTTAGTGAGTTTGGTACACATCCGGTGGATAGAGAGACATTTATTTATTATGTTCAACATAGGAAGGCCAAGCACAGGAAGCAGCTCTTTCAGTAGTTTAGTTGGAATAGGGTCCAGTATGCAGCTTGAAGGTTTAGAGGCCATGATTATTTTCATCAATGTGTCAAGAGATATAGTACTTAAACACTTGAGTGTCTCCCTTGATCCTAGGTCCTAGCAGAGTTATGCAGACTCAGGACAACTGAGCTTTGGAGGAATACACAGATTTAAAGAGGAGTCTGTCATTTGCTTTCTTATGATCATGATCTTTTCCTCAAAGAAGTTAATGAATTTATCACTGCCGAAGTGAAAGCTATCCTCTCTTGGGGAATGCTGCTTTTTAGTTTGCTTTGCGACAGTATCAAAAATACATTTGCGATTGTTCTTATTTTCCTCAATTAAGTTGGAAAAATAGGATGATCGAGCAGCAGTGAGGGCTTTTCGATACTGCACAATACTGTCTTTCCAAGCTAGTCGGAAGACTTCCAGTCTGGTGTAGCGCCATTTCCTTTCCAATTTTCTGGAAGCTTGCTTCAGAGCTCGGGTATTATATGTATACCAGGGAGCCAGTTTCTTATGAAAAATGTTTTTTGTTTTTAGGGGTGCGACTGCATCTAGGGTTTTGTGCAAGGTTAAATTGAGTTTCTCAGTTAGGTGGTTAACTGATTTTTGTACTCTGACTTCCTTGGGTAGGTGGAGGGAGTCTGGAAGGGCATCTAGAAATCTTTGGATTGCCCGAGAATTTATAGCACGGCTTTTGATTATCCTTGGTTGGGGTCTGAGCATTTGTTGCGATTGCAAATGAAATAAAATGGTGGTCCATAGTCCAGGATTATGAGGAAAAACATTAAGGTCCACAACATTTATTCCACGGGACAAAACTAGGTCCAGAGTATGACTGTGGCAGTGAGTAGGTCCGGAGACATTTAGTCAATGATGTCTCTGAAAGCCTTTTAGAGTGGGTCTATGGACTTTTCCATGTGAATATTAAAGTCACCAAAAATTAGAATATTATCTGCCATGACTACAATGTCCGATAGGAATTCAGGGAACTCAGTGTGGAACGCTGTATATGGCCCAGGAGGCCTGTAAACAGCAGCTATAAAAAGTGATTGAGTAGGCTGCATAGATTTCATGTGCATTCCCCCATTCCATATTTACTTCTGTTCCACTTTTCTCCTTGTTTTCCTGTCCACCATCTTACCTGCACCTCTGGCCACACTGGCAGCCATTGGGGCTCCGGACACTCAGTGATATTTTTCAGTGATGTCCAGTAGATGGTTGTCTCATCATTACAGTTTTCAGTGGTACACCTAGATGGCAGCATTGTATCGCTGTTGAGGAACCGAAGTGCCAAAACCTGTTAGAATGTTGTGGAGATGAGGCTATCACTTTGGACATGATTTGCCTATAAGCCATTTGCAACCGGAGACTGACCTTTAGTGCATCCTGTTACATCCTAGCACACAACATCATGCATTATTAGAGGATGGAGATGTGGTCA
The DNA here is from genome assembly GCF_057628025.1 of Oncorhynchus mykiss. NCBI lineage: Eukaryota > Metazoa > Chordata > Actinopteri > Salmoniformes > Salmonidae > Oncorhynchus > Oncorhynchus mykiss. The sequence goes on along the minus strand of NC_143033.1, from coordinate 14,913,477 downwards.
GTATGCAGCTTGAAGGTTTTGTGCTGCTGCCATGTTGTGTTGCTACCATTTTGTTGTCATGTTGTGTTGCTACCATGCTGTGTTGTCATGTGTTGCTGCCATGCTATGTTGTTGTCTTAGGTCTCTCTTTATGTAGTGTTGTGGTGTCTCGCTTGTTGTGATGTGTGTTTTGTCCTATATTTTTATTTAATTTTGTATTTTTAATCCCAGCCCCCATCCCGCAGGAGGCCTTTTGGTAGGCTATCATTGTAAATTCTATATTTTTCTTAACTGATTTGCCTAGGTAAATTAAGGTTAAATAAACAAAACAAAAAAAAATACAAAATATTGTAATAAAATATAATCCTGAGAAAAGTAATCTGTACCATACGCCTACAGGTTGAATAAGAACCAACCCGTGAAAGATGATCCCACTCATGCGTTTCATTCTCGCCCGTGTTCACGTGCTATCGGAGTTATCTGTACTCCACGTCGGAATTGCAAGTGCTAAAAAATTTTTTTGCGGAGTTGTCAACTTGTGAATTTTTACCACTTACCTTTCACCTTTTCAACCAAAAGTTGACAGATCAGTTTTTGACAACTTCCTTATTAATAGGTAGCCTTTAGCTCATGTAGGCCTAGCTAGTTTGACCATATGGCAATGTTAAGCAAACTAGCTAACTTCATTATTAACAACGTTATTATTAACAACATTAATAACAGCACTTGAACACGAACATGTCTGATTTCAGACTTTCCAACTCCCAGTTTCCCATTTCACACGAGCACATGAAGAAAACAATATGGTTCCTAAACATCAATAAAATGTCCTGGATAAATGATATAGGCTTGATTAAATGATATAGGCTTTATAAGATAAAGCATACAATATTTATGAGAAGTCTTGGGAATGTTTATTGATAAAACCAATACAGCTTTTTGTTACAGGTTTACAAATGATGCTTTGCATTTAGCCTATCAAGCAGGCTGCATAAGATATTTTCTTCCTATGTGATATCTGTGTATCTTTTGCTCAATTAGTTATTAAAGGACGATAATAACGTTGCTACTTTAATTGAATAAATTAACACAGCAATGGGAGTAGGCCTAGAGTAGGCGGAGCGAAAGGTAAATTAGACGTTATCCGTGATGTCATTTTCTATTGTGCTGGCAGGCGATAGTCTCTTCGGTCCATCCTCTTCGCCAGCTGCCATAACGAAACCCCACTGTGCTCATGGCTCTTTGCGCTGTCTGGTAGACTACAGAGTATACAGACCTCTCTACATTATAGCCTTCACCGTCGGCTCTGCCAACCGATTTTAAATTATACGCAAAGGACTGTCTAATTTACCGGGCCACGGGGATTAGAATTTCGATGCGCACGACGATTCCATGCGCACGATCATTCAAAGGGGAGGATCTGCTCTAACATTCTGTGTCAATTTACGGCATTTACGCTGTCTGTCGCCATTCTAAGGCTTCAAAGGTTAGGCTTCTCAATTGACGGTTTCTAATATTATTTTTAGGTCGAAGTATTGTTTAGGTTTAGTCTAATCAGATCTACGGTTACTTGGCTACTAAGCTTTCAAGGATACGACAACAACACGAGTGGTCTAAGGATCATCTGTGTCAACGAGCTGAGGAGAAACCGTAAAAATGTTCGAGACGAGAGGGATTCCTTTTATTCTGCTTGACATCGCCTGTCTAATTCTCGGTATGTATCTGCTTGCTATGACTTGCTTATTATAATGTTGTTATATTGTAATGAGTTAACCTTATTTACATAATATTTGACAATCGCTGTCAAGTGTATAGGCTATCGAGGGAGTGGTTATATGTTGCTTATTGGTCAAACGAGGGTGAATCTTTCGAGAAGAAGTTGATCATTTGATAATAAGTAGGCTAAATAACACCAAAACAAGTATTTTGTGACCAAAGCAGTGAAAGAGATTGAGTGCCATGTGTCTTACTGCTCCTGCTGCACTCCGTTGATTGATGTTGAACAGTTAGTTGCTTGTGGAATTGGTGATGATACAATGTAATAGAACGATAACAAATGTAACTCTTGCGTTCTAGAATGATTATTAAAATTGTATTCCTGCCGTAAAAGTAGGGACTATGGAATGAGCCTTGCTGTTGTTTAGATTGCATTAAATTATAGCCATCATCCCTACATTATCTGGCGTCAGTTATAGCCATCACCCCTACAGTATCTAGCGTCAACAAATTATATTGGCTTTTCAAAGCTATCAGGTGCTGTTTTCCATAGCTGCCAATACAGGACTAGTAAAGGCCCAGTGGCCTACATTTGTGGGGAAAATGTTTTTTTAAATAAATTATTAATAGTTTTAATTCCGAATTTTCAGGGGGTGCTGGTTTCTATTTCAGGCAGTACTGAATAACCATTCATTTGTAATGATTTATCCATTGTTGCTTGGAAATTTCATGGCCTTATTGTGTTAATGATTCTTGATCCTACTTGCCCTCTATTTAGGAATCCTGGTGTAGGAGTTTAATCTAATGATGAATTATGGAAGTCCTGGATGGGTCATAGATAAGGTATCCCAGAGAGCAGTGCACTAATTTCCTTTCCCTGTGTGCTGAACATTAGTCTAACTCTATGGTACTGAAGAACTGATTCAGATGTTTTAAATGTGCTTAGAGAGTAAGAAACTTAGCAATATGAATATAACTGATGTGAGTGCTACTTTTTTTCTGTCAAGATTACATCAACTTGGAACTGATTTCACACTCAGATAGTGTCTCTCTACTAGATAGAGCTTCCTCAGTCATGACATACATATGGTTTGGGGTGATAGCATACTAAAAATACAAAACCTTCATCACAAGGTGTGTGTTGAAAGTGGATTCTATGGTTCTCAGAACATATAGTAAATACTAGAGATACAGTTGAAGTCGGAAGTTTACATACACTTAGGTTGGAGTCATTAAAACCACTCCACCAATTTCTTATTACAAACTATAGTTTTGGTAAGTTGGTTAGGACATATACTTTGTGCATGACAAGTCATTTTTCCTACAATTGTTTACAGACAGATCATTTCACTTATAACTCACTGTATCACAATTCCAGTGGGTCAGAAGTTCACATACACTAAGTTGACTGTGCCTTTAATTAAACAGCTTGGAAAATTCCAGAAAATTATGTCATGGTTTTAGAAGCTTTTGATAGGCTAATTGACCTAATTTGAGTCAATTGGAGGTGTCCCTGTGGAGGTATTTCGAGACCTACCTTCAGACTCAGTGACAGTGGCAGGTTTGTTGTGGTGCCATATTCTTTCCATTTTTTAATAATGGATTTAATGGTGCTCTGTGGGATGTTCAAAGTTTCTGATATTTTTTATACCCCAACCCTGATCTGTACTTCTCCACAACTTTGTCCCTGACCTGTTTGGAGAGCTCCTTGGTCTTCATGGTGCCGCCTGCTTGATGGTGCCCCTTGCTTAGTGGTGTTGCAGACTCTGGGGGGCCTTTCAGAACTGAGATCATGTGACAGATCATGTGACACTTAGATTGCACACGTGGACTTTATTTAACTAATAATGTGACTTCTGGTGCAACCAATTACCTTCAGATCTTATTTAGGGGCATCATAGCAAAGGGGGTGAATACATATGCACGCACCACTTTTCAGGTTTTTATTTTTTAGATTTCGCTTCACCAATTTGGACTATTTAGTGTATGTCCATTACATGAAATACAAATAAAAATCTATTTAATTACAGGTTGTAATGCAATTGTTTGAAACCTGGATGTTTAACTTCATATTAGCCAAAATCCGAGGGAAATATTTTATAAATATCCTCGTATGCGCTCTGCTCTCCTGACCATTCCACGTTCTTTCATTGTCTAGTTATCAAGGCACAAGACGAGACACAGGAGGCAGATTGTTGGGAGTCTTACAATGTTTAATCATCTTGGTCAGGTCGCAGTTGTAAATGAGAACTTGTTCTCAACTGGCCAACCTGTTTAAATAAAGGTGAAATAAAGGCAGGCAGAATGGTCAGGCAGGCGGGTACAAAGTCCAGAAACAGGCAAGGGTCAAAACCAGGAGGACTAGAAAAAGGAGAATGCAAAAAGCAGGAGAACAGGAAAACCGCTGGTTGACTTGGAACCATACAAGACGAACTGGCACAGAGAGACAGGAATCAATACTCTGGGGAAAACAAGTGACACCTGGAGGGGGTGGAGACAATAACGAGGACTGGTGAAACTGATCAGGGTGTGACACTAGTAGCCAAATGCAGTCATATTAGCAGATCTCCCCACTTTCTACATTTCTAATGGATATTTCCATCTCTGTCCATGAAACCTCATGTGCGGTGTGCATTTAGAACGTTTTTTCCCCGCATATTGCCTTTTGGAACATTGAGTTAACCCCTGTATGCACATTGCTGCGTTTAAAATGTGAAGACATATTAGTTTAGCAACATTAAGCTAAACATTCTGATTTGTTCCATCAGCCTTAATTGAAAAGGTGTATACTTCCACTACAGTACTTTTATACTCATCAGTGGTGATTAAGGAGTAAGTATACTGGAGAGGTGTAGTTTGCAACTGGAGTCACACACAGTTTGTGGATCTGTGCAAAACTGCTACAGTAAGTGTATTTTTTATTTGAAAGATTATTTCTCACTGATATGAAAGATAATGTTTCGAAAGCCGGTTTGAAAGCAATGATTATTGATGTTTCTTAATGTTAAAATACAGTTTCGGGAATTGTCGTTCACTTGGAACCAACTGTGGGCGAATGTGTAACCGCTGAGAACTGTTTGAGAGCTAAAAAATAGCCAACCAAAAGGTTGGAAATGATAAACAGAGTTCAAAAGGTACTCACACTCAAACCATGAAAAGGAAAAACACAGAGGCCGAGATGCTAAAATAATATAGCCAGTTTAATCCACGCTCAAAAGAAAACACAGGGTAACAGTTATTTAAAAAACTTAAAGTGAAAAGAGCAAATAAGAGACTTCAGTAGACACTAGCGCAGCAGGTGCAAACATCTATTTCATTAGATACTAGCGAATGGGGAGTCAACAAAGTATATGAACAGAGAATATGTAGAGAAATATACAAAAATTACAATTCAAATTTTTACATACGATTGAAGTAAAACAACGTTATAGGCTAAATAGCGTTATCATAAAAACATTCTAGAAAAATGTATCGGTACAGTACTCGGGTGTACAGCTCAAAGAGGGCAGGCGGGGGGACTGCTGGTGCATCCAGACAACATTACAAGGTCCAATTACTAATTTAAGCCTTGGGTGTAGAGTTTTCAGATAGAAGATCCATCGGGCTTCACTCTGGAGAAGACGTTCATCCATATCGTGGCATCTGGGGCTTGGGAAACCTGGTCAATGGCACAGAACTTAAGATCACTTGTAATTTGTCAGATCTCTGACCATGTCCTCAACTGCAGGCCTCTATTGAGGAAATTCAAGTAATGTTTATGTCCATGTCTCGGGTGCAGATGCGTAAGAATTGGCTGTATGGAAAGCCTCTCTTCAAAGCGTCAGGATGGTAGCTAGATGCATGAACAAGACTATTTTTGTCCATAGGTTTGACATAAATACTCATCCAAGTCGAACTCAAATATTTTTTAGGATCATGTTGGGTCGTTTTTCACAGCTTTTATTTCCCCTAAAATCTTTCCTGTTATTGTCAAGCTTTTTGTTTGTTATCCCTGGTCCCTAAAATGTCTGCTGCATGATAGAAGCAGAGATGAAAGAGAACTTTACCGATGTCAACTAGATTGTCATAAATCGATTGTTTCATTCTGGTGAGAAATGGTTTATGTAGTCTTGTAGGGTAGTAATGACGAGAAGCTTCATGTATCTAATTATGGACAAGTTGACTAACAAATAGCCTACCAAAATATCAGAAATGAAAAGAAACATATCTAAATTAGGCTTCAAAAGAAATCCCACACTCCGTGTCAAGCAATCGTTCCGCACCCCCTGTCAAGCAATCGTTCCGCATTTACTCTGCTGGTTGCCAGAAACCTTCATGTGAATATCATGACTGTCTGCTGCATGTCTGTGTGGTGTTCTATCTCAGAACTTTCACTGACAACAAAGTAACCAAAACACATTATACAGTATAGCAGACCCTTTGAAATGTTTGACATTTTGAATGTGATTGAGATAACCAAGGTCCATAAAGATCCTACTATTTGAAGTGTTTTGGTGAATGGATATCTCTGAGCTATTTGCACTGAAGCTTAACCATGACCAGCTTCTCCTGTGTGTGTCCTCTCCTGTCCTCTTTGGAGAGAGAGAGAACCTAAGCAGTATATTTGACCTCTCAGCTTCCCTATTAAATCTAAACATGTCAAACAGATAACCAGAAAATGAACAACTATGACAAATGGTTTGATAAATGCAAAAACCTAAAAGAAATTGAGAAACCTATCCTACCATGAACATAGAGACCCAGAAAACCTGAGTCTACACCTTCACTATGGTGAATCACTAAAACAATACAGAAATACACTATGGAAAAAGAAGGAACAGCATGTCAGAAATCAGCTCAAAGTAAATGAAGAATCAATAGACTAACCACTTCTGGGAAAATTGGAAAACACTAAAACAACACGAAGAGTTATCTATCCAAAATGGAGATGTATGGGTAAACCACTTCTCCAATCTTTTTGGCCCTATAACAAAGAACAAACAGCAAAAACATATACATGATCAAATACAAATCTTAGAATCAACTATTTAAGACTACCGGAACACACTGAATTCTCCAATTAAATTGAATGAACTACAAGTACAAACCCTCCAACCCAAAAAGGCCTGTGGTGTTGATGGTATCCTCAATGAAACGATAAAATATACAGATGACAAATTCCAATTGGCTATACTTAAACTCTAAAATCATCCTTAGCTCTGGTTTCTTCCCCAATATTTGGAACCAAGGACTGATCACCCCAATCCACAAAAGTGGAGACAAATTTGACCACAGTAACTACCGTGGGATATGCGTCAACAGCAACTTTGGGAAAATCCTCTGCATTATCATTAACAGCAGACTCGTACATTTCCTCAGTGAAAACAATGTACTGAGCAAATGTCAAATTAGCTTTTTACCAAATTACCGTACAACAGACCGTGTTCACCCTGCAAACCCTAATTGACAAACAAAACAGAGGCAAAGTCTTCTCATGCTTTGTTGATTTCAAAAAACCTATGACTCAATTTGGCATGAGGGTGTGCTATACAAATGGATGGAAAGTGGTGTTGGGGGGAAAAAATACGACACTAAAATCCACGGCCTAAACATCAGTGCCACAAGTAACTTCCCCATAGCTGTGAACGAGCTGAAAGACAAAGCCAGGAAGGGCCCTCTATGCCATCAAAAGGAACATAAAATTTGACATACCAATTAGGATCTGGCAAAAAATACTTGAATCAGTTATAGAACCCATTGCCCTTTATGGAAGTGAGGTATGGGGTCCCCTCACCAACCAAGAATTCACAAAATGGGACAAACACCAAATTGAGACTCTGCATGCAGAATTCTGCAAAAATATCCTTTGTGTTCAACGTAAGGATCAATCCGATACCCACTAATTATCAAAATCCAGAAAAGAGCCGTTAAATTCTACAACCATCTAAAAGGAAGCGATTCCCAAACCTTCCAAAACAAATCTCTCACCTACAGAGAGATGAACCTGGAGAAGAGTCCCCTAAGCAAGCTGGTCCTTGGACTCTGTTCACAAACACAGACACACCCCACAGAGCCCCAGGACAGCAGCACAATTAGACCCAACCAAATCATGAGAAAACAAAAAGATAATTACTTATTGAACAAAAACAGCGCAAACTAGAATGCTATTGGCCCTAAACAGAGACTACACAGTGGCAAAATACCTGACCACTGTGACTGACCCAAACCTAAGGAAAGCTTTGACTATGTACAGACTCAGTAAGCATGGCCTTGCTATTGATAAAGGCTGCCGTAGCCAGACCTGGCTCTCAAGAGAAGACAGGCAATGTGCACACTGCCCACAAAATGAGGTGGAAACTGAGCTGCACTTTCTAACCTATTGCCAAATGTATGACCATATTAGAGACATATTTCCCTCAGATTACACAGTGTGTCATTACAGCAGCAATATTTGTGACCTGTTGCCACAAGGGAAACCAGGGAATAACAAACACCATTGTAAATACAACCCATATTTATGTTTATTTATTTTCCCCATTTGTACATCGTTACAACACTGTACATGACATTTGTAATGTCTTTATTATTTTGGAACGTCTGAGTGTAATATTTACTGATCATTTTTATTGTTTCTCACTTTTGTATATTATCTACTTCACTTGCTTTGGCAATGTTAACATATGTTTCCCATGCCAATAAAACCCCCTGAATTGAATTGAGAGAGAGCGTTTACATGCTGAGTACGGCAGAGCGTTTACATGTTGAGTACGGCAGAGCGTTTACATGCTGAGTACGGCAGAGCGTTTACATGCTGAGTACGGCAGAGCGTTTACATGCTGAGTACGGCAGAGCGTTTACATGCTGAGTACGGCAGAGCGTTTACATGCTGAGTACGGCAGAGTGTTTACATGATGAGTGTATGAGTTTGAGGATGTAGTGTGACAGTTGAGCAACACAGACCTCCACTCTGTCCCTCAGGGGAAGAGGGGCCTCATGCTTCTGGCTTCAACTTGAACCAGAATAAAAAAGGCTGTGCCGTTTTCCCAGCATGCCTTTCCCCAGCAATAACAAAAGGCTGAACGGACAGGGAGCCAGAGAACAGACACATTCAAGTCAGACATTGAACGGTCATAACCTATTATTTATGATACACTATCAACCGGTCTTTACCGTTTGGATCCATAGAGTAATGAGCTACTACTCACCAATTGCACTACAGCACCGATTTCCCAAAGAGATTGTACAACCTGTGCTGTGAAAAAACGGTCATTATGTTGTCATTTCATCATATGTGATGTCATTGTTGTTGAACCGTTTCTTTTGATGCTATGTTGTCATTCAACTGGAGCATTTACTGAAGGGCCTCCCTTGGGAACTCATTCTCATAGCTAGTGACGGATTGGTCCCAGACCAGTCTCTAAAACATTCCTCTCTGAAACAATCGTTCCCTTAGAGTAGGGTTGCAAAATTCTGGTACCTTTCCCAAAACTCCCTCGTTTTTCAGAAATCCTGGAGATTCCTGGAATTATGAGTGAATAAGCAGGAAATCTGGTAATCATCCAACCAGCATTTCTGGAAAAAATGAATAGAAACCAAACAATTTTAGGTCAGGGAAAGAATAGAATTGGGGTGGAATGTGTGAGTTCTTTAAAGTAAATTCAGTTCCATGAGTGACTTTTTCCAATTCAACGCCTGGGCAGGGGACAAGACAGCTAGGCAGGGATGCATGCCCCGCCTGTACAATTGTAGAGGAAACACTGCTCTGAGTCTGAAGTCTCTGGTTGAATATTAACATCTCTGCATCATTACAAACACGTGCTGGTACTGTAGTAGCATGGTAGACACTGTGGTGTTGCTGCTGTCAATAGTGTCCCTGCTGCAAGACATAATACTATTGTTACAAAGTTAACCCCTTAACTTCCTCTCTCCATCCACAGCGGGACTGCCCCTGGCAGCCCTTAAATTGGGCCAAATCAAGCCCTATCAGAGGGGCTTTTTCTGTAACGATGACAGCATCAGCTACCCCTTCCACCCCAGCACAGTCACCTCCAATGTGCTCTACGGTGTGGGCTTCACTTTGCCCATTTGCTCTGTAAGTAACAATGGAAGAGTTGACAAAACAAAATCTTACATTTTTACTAACCAAATATTGAACAGCTGGCTTAGAGTACATTATAATGGACAGCTACAGTACTACCCTAACTAATAAACAGGCAGCTGTTCTATCCAAATTGCCAGTTAACTTTTGATACCATACACAGTGTTCCATTTAGTTATTTTGTTAAACACCTGGTCATGATGTAAGGCTTCAACTTTAGGGAGGATGTCCATAGAGCTTAGGTGTCAGAACCAAAGAGTTCAATTCAACAAGGCCATACCCAGTAATCAAAACAAATTGATACGATGCCACTACAACCAGATTACAACCATGTAAACATATTGATGTTATTTCAACCAGCTTATAACCATATAAACCGCCCGGGGATTTGATCCAGCAACCTTTTCAGTTACAGCCCCAACCCTCTAACCACTACGCTACCTGCCGCCCCATTATTACTTCAACCAGCTTATAACCGTATAAACTGGTTGTAATTATATTTCAACCAGTTTATAACCATATAAACCATTTAATTATGTTACCTCAACCAGTTTATAACCATATAAACCATTTAATTATGTTACCTCAACCAGTTTATAACCATATAAACCATTTAATTATGTTACCTCAACCAGTTTATAACCATATAAACCATTTAATTATGTTACCTCAACCAGTTTATAACCATATAAACCATTTAATTATGTTACCTCAACCAGTTTATAACCATATAAACCATTTAATTATGTTACCTCAACCAGTTTATAACCATATAAACCATTTAATTATGTTACCTCAACCAGTTTATAACCATATAAACCATTTATGTTACCTCAACCAGTTTATAACCATATAAACCATTTATGTTACCTCAACCAGTTTATAACCATATAAACCATTTATGTTACCTCAACCAGTTTATAACCATATAAACCATTTAATTATGTTACCTTAACCAGTTTATAACCATATAAACCATTTAATTATGTTACCTCAACCAGTTTATAACCATATAAACCATTTAATTATGTTACCTCAACCAGTTTATAACCATATAAACCATTTAATTATGTTACCTCAACCAGTTTATAACCATATAAACCATTTAATTATGTTACCTCAACCAGTTTATAACCATATAAACCATTTAATTATGTTACCTCAACCAGTTTATAACCATATAAACCATTTAATTATGTTACCTCAACCAGTTTATAACCATATAAACCATTTAATTATGTTACCTCAACCAGTTTATAACCATATAAACCATTTAATTATGTTACCTCAACCAGTTTATAACCATATAAACCATTTAATTATGTTACCTCAACCAGTTTATAACCATATAAACCATTTAATTATGTTACCTCAACCAGTTTATAACCATATAAACCATTTAATTATGTTACCTCAACCAGTTTATAACCATATAAACCATTTAATTATGTTACCTCAACCAGTTTATAACCATATAAACCATTTATGTTACCTCAACCAGTTTATAACCATATAAACCATTTAATTATGTTACCTCAACCAGTTTATAACCATATAAACCATTTAATTATGTTACCTCAACCAGTTTATAACCATATAAACCATTTAATTATGTTACCTCAACCAGTTTATAACCATATAAACCATTTAATTATGTTACCTCAACCAGCTTATAACCATATAAACTGATTGTAATGTTATTTCAGTGTGGAGGCGAAAGAAACGCACACCTGTTAAGGCGAGGTGCTGGCTGGCAGAGTAGAACACCTGTTAAGGCGAGGTGCTGGCTGGCAGAGTAGAACACCTGTTAAGGCGAGGTGCTGGCTGGCAGAGTAGAACACCTGTTAAGGCGAGGTGCTGGCTGGCAGAGTAGAACACCTGTTAAGGCGAGGTGCTGGCTGGCAGAGTAGAACACCTGTTAAGGCGAGGTGCTGGCTGGCAGAGTAGAACACCTGTTAAGGCGAGGTGCTGGCTGGCAGAGTAGAACACCTGTTAAGGCGAGGTGCTGGCTGGCAGAGTAGAACACCTGTTAAGGCGAGGTGCTGGCTGGCAGAGTAGAACACCTGTTAAGGCGAGGTGCTGGCTAGCAGAGTAGAACACCTGTTAAGGCGAGGTGCTGGCTGGCAGAGTAGAACACCTGTTAAGGCGAGGTGCTGGCTAGCAGAGTAGAACACCTGTTAAGGCGAGGTGCTGGCTGGCAGAGTAGAACACCTGTTAAGGCGAGGTGCTGGCTGGCAGAGTAGAACACCTGTTAAGGCGAGGTGCTGGCTAGCAGAGTAGAACACCTGTTAAGGCGAGGTGCTGGCAAGCACCTTGACAGACAAGCTGTCTTCATCAGGGTTTAATGTAATGTTATTTCAACCAGTTTATAACCATATCAACCGGTTGTAATGATGTTATTTCAACCAGATTACAACCATATAAACTGGATTGGAATGATATTTCAACCAGCTTTGCCGACCGGGTAAGGGTTAACTCAAGAGGATGCACAGTCCACAGTGTCCCAATTCCCCTTTCACATATCCCCATTTTATTTTGACACGTCATTCCAGCCACCCCTATAGAGTATTTCATTCACACACCTCATTTCAGCCACCCCTATAGAGTATTTCATTCACACACCTCATTCCAGCCACCCCTATAGAGTATTTCATTCACACACCTCATTCCAGCCACCCCTATAGAGTATTTCATTCACACACCTCATTCCAGCCACCCCTATAGAGTATTTCATTCACACACCTCATTCTAGCCACCCCTATAGAGTATTTCATTCACACACCTCATTCCAGCCACCCCTATAGAGTATTTCATTTACACATGTCATTTCAGCCACCCCTATAGAGTATTTCATTCACACATGTCATTTCAGCCACCCCTATAGAGTATTTCATTCACACACCTCATTCCAGCCACCCCTATAGAGTATTTCATTCACACACCTCATTCCAGCCACCCCTATAGAGTATTTCATTCACACACCTCATTTCAGCCACCCCTATAGAGTATTTCATTCACACACCTCATTCCAGCCACCCCTATAGAGTATTTCATTCACACACCTCATTCCAGCCACCCCTATAGAGTATTTCATTCACACACCTCATTCCAGCCACCCCTATAGAGTATTTCATTCACACATATCCTGATATCCGCATGTCATTTCAGCCACCCCTATAGAGTATTTCATTCACACACATCCTGATATCCGCATGCCATTTCAGTCACTTCTGAAGCTTGTGTTGTGAAAGCTTCTCAGATGTTATTGGATCATTTGTGGTTTTCATCAATAGTAAGGCCTTTAGAGTCCAACCGATCAGGAAAACCTGAAAAGAACTAGCAACCCTGTAGTCAAGCTGTTTATTTTGTTACCCTGTTAACTAGGCCATTCAAACATGATTTATAACATATCACTTATTCTGACTTGGGCCATAGATGCATTCATAAATTGATTCTACCAGAAATGAGATTAAATCAAATTGACATGTCTGTTATTGAGGTTCCTGCTGATAGGCTTTGGAACAAACACAGGTTACCATCTCTGTCCAAAAAGAACTGGAACACTTTCCTGGAACACTGTTGATACAGATTCTATTTGAAGAATGACAGAGACAGAAGTGTTGGCACTGTTCCCTTTGTGTGTTACTTAGGAAAGCATGTCTACTACTAGCTATTGTCTACTATCCTGTGTTACGGTCAGAAGTTGAGCTGGTGTGCGTGTAGTGTTGGTGACTGATTCCTCTTCCTGGTCTTCTAAATTCTTTACTGTGATAACCTTAAAACACACACACTAGACTTTTGTTTTTCATAAACTATGTCTATTCCATTATAATTCACTGGAGTCCCATACACAACACTTACATCTCAACTCCAGTCCCCTGGACCAGACCAACTGATTTATTTCTTACATCAACCCGTTGCCGTGGCAACATTTCAAACTGTGGTGCTTCACAATGCAGCTTTCAACAGAACAGAGAAAAGGGGTCTGGCTAGTGAGAGTGAATCTATCACCTGAGAGTCATGGGGGGCCAGTTTCTCCTCTCTGTCCTTGACGATGTCAGTAGTAGGATCTGACCATGATAATGTAAAAAAATATAACCCCTTTATTCAGCTATGGAAATGATTTGCATACTAATGTGAACTAAGCTCAACTAACCTTTTTACACAGCCTGCTTCTACTTTCCTTGGGTCAATGTGTGTCAAAGCTTGCAGTGTGCGATTTGACGTTTTAAAAACTATGGTTTTGTGTTTATTACGAATTACTAATGATTGCTTCCACAGCACGTTTGAAGTATACCGTTTCCCTACTGTATGTAGTGGGAAACTCTATTTGGAAGTTTCTAATGTAACTAACATCTTCCTGAAAAAGCATTCCAGTTACTTCTAACATGATGACCCACTGTGCTTTAAGGAACGCAGGGAGAGAGAAAGAGGAACAGAGAGATTTCACTTGCTTTGGCAATGTAAACATTTGTTTCCCATGCCAATAAAGCCCCTTGAATTGAATTTCGAGAGAAGAGAGCAGAGAGAGAACACTATTGCTGGTCGTTGTGTAATGGACATCTAGGCCTACTTGTGGATTGCATGTCCATTGCACTGTGCACTCAAGCACGAAACAGCTGTGAAAGTTTAGGGTGGTGGAGAGGGAGGATCATTTGGGCTGGTTGGTTCTTCCATGAACACCTCTTCACCAGGGGAGAGAGTAGTGTTAGTTCCCATGACAACTCTTTAGCTACCATGTTGTTTTTCCATTCCTCCTGTTCCTGACAGCCTGCAATGTTGAAATATCTACTTGAAGATGCTTTTATCTAAAGTGACTTTTAGTCATGCTTGCACACGTTTTACATATGGGTGGCCCCGGGACTCAAACCCACAAACCTGGCAATGCAAGAACCGTGCTCTACCAACTGAGCCATACAAGATCACTACAGTGTATGTCTTGGCTGGTCGGGACTTTCCTCTCCGAATGCTCTCTTCTGCTCAGTGTTAGACGGGTGTATGTGGGTGCAGGATAACAAGGTGTTCAGAGTCTACTCTCCTAACCTGTTCCTCCTGTTCTCTTTCATTTTGCTAGCTGGACTCCCGTTCGCAATACTCACACCGCTACACAATCCCTTCAAACGGGGATTTTTCTGTAACGATGATTCGATCAAGTACCCTCTAAAAGAAGACACCATATCCTATGAGTTGTTAGGTGGAGTTATGATACCAGTCACAGTACTCACTGTAAGTGCACCTGTTTTATGTTAACTTCTTTCTCTTCCTTTGCCATTTTGTGCTTAATTCATTTAGGCTATACATACACAAATGACTTGTATGTCTAGTTTAACGGCTTGCTTCATTAATCGTATTGTCTAATAATAACACTATTAAAAATAACACAATCAACCAAAGATGGCGCATAGGCACCATGTAAACAGAGGAGTAAGAACTTCCTATTTTAGAGTATCACGAAAACTGAAAAATCAAACCCCAACCTGTGTTAGTTACTTCTCTGTGTACTCACAGACCACAAATGTATCAGACCATGGCGGTTGACCTTTAAAGTCACTGAAACAAAGGCCTCTCCATAAGCCTACTCATAGTCTCCATCTGAACGATACAAAAGGAATAGCCAAACTGTCCCTCCCTCAGATCTCCCGCTTGACTCTTGGCCAGTATTCCACTGACTGTCTTAGTAAATATCATATTCATAAAGCGTCTCGGAGCAGGAGTGCTGATCTAGGATCAGGTCGCCCCTGTCCACATATTGTTCATCAAAACAAAACTGATCCTACATCAGCACTACTACTATGAGATGAGGCACTTTAGATAATAACAGCCACAACAGGGCTCAAGTCTTACAACAGGTTTTGCAGCATTCATTCAAAAAAAGCTTTCTTTGTTCCATTAAAAGGTACATAAATTCACCTCATGGTCTGCACACATTTCCAGTAAACCCTCACACTGGATGTAACTCATTTACATGTCATGAATGACCTGGAATTACCCTAAATGTTTGAACAGTTGGGGTTTAAGTTAAACGGAAACCGTTACCAGGACAACACCACCCCCTTGACAGTACAGCAGTAAGCGTATGTTCATATGGTAGTTTTAGGCCTATTTCCAGACAGGGGAATGTAAACACACACTTCCAAATAACCTCTCATGCTTTCAGGTCCATTGTCCCTCAGAGTGGTAGAGAGGTGTGAGCCAGACAGTTATAATAACCACATCTGCTTATTTACAAGAACACACAATTTAAAAAGACCCCCAACCCACCCACCCACAATGTTTCCATGACGTATGTTTTACATTCAATATGGTCTCAAAATAGTTTCTACTGTTGACACACATCTGACCACAAATAGCTATATCTTCTAAAGGAACAGGTTAAGTTTGACTGCTCAGGTGTGACTCAGAAGCTGTATTGTGATGCACCAGTGTGTTTGTTTTCCCTGTTTAAAAAACATCTACTCATTTGACTTTACACACGTTTTTCAGGGGACATCCTTGTTAGGTCTTTATAGTCACTCAGATGGACATTCCTCTAAAATGCAAGGGTCTATTTTACTTAAAGGGTCAGTGCAGTCAAGAACATGATTTTTGTGTTTTATATGCATTTCCACATTGAGGTTTTGAATAACTGTGAAATTGTAAAAAATTAGAATGCCCTTTTAGTGTAAGAGCTGTTTGAAAAGACCACCTGAAATGTCAGCCTGTTTTGATTGGAGGGAGCTTTGGCCTTCCATGGTGACATCACCATGCAGTACATTTATTAATAGACCATTAAGAGTTCCAAACCTCTGCCAACAGCAGCTAGTTTTCAGTTTTCCCTCGCCACTCAAACCACTGACAGTCTAAGCAACATTTTTCCTTGAGAAATTGTTCTCTGCTAAGAAGATATGTTTATTTTTGACCATTTTAACTACAAACAATCACAGTAAGGTACTTGTTTACCCTGAAATGAATTGATATTGAGATAAAACAGCTGCATTGCACCTTTTGAAATTCCTGTAATTTTAGTGACTGACTTGTAACAGTTGTAATCTTGTAACTCCAAGCTGTGAGGGAACAGCGAGAGACCTAACCTCGACATGTCTACTTCCTCTCCTCCCTTCCTCACAGATGGTCTTTGGAGAGTGCCTTTCGGTCTATCTCAAACGCATCAAATCAAAGTCCTCTTTCAGCAACATGTATGTGGCCCGTGTTTACAAAGCCATCGGCACATTCGTGTTCGGGGCAGCCATGAGCCAATCGCTCACTGACATCGCCAAGTATTCGATTGGCCGGCTCCGACCCCACTTCCTGGACGTGTGCAAGCCTGACTGGAAGCTGATCAACTGCACGGCAGGCACCTACATAGAGGACTTTACCTGCACAGGGGACGCACGCTTGGCCAATGAGGGCAGGTGGGTGTTGTTGAGGGGAAACTGACAATTGGGCCAAACTTACCCACTACCCAGTGGCCCCCTATCGCTTCAGTGTTCAAGGCAGATCTGAAGAGTCAAATAAAATTGTATTAGTCACATGCGCCGAATACAACCGGTGTAGTAGACCTTTCAGTGAAATGCTTACTTACAAACCCCCTAACCGACAGTGCAGTTTAAAAAATATATGGATAAGAATAAGAGATAAAAGTAACAAGTAATTAAAGAGCAGTAAAAAAATGATATATAAAAGGGGAGTACCGGTACAAAGTCAATGTGAAGGGGCACTGGTTAGTTGAGGTAGTATGTACAGTGACTTGGTGGAGCTTCCATCATATGCCTTTTCAGATATGCAAACATCAAAGGGAGGGGTAGGAAACTATTTGACTGGCTGGGATGCTTCTTTCAAATCTACTGACTGAATTATGACATCCATCAACTGAAATTCAATATCCTGTTGTATTGTTTATTATGGTCAGATAATATGCTGAGTGCTGACCATGAGATCATTGAGGAAGGCAAGCCCACACTTTGAAGTTTCAGGCTGCGTTAGTGTTGAGAGAGCCACAGTACTGAAGTGGATACTAGTTTGTTTTGGGAGAGAGCCACAGTACTGAAGTGGACACTAGTTAGTGTTGAGAGAAAGCTCAGTATTCCACTGTTCTGGTGGATAAGGCTGAAGACAAAAGTTCAGCCAGATATCACACAGAGAGGGATCCAAGAGCTGTAAGTCAACCTCACTATTTAATTATCTTTATTTACCCTGTGAGGACAGTACAGCAGTGAGGGACGACAGAGTCAGGTCCCAAATCCTCTGTAAACCATTAGAGAGGATTACCTATATAACACACATACAACACAAGCCAAGGCTCTGGCTGATGGGCCTCATGTCCCTAAGGGAAATGCTAACATTGCAGAAAGATGATCCGTAGGTTATTCTGCCCTGCTCTACTCACTCGGTCCACCAGGCAGGTGTTTGTTCTATTAATGACTACCATACCAAAGAAAACACCGAAAGCCGGGCCCGATCAGGCAAGGGCTGCCATGGGAGACCAGAGCCACACCTAGGTAAATATGACCTTCTGTGGCCACAAGAGACTGAGAGAGCCCACCCAAGGATCATGGTAGAGATTAGGGTAGTCTCTGTATAGGTTATACTTGGCTAACATGGGAGAGGTTCACCACATGACCATGAGGTAATGACAGTCTACAGATAGGCAGACAGGCAGCTGTCTCACACCACAGCCATAATGAAAGTCTGTATAGAGACAGACCACTAGCTAGCTAACTATCACCCACCACAGTAACAATAAGGTATGTCTAAGGGTGGGACAGACCAACAGCCACTTGACAACTAACTTGTTTGTTTCTCTAGAAATAGAAAATCCTGGATGTTGATTTCAAAACTAAAATAAGGACAGACTTCCTCTCCTGTGTACATCCGTCAGTTTGAGTAAACAAGGGAGGGTGTTCGAATCTTGTCAGATTCAATTTAGAGTGACCTGGTTTTACAGAATTCGGTTAGCGCCTCATCTGATACTGACAATTTACCATGGTGATAATTAACACGTACGCTTGGAGAATAGCTTTCAGTGAAAGCTCAGAGGCCGAGCAGACCTCGGAAGGAACGTCCAAGCTCAGTCAGACCCACCACCGGTTCAGTAGCAGAATTTCAAGACCCATTAACACAAAGACGAGCCAAGGTAAACCCAAGCTTCCTAGTCCAGTGTATTTAGGGCAACCCCCTCATCTTTAAAGTGGTAGGCTACGGGCCTACCACTTTATTCAAGTTTGGCCTTTACTCCCACACTTAGATGTGGAAGGGTTAAAGTACAGAGAAAGCGCTTAAGACATTTTCCCTGATAAGCAGCCAGCCTATTTATCAGTGTTACACTGACTCTCCCAACACGAACTAGTATCCACTTCAGTACTGTGGCTTTCTCTCAACACAAACTAGTGTCCACATCAGCACTGCGGCTAGCTCAACAGTAACTAGTGTCTGTGGGCCTGCAACTCTCCAGTGTTTATATCAGCCGCTGGTTATCAGTAATCTGCTGGGCGGGCAGTGCAGCACTGCTTAAGTAAACAGGAAGACACTAAAGCTGGCCGGATGAGTGAGCTAGGCTAGCGGCCCTCTAACTGCCCGATCGGCCAGGCTGACTGACACTGTCTCAACATCCAACCCCCATAACAGACGTCAACGGACGTCTCTCCCCGCTCTCCAGCACAACCCTATCACCCGGAAAAGGGTGTGTCACAGTTTAGCCCCTCTGTGTGTACGTGTGTGAGTTTAGCCAGTTATGTTATTCAATGGAACAATAGGATAATCTATCTATCACCAACACAGAGCCGATTGAAGTGGATGCCAAATTATTTCCCAGAGTTTTTTTCCCAGCATTCAAAGTGCCCACAGCAATCCCATGATGCCATTGTTGTTGTGTTGCAGGCTGTCTTTCTACTCTGGCCATTCCTCCTTCTCCATGTACTGCATGCTGTTCCTGGCAGTAAGTATCCACTATGGGGTTTCCTCAAAAGGGCAATATGTGCACTCACTGATAGGGCATGTATAATATTATAAACTGGGTGGTTCGAGCCCTGAATGCTGATTAGCTGACAGCCATGGTATATCAGACCGTATACCACGGGTATGACACAACATGTATTTTTACATTGGTAACCAGTTTATAATAATAAGTCATCTTGGGGGTGTGTGGTATATGGCCAATATACTACAACTAAGGGCTGTATCCAGGTACTCCACGTTGCGTCGTGCCAAAGAACAGCCCTCAGCCGTGGTATATTGGCCATATACCACACCCCCTTGTGCCTTATTGCTTAGCGACCAACTGAGTTTACTCCAAGGTCATTACAGCACAAGACATGCAGTGCACTGTGTTCAAATCTAATTTTATTTGTCACGAGCCGAATACAACAGGTGTAGACTTTACCGTGAAATGCTGAATACAACAGGTGTAGACTTTACCGTGAAATGTTTACTAACAAGCCCTTAACCAACAATGCAGTTAAAATATTTACTAAAACTGAAGTATATAAAAAAAAGTAACAAAATAATAACTTCCCTTTCCCTATATACAATGGGTACCGGTACCGAGTCAATGTGCAGGGGTACATTTAGAGGTGTTTGTACATTTAGGGGTAAAATGGGAAAAAAAGTGGGTTTGGTCATGTTGATCTTTACTGGGGTGCAGTGTAACGTTACATTAGGCAGCTCTGAATGGTCCACATAGTAGTGTGTGTTAGGGCTCTATTCAATCCGTAGCGCTGAAGACCCACTTTATAGCGCGATTGACAATTAAAAGGCAATCTTCCCACAGTCGCGGAGACTGTATTCACGGTACACACTGCATGTCGGCTCAATTGAAAAGTACCTGAACATTTTTATGCAGATCTTCCGCGAGGTCCGACTCCTGACCACAACAGAGAACACTAGGGTTTATTTAGAGCGTTCTTAGAAACAGGATTCAAATGAAATGTTATTGGTCACATACACATATTTAGCAGATGTTATTGTGGGTGTAGTGAAATACTTGTGTTCCTAGCTCCAACAGTGTAGTAATATCTAACAATTCACAAAAATACACACATCTTGAAATATGGGCCTATTAGATTGAGCAATGTCGGAGTGGCATTGACTAAAATACAGTAGAATAGTATATACATGAATGAGTAAAGCAGTATGCAAACATTTAAACACTAAAGTGGCCAGTGATTCCAAAGCAGCAGGGTTGTGGAACCGGGTGGAAGCTGGCTAGTGATTGCTATTTAGTCTGATGGCCGTGAACTGTTTTTCAGTCTCTTGGTCCCAGCTTTGCTGCACCTGTACTGACCTCGCCTTCTGGATGATAGCGGGGTGAACAGGCAGTGGCTCGGGTGATTGATGTCCTTTTTGGCCTTCCTGTGATATCGGGTGCTGTAGGTGTCCTGGAGGGCAGGCAGTGTGACCCCGGTGATGCATTGGGAAGACCGCACCACCCTCTGGAGAGCCCTGTTGCGGGCGGTCCAGTTACCATACCAGGCGGTGGTATAGCCCGACAGGATGCTCTCAATTGTGCATCTGTAAACATGTGTGAGGGTTTTAGGGGCCAAGCCAAATTTCTTCAGCCTCCTGAGGTTGAAGAGGCACTGTTGTCTTCAGGACCTGAATTCTGGATCCGGACCTGCGCGGGTATTCGGGTGGACCCGTATAGACCTCTACTCTGGGATATAGTAACACGCACAATCTATAATACACCCTTTCATTACCTACAGTAACTTTCAAAATGAGTATAAAAATGGCAAGGGGGACATGGCTTTAACACACTGTAGGCTCTAACAACAGCACATTGGCAGAGGTAGCCTGTGCTCTTACCCCCTCGCTCCCTCTCCTCCAGGAACCAACCTTAATTCAGTTATGAGCAAGACTGACAAGCTTTGTGACCATGACCCCTATATGTCACTACTGGGCCTCCCCATTAGTACTGTGACCAGGGTCAGAGAGGGGTGTGTGCAATAGGGAGAAAACGCTAACATATCCAATTAGAGCACAGAACTGTCATCTTCCATTAAATATTTTGCAACGGGAAGCACTACTGAACATGACCCCAGTTTAAACCAGTTGTCTTATCGGTGGTGAGGTACGGGATGACCCAGGATCACACCAGCAACAGCTCTTCATGAATGGCTGTTCCTGTTTGAACAGTTTTTGGTTTATTACACTGTGGTGACTCAGTAAGGAACAAAACATAAAAATAGTCATGGGGACAAAGTCCTGGCACATTACAAAGTATGGACACTCACTGCAGCAAATGGAAGCACCGTGTCACTAAATGGAAGTTAAGTCCTTCAAATAGCAGTAAAACATTCTTCAAACAAGAGACCAACAGTGTCCGGTCTATCCCTGCATACCAGTAAAATCACTATGTTTACGTCAGACAGAACTGAAGGCAATGACAATCCCATAGTCTATTTTAAGAAGTGTGGCTGGTTTGTTTGTCATTTAAATGAATAGACCAGACACACCCATTATTGAGAACTACTGAGGCAAGCATAGATGTGTCCCATAGAAGCGTTTTTCAACCATGTACACTGATTTGTAGACAATAAGCAGTCAGTCACCTTTGGATGGAAATGGTTCTAAATTGATCAGTAGATTATTTGTTTGGATAACTGATACAGATGACACACGTATCTCAACCTGTATATTAAATTTGACATGTTCATGCCTTTAAACTTTATTCAAAAAGTTATAGGCCTCGTTAACGGAAGCTGATTGGTTGGTTAAATAATACTTTTGAGGTTTTGGCTGTGCAGAATCTGCCATGTAGAGTGGTAATAGAGAATAGCCCAGTCACAGTGCTGATTTAAGGAAACAGAAGAGAGCATGCAAGGTTACACAGCCGCCCTCATCAGAACGTTTGCATAAGCAAACAATTACCAGAGCACACAGTGGCAAAACCAGCTCCTCACGAACATCATTAAACGACAAAACCAGACCAGACTTAAATTAGCCAGCACTGTGACCCACCCAAAAGAAACACACAAACCCAAGTAGAAACCCAAGAGAGGTTTAAAGCATGTCAACAACTACCCTCAAACTACAATTGCTCTGGCGACGCTGCTATGCAGCAGACAGTGTGCTGCTCCTTACCCTTCTGTTTTGTGTTGAGGTTGGGTATTGGGACAGCAAACCTTTGATTTTATTCTAGTCCAACAAGATAGTAGTAAATCCATTTAAACCGGTTATACCTGGTGCTAACATTCATACTTTGCCCTGATTGTGCCCACAATTTGTAGACAGGTGTAGACGATCAAAAGCCCTGGGGTCCGATTCAGACTTAAGGAATGAATGTCTATCCTACGCACTTCTGAGTAGTTATTCAGACTTACCTTATGGAGGTGTGTAACCAGGTTTGTGGCAGGTATTAAAAAAAGGTAGTTTGATTCCTACCTAAAGTTACCGCGTTCAGTTAATCAAGGGTAACGTTGGAAGTACTGTAGCCTACAATTATAATATGGAGAATAGTACACAATAGTATACCCTAATTGCCCACACTGATCATAGAACTGTGATGGCAAGTGCCAAGTCTTATGCCGTGATTTAATAAGCATACATGTCCCAATTCATTGTTACTACAGTTTGTGTTTGGCCTTCATTAAATACTATAGTATCCACTTCCCCCTCAGCCACAAGGATATGATGGCTTTACAGAGGAAACAAAGAACGGCAGGCAAAATCAAACGACGCAATGGAATGAGACAAATGTAGGGAAGGGAAATAACACTTATTTGGCATTTAAATAAGTGTTTATTACTTACGGTCGCTACCAATAGTAAATAATAATAGTCATAATAGGCTATAGCCTACAAATTGAAGGAGGCAGGAAAAGTCGGCATAATGATTAGAACATTCTAGAGAGTTGAAAGGGTATATTTGACGAGACTCTTTGCTTTGATATCCAAATGTAATCACTGCAAGTTACTAGGCCATACAATTAAAATCCTCCATAATGGCACAGCATTTCTTACTTCACTGTGGGAAAGAGGCATGAATGGGACTACCTGTCATGTTATGCGTTCCAGTTTCCTGCCATATGACTGGCTTCACATTCATCTCCAGCAAACAAGGTCAAATAGATCAAACAAAATGGTCAATTAGCCTATTTATAATCCCCTTATTCAAACGGATTACTAGTTTACCTAGCTAATCATATTACATTTATAAATTACAGCGCATGGAGAATGCCGTTATTTCTAACAAAAGTCATACTTTTTCCAACAGGCAGGTTAGCGCTACCTTACGCCGTATTCTTACCTTGAAACCATATCTATATACGCCTCCGCCACACCTCAATTTCTTTGATCTTCGCCCCAAATGCGTGGCTTTCTGGTACTGGCATTTCCACCATGCTTAAGTTCAAGGTCAGAATACGTGTAAAGTACCCAGGCATGCATTGTGTCTGAATATAGTGTAGATGGATCTGGTCAATAAAAATATTTAAATGATGATTATCCCATCATCTAAATGAATTGACAGCTGGCACCATTGACCATAATGGTCTTAAAATATATATATTATAGTATGAATTTATTCATTTTAAGTCTAATCATTTTCATACAGGGGGACCATGAAATCTGGTCACAATGCAGACAAACATTTTTATGCCAAGTGTTGACGTGGCAAATCTTGACTAGAGATTGGATTATGTTGATCAGAGATTGGATTATCTTACTCAGATGACAACAACCACGTGTTAGCACCAGGTATAAACAGGACTTCAACTGGAAAATAGTTACAGGCTACACTGGCCAAACAGGTTAGTAGTAAAAACCACAAGGCCTTATTCTAACAACTCATTTCCATCTGTGTCTCCCAGCTGTACATCCAGGCCAGGCTGCAGGCAGGGTGGGCCAGACTCCTGAGACCAACCCTACAGTTCTTCCTGATCGCGGCGTCTGTGTACACCGGACTGTCTCGTGTGTCTGACTACAAACACCACTGGAGCGACGTCCTGGTTGGCCTTATCCAGGGAGTGCTCATGGCAACACTGGTAGTGAGTAACCACGACACCGCTTCATTTGGTTCAAAATAATAACTTGATTGGTCCATTTTTTACAATGGAAATTGGTTTTCAGCTTTGATACTATCTATCACCCAGAGGTGGTTTCCAAACCTTGTGATCTGTAGCATTAAAGTGGCTTATACAGTGCATTCAGGAACCTATTCAGACCCTTTGTTTTTCCACATTTTTTACATTACAGCCTTAATCTAAAATTGATTAAATTATGATTATTTTTCATCAATCTACACACAATACCCCATAATGACAAAGTGAAAACAGCTTTTTAGGAAGCACTCCACCAATCAGGCCTTTATGGTAGAGTGGCCATACAGAAGCCACTCCTCAGTAAAAGGCACGACAGCCCACTTGGAGTTCGCCAAAAGGCACCTAAAGGACTTTCCGACCATGAGGAAAAAGATTCTCTGGTCTGATGAAATCAAGATTGAACTCTTGTGCCTGAATGCCCAGTGTCATGCCTGGAAGAAACCTGGCACCATCCCTAAGGTGAAACATAGTGGTGACAGCATCATGCTCTGGGAATGTTTTTCAGTAGCAGGGACTGGGAGACTAGTCAGGATCGAGGGAAAGATGAACGGAGAAAAGTACAGAAAGACCATTAATGAAAACCTGCTCCAGAGCATTCAGGACCTCAGACTGGGGCGAAGGATTACCTTCACACAGGACAACGACCCTAGGCACACAGCCAAGACAACGCAGGAGTGGCTTCGGGACAAGTCTCTGAATGTCCTTGAGTGGCCCAGTCAGAGCCTGGACTTGAACCCGATTGAACATCTCTGGAGAGACCTGAAAATAGCTGTGCAGCAACGCTCCCCATCCAACTTGACAGAGCTGGAGAGGATCTGCAGAGAATGCGAGAAACTCACCAAATACAGGTTGCCAAGCTTGTAGCATCATACCCAAGACTTGATGCTGTAATCGCTGCCAAAGGGTACTTCAAAGTACTGAGTAATGTCATTTCAGTTCATTTTTTTTTTTACAAATGTCTAAAAACCTGTTTTTGCTTTATCATTATGTGGTGTTCTGTGTAGATTGATGAGTGGGAAAAAAAACTATTTAATCTACTTTAGAATAAGGCTATGACATAACAAAATGTGGAAAAAGTGAAGGGGTCTGAATACTGTGACGACCCTGGGTTTATAAGCGCGGAAATCGATTCTGCTGTTTTTGCAGCACAGTCGATAGCGCGCCGGACCTCGGGCTCGAAGGTCGAGGGTTCGAGACCTGCTCCCTGCTGTTTCATTACAATACATTCCGAAGGCACTGTAGACCTAGGAATCTCCCACTTCTCCTTCCACTTACTCTACCACTCTTTTTCTGCTGCAGGTCTTCTTCGTGTCAGACTTCTTCAAGAAGAAGGTTGAGCCTCAGAAGGAGGATATTCCCCACACCACCCTGCAGGAGACACCCACAAACGGAAACCACTACGACAGCAGCCCCAACTAAACTATAAAGGAGAGGAACCATCCGGAACCATACATGGCGTGTAGCCAGTGGGGAAGTGTTTACTGCATGCGCATCATACCCCACTAAGGGACGGACCACTGGGGTGGACAGAAAGGCTTGAGTACCAAATGGCCCCCCTATTCCCTATATAGCATAGCCTATAGGGCTCTGGTCAAAAGTACTGTACTATGTAGGGAAATAGGGTGCCATTTGGAGCGTTGCCAAACCTGTGAATGTAACCCTGCTTTGTGCATTTCTGACCTATGACCTGGAGCCTAGCTCCCTATTGGACATTGAGTCACACCCATGTTGCCTTGGCTGGACTGCTACTATCATAGCTTCCTTTGTATTATCGTTACTATCCCAACAAGACTAATATAAAATGTATCTGCCAACAAGGCTAATATAATATATCTGTACCTGACTATCCCAACAAGACTAGTATAATATATCTGTACCTGACTATCCCAACAAGACTAATATAATATATCTGTACCTGACTATCCCAACAAGACTAATATAATATATCTGTACCTGACTATCCCAACAAGACTAATATAATATATCTGTACCTGACTATCCCAACAAGACTAATATAATATATCTGTACCTGACTATCCCAACAAGACTAATATAATATATCTGTACCTGACTATCCCAACAAGACTAATATAATATATCTGTACCTGACTATCCCAACAAGACTAATATAATATATCTGTACCTGACTATCCCAACAAGACTAATATAATATATCTGTACCTGACTATCCCAACAAGACTAATATAATATATCTGTACCTGACTATCCCAACAAGACTAATATAATATATCTGTACCTGACTATCCCAACGAGACTAGTATAATATATCTGTACCTGACTATCCCAACAAGACTAATATAATATATCTGTACCTGACTATCCCAACAAGACTAATATAATATATCTGTACCTGACTATCCCAACAAGACTAATATAATATATCTGTACCTGACTATCCCAACAAGACTAATATAATATATCTGTACCTGACTATCCCAACAAGACTAATATATCTGTACCTGACTATCCCAACAAGACTAATATAATATATCTGTACCTGACTATCCCAACAAGACTAATATATCTGTACCTGACTATCCCAACAAGACTAATATAATATATCTGTACCTGACTATCCCAACAAGACTAATATAATATATCTGTACCCGACTATCCCAACAAGACTAGTATAATATATCTGTACCTGACTATCCCAACAAGACTAATATAATATATCTGTACCTGACTATCCCAACAAGACTAATATAATATATCTGTACCTGACTATCCCAACAAGACTAATATAATATATCTGTACCTGACTATCCCAACAAGACTAATATAATATATCTGTACCTGACTATCCCAACAAGACTAGTATAATATATCTGTACCTGACTATCCCAACAAGACTAATATAATATATCTGTACCTGACTATCTCAACAAGACTAATATAATATATCTGTACCTGACTATCCCAACAAGACTAGTATAATATATCTGTACCTGACTATCTCAACAAGACTAGTATAATATATCTGTACCTGACTATCCCAACAAGACTAATATATCTGTACCTGACTATCCCAACAAGACTAGTATAATATATCTGTACCTGACTATCCCAACAAGACTAATATATCTGTACCCGACTATCCCAACAAGACTAATATAATATATCTGTACCTGACTATCCCAACAAGACTAATATATCTGTACCTGACTATCCCAACAAGACTAGTATAATATATCTGTACCTGACTATCCCAACAAGACTAATATAATATATCTGTACCTGACTATCCCAACGAGACTAGTATAATATATCTGTACCTGACTATCCCAACAAGACTAATATAATATATCTGTACCTGACTATCCCAACGAGACTAGTATAATATATCTGTACCTGACTATCCCAACAAGACTAATATATCTGTACCTGACTATCCCAACAAGACTAATATAATATATCTGTACCTGACTATCCCAACAAGACTAATATAATATATCTGTACCTGACTATCTCAACAAGACTAATATAATATATCTGTACCTGACTATCCCAACAAGACTAGTATAATATATCTGTACCTGACTATCCCAACAAGACTAATATAATATATCTGTACCCGACTATCCCAACAAGACTAGTATAATATATCTGTACCTGACTATCCCAACAAGACTAATATAATATATCTGTACCCGACTATCCCAACAAGACTAATATAATATATCTGTACCTGACTATCCCAACAAGACTAATATATCTGTACCCGACTATCTCAACAAGACTAGTATAATATATCTGTACCTGACTATCCCAACAAGACTAATATAATACATCTGTACCCGACTATCCCAACAAGACTAATATAATATATCTGTACCTGACTATCCCAACAAGACTAATATAATATATCTGTACCTGACTATCCCAACAAGACTAATATAATATATCTGTACCTGACTATCCCAACAAGACTAATATATCTGTACCCGACTATCTCAACAAGACTAGTATAATATATCTGTACCCGACTATCCCAACAAGACTAATATAATATATCTGTACCCGACTATCCCAACAAGACTAATATAATATATCTGTACCCGACTATCCCAACAAGACTAGTATAATATATCTGTACCCGACTATCCCAACAAGACTAATATATCTGTACCCGACTATCCCAACAAGACTAATATAATATATCTGTACCCGACTATCCCAACAAGACTAATATAATATATCTGTACCTGACTATCCCAACAAGACTAATATAATATATCTGTACCCGACTATCCCAACAAGACTAATATAATATATCTGTACCCGACTATCCCAACAAGACTAATATAATACATCTGTACCCGACTATCCCAACAAGACTAATATAATATATCTGTACCTGACTATCCCAACAAGACTAATATATCTGTACCTGACTATCCCAACAAGACTAATATAATGCATCTGTACCCGAAGCAACAAAATAGACAAACAAAATACCTTTTTTTTTTATCCATCCGTATGTAAAATAAATCACTACAGACGTTTTTTTTTAATTAAAATTGTGTTAACTATGTACAAATGTGTTGCACTTTTTGGAAGGAAAAAAAGCCATTTCATGCTTATCAACATGAATACAAATAAAAATATAAAAAAACATTGTCTGGATGATATCATGATGAAATTACACAAACACAATCTTATTCTTACAAAATACAACAAATTACAGATATAGACTAGCAGCAAACACAATATCCCTCTTGATTTTTGTGATACCTATAAGGAAAAACAAAAGAAATACATGACTATTTACTTGCTAACGCCAATGTACACCTACAGACGAAGACTATTATTACAGTCTAATGGGTGCCTCACAACAAACTGGTCCATACAACTCGACATTTGTTACTGTTGGGGTCCAAATGTTACGCACAAGTTTGTAGTAATTTAGTTTCCAAGTGTCTAGCTAAAACCTAACACAGAACCTAGTGTACAACAGACCCGAGGGTTACCTCCACAGACTGCAGAGGGCCCGAGGGTTACCTCCACAGACTGCAGAGGGCCCGAGGGTTACCTCCACAGACTGCAGAGGGCCCGAGGGTTACCTCCACAGACTGCAGAGGGCCCGAGGGTTACCTCCACAGACTGCAGAGGGCCCGAGGGTTACCTCCACAGACTGCAGAGGGCCCGAGGGTTACCTCCACAGACTGCAGAGGAAGTTTTAGGACCAGTCTGCCAAAAATATCTAAAAAGCCATTTAACAAGATTTGCAGTTGAGAATGCTTCCTCGTCCAGTAGGCTTAATCTGGTTCTGGGAAGCAGGCTACAAGAGGGAAGTAGGCAGAACAAATTTACCCTCTGCAAACTTGATCTACTAGTTTAGACTATAGTTGAATTCTCTGAGCTGTGTGAGGATCGAGTCAGCCAGTGTGCATAACAGATCTTACCATCTGCAAACTTGTTCTCCAGCTCGGTGTTGCCGATGGCCTTGGCTGCCTGACACATCTGACGCAGCAGTTCTTCCAGGCGACGCATACAGCGGATGATACTACCTACAGACAGGGATCAATATGCAAACAGACAACTCAGCGCAGGGAGACAGAATGATACTCCCTTTAGACCGACAGAACAGGAGGGGTTAAACTAAAGACCGACAAAACGGGGGTGTTATACTAAAGACCCGACAGAACGGGAGGGGGGTTTATACTAAAGACCGACAGAACAGGAGGGATTATACTATAGACCCGACAGAACGGGAGGGGGGGTTATACTAAAGACCGACAGAACAGGGGGGATTATCCTAAAGACCGACAGAACAGGGGGGGGTTTTGACTAAAGTCCGACAGAACAGGGGGGATTATACTAAAGACCGACAGAACAGGGGGGGTTATACTAAAGATCGACAGAACAGGGGGGGGGGGGGTTTACTAAAGACCGACAGAACAGGGGGGGTTATCCTAAAGACCGACAGAACAGGGGGGGTTTATCCTAAAGACCGACAGAACAGGGGGGGGTTTTGACTAAAGTCCGACAGAACAGGGGGGGTTTTGACTAAAGTCCGACAGAACAGGGGGGATTATACTAAAGACCAACAGAACAGGGGGGGTTATACTAAAGATCGACAGAACAGGGGGGGGGGGGGGGGTTTACTAAAGACCGACAGAACAGGGGGGATTATACTAAAGACCGACAGATGGGGGGGGGGGGGGGGGGTGTGTGTGTGTTATACTAAAGACCGACAGAACGGGCGGGGGGGGGTTATACTAAAGACGGACAGATAGGGGGGGGTTATACTAAAGACCGACAGAACAGGGGGGATTATACTAAAGTCCGACAGAACAGGGGGGATTATACTAAAGACCGACAGATAGGGGGGGTTATACTAAAGACCGACAGAATAGGGGGGGTTATACTAAAGACCGACAGATAGGGGGGGTTATACTAAAGACCGACAGATAGGGGGGGTTATACTAAAGACCGACAGATAGGGGGGGGGGGGGGTTATACTAAAGACCGACAGAACAGGGGGGGTTATACGAAAGGCCGACAGAATGGGGGGGGGGGGGGGGGGTATATAGGTAAGCATTAAGGGGTTAACTGAACCACTCCGCGGTACCACGAGCACCAACCACACCAAGAATCCCCCGGTCAGTGACCACACCCTCACTCACCGAGAGAGAAGAGAAATACTCCCTCTTACTCACTTCAACTCCTCCTTAGTAAAATACAACCACAGTTTCCAGTCAAGGTTAGCATGGAAGCCAGAGACAATCTCAGAAAGATCTAATAAATGAACATGGATCTCGTAATTAAAAAGGGAGCTACATAATTTACTGCTCATGTCAGGGTGATGTCCAGAGCGTTCTCACAGTGACTGAGAGAATGAGAGCATTAGGGGGGGGATCGGTTTCAGCCATTTCTCATTTTAAATCCTCTACTCTCATGGTGCCTTATAAAGGGATACTTCGGGATTTTGGCAATAAAGCCCTTGATCTACTTCCCCAGACCCCAACGAACTCATGGATACCATTTTGTCTCTGCGTCCAGTATGAAGGAAGTTAAAGGTAGTTTTGCGAGCCAATGCTAACTAGTGTTAGCGCAATGACTGGATGTCTATGGTATCTACTAGCATGCTAGACGTTACCAAAGACTTCCAGACATTACACTAATGCTAGTTCGCAACTTCCTTCAAACTGCACATAGAGACATACAAATGGGTATCCCTTTAAAGCTACAATCTGGGATCCGTTTTTCAGCTCAATTTATTTTAGATTACAGATTGGGTATAGGGAAATGCAGGCCTAATCCCACTCAAATTCATAGACAGTGCCACTCTTGATGTAAGGACAGTCCATTGCACGCACATGATAGTTGTAAACATTTTGAAGCTATACATTTCAGCCCATTGAAGTTCATCCAGAGAGGCCTTCAAATCTGTCCTCCTTTGAAGAGTCTCTCCCACTCCAAGCCCCCAACTATGTGCCTCTTTCAGACAAAAACAATTCCTGACAATATATAATGGACCAAAGCCAAGTCAGAATGCAGAGAAAACCATGTGTTTCAACCGAGTTCCTCACCAGGTCTTTTGGCTCACCTTCAATGACCTACTACATGAAAGATGCCAAACCAAATAGTTTTATTAACTGCTAGTTGTAGACATTGGAAACAGAAAGACCCCACATGGAAACAGAAAGACAACAATTGAAAGCGCTCAGACATCCATTTCATTGACATTGGGGGCAGGCATTAAGCAAGTTACCTTGCACTGACTAAGTTTGATAAGATCACCTGCTAAATGACTAACATGCATGTATAATTTACCTTCAAAGATGTCTGACGTCCTGCATAAGAACATTTGGAAAGAGCTAACCATTTCGTAGTTCTGTACAGGTATTAGGGCGACAGGTGTCGGTGGGGTTGTTACCTTCGAAGACATCGGTCATCTTGCAGATCTGAGCGAAGGTGGAGCCGTTAGCCCAGGTGTAGACCACATCCATCAGGTGAGGCCTGAACTTGTCCAGGTAGGTCTCCTCATCCACCTCCAGTTTAGCCTCTGCAGACACCTTAGCAATGCGCTTGGCACACTCCTGACAACCACAACAGACAGTTCAAGAAAACAGACATTGGATAATAAATAACATGCTCGAGCTCAGAATAATTATTGAAGTTGTTTGGGTGCTGAATCCTTGTAAATAGAAAATTAAATGGACAGGAAAGGTATCATTAACTTAAACTTTATTTGTAGTTTCCTGTTCATCTCAAGCAGCCCTTCAAATGAAGGCAAACACTCAGGCAGGGAGACCCAAATCTTTCACCAAACATCTAGATTGTAGACTGTGGACCTAGCTGGATTTGCAGAATGTGCCAAGTCTCAGCAGACAGAAACAGCAGTAAGTCAATAGAATAGGTAAACTGATTGGCTGCCAAGTCTCACATAGATTACAGTCTAGTTAAACATCAATGCTTTGGTTTAACATGAACTAAGTATAAGAAACCACACACCTGAGAAGCAGACTAAACCAGGTCTGAGGGGTGTGTCATAAAGCATCATCACCACGTATCCAGTTTGCTACCATGCCCATTGCAATGCTATATTTTCATTATTTTATTTATTTAACTAGGCAAGTCAGTTAAGAACAAATTCTTATTTACAATGACAGCCTAGGAACAGTGGGTTAACTGCCTTGTTCAGGGGCAGAACGACAGATTTTGACCTTGTCAGCTCGGGGATTCGATCTAGCAACCTCTCGGTTACTGGCACCACTAAGTTATTTAATCATATTTATAAAAGCCAGCTGCTAAACTCATTGGCTGTGCCCCAAATACACTACTTTTGACCAGGGACACACATTGATCTTGCTTTGTAACCTAGGCTAACCCCCTGGACAGCTCCTATTCCGCAGCGTCACGTGGAATGTTTACCTGCATCTGTCTCAGTGGTCCAGCCAGCTGCTCTGTCAGCTTGGGCATCTCATTCGCCTGAGGGAAGGAGGAGAACACAAACATGACGTTAGTCTAAAACTTTGGACACACCGCGACCACCTGCTGTGTGTCGAAGAGCAGAGGCTGTTTTCGCCAATTCAACATGAAGAATAGTTGGAAAATCAACAGAAAATGTCAGCCGATGTTGTGGTCCGGGGCACTCGGCAGGATAACTGATCGGTCTCTGCTCCAGTACTCCTAAGTGTCAATAAAACATTACTTCCGTCTGTCGGTTATTGATTTAAGAAACATGCAGAGTGACCCACTTCAGTAATGGGACGAAGCCCTCAGACTGCAGAGCATCTCGTTTTACTGTGACGGCTAAATGTATCTTCTCTAAAGGATACGGTTGACCTTAACAGATCTCAAACTATGAAAGGTCACAATATTTTGTCCTTAGCTTCAAATTGGTATGTCCTTTGTTAGCCTGACTAATGATAGGACAATGGATGCCAGCGGGGCACCCAGACACTGGACGACAGTGGCATGTGAATGTCACAGAGACTATCTGCTGACAGACAAGAGGGACAAGAGACGGATACTTGCAGGCAGTAGATATGACATATAGAAGACTAAATTGCAATGTAGTCTCGTACTACACCGGCTCTGAAGCGCTTCGGATGTGGCAGGGCTTGCAAACCATTAGAGACTACAAAGGGAAGCACAGCCGAGAGTTGCCCAGTGACACGAGCCTACCGGACGAGCTAAACTACTTCTATGCTTGCTTCGAGGCAAATAACACTGAAACATGCATGAGATGCACCAGCTGTTGCCGGAAGACTGTGTGATCACGCTCTCTGCAGCCGATGTAAGACCTTTAAACAGGTCAAAATTCACAAGGCCGCAGGGCCAGACGGATTACCAGGACGTGTACTGCTAGCATGCGCTGACCAACTGGCAAGTGTCTTCACTGACATTTTCAACCTCTCCCTGTCCGAGTCTGTAATACCAACATGTTTTAAGCAAACCACCATAGTGTCTGTGCCCAAGAACACTAAGGTAACCTGCCTAAATGACCACCGACCCATAGCACCCACATCTGTAGCCATGAAGGGCTTTGAAAGGCTGGTTATGGCGCACATCAACACCATTATTCCAGAAACCCTAGACCCACTCCAATTTGCATACCTCCCCAACAGATCCACAGATGATGCAATCTCTATTGCACTCCACACTGCCCTTTCCCACCTGGACAAAAGTAACACCTATGTGAGAATGCTGTTCATTGACTACAGCTCAGCGTTCAACAACATACTACCCTCAAAGCTCATCACTAAACTAAGCTAAGGACCCTGGGACTAAACACCTCCCTCTGCAACTGGATCCTGGACTAACTGACGGGCTGCCCCCAGGTGGTAAGGGTAGGTAACAACACATATGCCACGCTGATCCTCAAAACAGAGGCCCCTCAGGGGTGCGTGCTCAGTTCCCTCCCGTACTCATAACTGCACGGCCAGGCACGACTCCAACACCATCATCAAGTTTGCCGATGACACAACAGTGGTAGGCCTGATCACCGAAAAGACAGCCTATAGGGAGGTGGTCAGAGACCTGGCCGTGTGGTGCCAGGACAACAACCTCTCCCTCAACGTGATCAAGATAAAGGAGATGGACGACAGGAAAAAGAGGACAGAGCATGCCCCCATTCTCATCGACGGAGCTGTAGTGGAGCAGGTTGAGAGCTTCAAGTTCCTTGGTGTTGTTGGATTCTGGGTGAAACTTTGAACATTGTTATACTCAGAAGTATAGGAGCATTAGATACAAAAGAGACATGAGGGGTGCCATAATGAAGCTTGGGAGGGGCTGAGTGCAGGGAACACGATCGCATCTGGCAGTACTGAGAACCCGGTGAAGGCTCATATCACTTAGCGTGCCAGAGACCTACTAAGGTCTACTTTTAACAGATTGACCGGCCGCTGCCTGGAGTGAGTGGAATTTGTTATTGGGGAGGTCTGAAATTGAGCTAGACAAGACAAAATGTTTTCAAACAATTGACACAGGAAATCCTTGAGGGGAGAGGAAGCCCCAAGAGGATGTACTGGAGATGGAATCGTAAACTCAAGAGATAAGGGCACGAGGTTACTGCAAGGTAATAGGTTAGTGTGCTTTTGTTGATGTATGTATGAGTGTATGTATGTATGTGTATGTATGTGTATGTATGTATGTATGTATGTGTATGTATGTATGTATGTATGTATGTAAGTAAGAGGTGGCGTGATGGCATGGGGAAAGGAGGATTATTTATCTGGCCAAAAGTGTTTTATCTGATTGCGTAGGAAATGGTGTGCATCGGAGTGTGTTCCCAGTGTGTGTGTGTGTCTTACATTCTCCTGGAAGACGAAGACACTGAGCAGAGCAGTAACCTGTTCTGCAGTCAGATCGTTGAACAGACCGTTGAACACCATCTCAGTCAGCAGCAGCTCATCAGCACTGGATCAAACAGAACACAGCTCTAAGATCAGTCACATTGTCAATACATTTGTTGTTGTTGTTTTTTTATACACAATATACACCGAACAAAAATCTAAATGCAACATGTAAAGTGTTGGTCCCATGTTTCATGAGCTGAAATAAAAGATCCCAGAAAAGTTTCATACGCACTTATTTCTCAATTTTGGGGCACAATTTTGTTCACATCCCTGTTATTGAGCATTTCTCATTGCCAAGATAATCCATTCACTTGAAGTGTGGCATTTCAAGAAGATTATTAAACAGCACGATCAATTCACAGGTGCACCTTGTACTGGGGACAATAAAACACCACTCAAAAATGTGCAGATTTGTCACACAACACAATGCCACAGATGTCCCAAGTTGAGGGAGCCTGCAATTGGCATGCTAACTACAGGAATGTATCAATTCCTCAATGAATCATCCAGAAGGTGAGGTTAGTACAGGTGCATCAAAGCAGGGACCGAGACAGAAACTGTTTTTCAATCTCAAGGCCATCAGACTGTTAAACAGCCATCACTAACATTGAGTGGCTGCTGCCAACATACTGACTCAATATCTAGCCACTTTAATAATTAATAATTGGATGTAATAAATGTATCACTAGTCACTTTAAACAATGCCACTTTATATAAAGCTTACATACTCTACATTACTCATCTCATATGTATATACTGTACTCTATACCATCTACTGCATCTTGTCTATGTCGTTCGTTCTTCGCTCATCCATATATTTATATGTACATATTCTTATTCATTCCTTTACACTTGTGTCCTCATAAGGTAGTTGTGAAATTGTTAGATTACTTGTTAAATATTACTGCACGGTAGGAACTAGAAGCACAAGCATTTCGCTACACTCGCATTAACATCTGCTAACCATGTGTATGTGACCAATAAAATGTTAGATTTTTTAGAAGTACAGGCTACCTGGTCTGCGTGCAAATGTAGGCATATAAATGTGCACATTTGGGGATCTGATAGCATTTCTGATTGGTTTAATGCACCACCACTTATGAGCTGTGGAGCTTCTCGTTCTGCCCCTGAACAGGCAGTTAACCCACTGTTCCTAGGCCATCATTGAAAATAAGAATTTGTTCTTAACCTTTATTTACCTAGGCAAGTCAGTTAAAAATAAATAAATTAAAAATAAATCTTTCACCTCGAACAGCAAGCAAACAAAGTGTGTTTTTACATCCATTGAGAATTACAATACTTCCTCAATT
This sequence comes from Oncorhynchus mykiss, assembly GCF_057628025.1. NCBI lineage: Eukaryota > Metazoa > Chordata > Actinopteri > Salmoniformes > Salmonidae > Oncorhynchus > Oncorhynchus mykiss. The sequence goes on along the minus strand of NC_143033.1, from coordinate 14,876,052 downwards.
AATTTGAATAATCTTTCCAGCTCTATCCCTTTTGATAACCACTCAGCATGAAACGGAAAAATATAAAAATCCAGTTGAACTGTCATAAAGTAGGCCTACCTGATTACTTATCCCGTGCGCAAATATCCTACAGCTGTGTCTGTTCTGAGCTCACAGGAGGTGGAAACTGAGGGCCCAGAATATTTTATACAATGTTCCAAGGAGCTTCAGGCCAGACCCAAGTTAATAGTTGATACAATGTTTCAAGCTGTTGCAAACAGGGCATGCATAGCCAATGTGATTTAAAGGTTTTTAAAAGAGTGTATTTTAATTTGTATTAATTTTTAGCCTCTTTCTCCCAATTTTAATTATAATCTTGTCCCATTGCTGCAACTCCCCAACGGGCTCGGGAGAGGCGAAGGTTGAGTCATGCGTCCTATGAAACATGTCCCACCAAACTGCACTCCTTAACACTCGTCCGCTTAAACCGGAAGCCAACTGCACCAATGTGTCTGAGGAAACACAGTTTAACTGACGACCGAAGTCAGCCTGCAGGCACCTGGCCCACCACAAGAAGTCGCTAGAACGCGATGAGCCAAGTAAAGCCCCCGCCGGCCAAACCCTCCCCTAACCCAGACAACGCTGGGACAATTGTGCGCCTCCCTATGGGACTCCCTGTCACGGGCCGGTTGTGACACAGCCTGGGATCGATCCCGGGTCTGTAGTGACGCCTCAAGCACTGCTTTGCCTTAAGACTGCTGCACCACTCAGGAGGCCCAGGATATTTATTTTTATCAGGTTGTTTTCTACCTGCAGGCTGCAATGTTTTAATTTGTTGGCTTTATAGGTTATTTTTACATAGATGGCAATTGTTACTTTATAGGTTTGTCTCATTTTCATTTGGATACAATTTTGATTAACCACATGATAATGAGTCAGATACGAAGACATAAATTAAATTGTTGCACCTAAATGCGCATATGAAAACCAGAATTTGAACGCAGATCGGAAGAAATGGTAAGATAAATTGGCATTCCACATTAGAAAATTTGCCTACTCTTTTTTTTTTGCCTATTACTGGCAACTTCAGGAGCGTAATGGCGGAATCTGCGAAAGCCAGTAGGAGCGGGAGAATGGTCGGGACAGGTGAAGGTTTTTTTTTCTGGTTATCTTGATCTCTGGCTCCCTTTTGAGTAATTTGTGTCTTAATTAATCAAACAGTGAGCTTAAAGCATCAGACAAGCTCAATGCATTTATAGTTGTTTTTATCAAAACAAATAGGGTGTTACATACACAAATAAATGTTTTAATTTTGACCAATCGATTGGTCGACAGAGCAGACGACTTTCGGGCAACTAAGATTTTCTTCTTATTTTTTCGGGGACAGCCCAAATGCCCCGTAATGTGAAATCTAAAGATCAGGGACTAATGAATTCATTTAAATTGACTGATTTACTTGAATGAACTCAGTAAAATCTTTGAAATTGTTGCATTTATATTTTTGTTCAATGTATATAACTGTTCTAAGTTGAACAACTCTGTTCGCAGCAGCTCATCAGCACTGGATCATACACAGCAATAACACAGGTATCAGATCTGTCACAGTATTGTTACAGAGAGATTCAATAGCAAGGTAATATACACACTGTTCTAGGATCAATCATAGTATTATAACAGAGAGGGGTTTAATACGGCCTTAAAACAGAATTATAACATAACCTTGCTTTTAAACAGGTTGCATGATAAGATTGGGCTCGGTACATCTGCTATTGTCTGGTTTTAGATTAGAACTACCTAAGATATACATGTATCCATGTGGATGGGATTAAATCTGACTGATGTAGGTTGTATTCTATGTCCTGTGCTTTTCATCATTACCAAAATACAAATTTTGGGGTAAACTGCTGCAGATGTTCTTTTCCTTACCTGCTGATCTCACAGGCCACTCTGCCCTTCATCTCGATGACATCAGAGGAAGTAGCGAACCCCAGACGTCTCAGGACACGCTTCCTGCACTTCAGCTCGTCCATCTGCAGGACGGTCCTAGCCTTTTTCAGCTCCCGCTTGGCCCCTTTAATGTCCCCTGCAATCTGACAGACAGAGAGACACGGGATAACATAACTGCTTAAAATATTACCCTCTAGTAAGGATAAAGAAAATAGTCTCTGTGGATCAAAAAGGGGCTTAGGCATTGCAGTGAGAGTTGGAATTGGAGCAGCAGAATTTAAAACATTTTAAAGACCCTAATTTTTGTGTGTACAATTTAGCATTTTTACACCAATTTCCTGCAATTCTCCATGGAGTCAAGACGCATTTTATCAGCTTTAAACTTCATTTCCTACAAGTCTACACATTTTGCCATGGAGCGGAGAGAAAATGTTGCCCTTTTAAAGCAAATTTCTCAGGATTCTACATATTCTGCCATGAGGTGAGAGAAACTGTTGCCGTTTTCAAGATAATTCCCTGGATTTTGCCACGGCTAATGCCGTTTTTCTGCTCAGACTTAAAAACAATACTGGTAATTCATATTTTCAATTACCCTGATGGTCTAGCTTTGATTTTGGTGATTGTTAGCGCACAAAAATTATATCATTATAAAAAATAACACGTTCAAAAGTTTGGGGTCACTTAAAATGTCCTTGTTTTTGAAAGAAAAGCTAATATTTTGTCCATTAAAATCACATCAAATTGATCAGAAATACAGTGTAGATGGTGTTAATGTAAATGACTATTGTAGCTAAAAACAGAAGATTTTTAAGGCAAATTGATCATTAGAAAACCTTTTTGCAATTATGTTAGCACAGTTGAAAACTGTTGTTCTGATTAAATAAGCAATAAAACTGGCCTTCAGATTAGTTGAGTATCTGGAGAATCAGCATTTGTGGATTCGATTACAGGCTCAAAATGGCCAGAAGCAAAGTACTTTCTTCTGAAACTCGTCACTCTATTCTTGTTCTGAGAAATTAACGCTATTCCTTGCGAGAAACACCAGTCTCAATGTCAGTGAAGAGGCGACTCCGGGATGCTGGCCTTCTAGGCAGAGTTGCAAAGAAAGGCAGATTGGGGGGAAAAGTGTTATGGACAGACAAATGTAAGTTTGAGGTGTTCGGATCACAATGAAGAAGAGAGATGCAGAAAAGTGCTTGACGTCATCTGTCAAGCATGGTGGAAACAATGTAATGTCTGGGGGTGCTTTGGTGGTAGTAAAGGAGGAGATTTGTACAGGCTAAAAGGGATCTTGAAGGAAGGCTATCACTATTTTGCTACGCCATGCCTTGTGGACAGCGCTTAATTGGAGCCAATGTCCTCCTACAACAGGACAATGATCCAAAGCACAGTTTCAAACTATGTAAGAACTATTTAGGGAAGAAGCATTCAGCTGGTATTCTGTCTAATGGAGTGACCAGCACAGTCACCGGATCTCAACCCTATTGAGCTGTTGTGGGAGCAGCTTGACCGTATGGTACGTAAGAAGTACCCATCAAGCCAACCCAAGTTGTGGGAGGTGCTTCGGGAAGCATGGGGTGAAATCTCTTCAGATTACATCAACAAATTGACAACTAGAATGCCAAAGGTCTGCAAGGCTGTAATTGCTGCAAATTGAGGATTCTTTGACGAAAGCAAAATTTGAAGGACACAATTATTATTTCAATTTAAAAAAATCATTATTTATAACCTTGTCAACGTCTTGACTATATTTCCTATTCATCATTTTGCAACTCATTTCAAGTATGTTTTCATGGAAAACAAGGACATTTCTAAGCGTATCACCATTTTCTTTCCTATAAACTTTATATCTGGTTTTAGTTTTACATTCTAAAAATGTATTTTAAATTCGTATATAGACTTAGGCATCCAAAATATATGCTTAGGCGGCCCGGCCAAGTGCTTCTATGGCAGAAAAATCCCTGCTCTCAGTGCAAACAATCCTTTAAATGTACTATTTTAAATCATATAAATTAAATGTTTTAATTGTAATGTAAATAGCCCAGTGGCCATTTGATTAATTGTTCAGCAGTCTTATGGCTTGGGGGTAGGAGCAAGATATAGTTAACAGTTAACGTCTCGTACAGAGCTAATCCAGTTTATTCTCCAGCGATTGTACGTTGGCCAATAGATCGGACGGTAGAGGCAGGTTACCCACTTGCCACCAAAGTCTCACAAGACACCCCCATCTCCCCCTCTGTATCAGTCTTTTCTTCACGCGAATGACGGGGATTTGGGCCTGGTTTCGGAGAAACCGTATTCTTTTGAGTCGGACTCATTAAAGAGAAAATCTTCATCCAGTTTGAGGTGAGTAATCACTGTTCTGATATCCAGAAGCTCTTTCGGGAGTATTTTCGAGAAAAAAAAATGTAAACTTTATATAACTAGGCAAGTCAGTTAAGAACAAATTCGGCCAAACCCGGACGACGCTGGGCCAAATGTGCACCGCCCTATGGGACAATCACGGTTGGATGTGATGCAGGCTGAATTCGAACCAGGTCACTGCAGTGACGCCTCTTGCACTGAGATGCTGTGCTGCGCCACTCGGGAGCCCAGAGTGGAGTCGGTAGCAGCAACATTATGTACAAAATAAGTTACAAATAATGCGAAAAAAAGTGTCTGTAAGGAGCATGTAATAAAGCACAGTTGGTTAGGAGCCCGTAAAACAGTAGCACAAAGCTGCCTTGCATGACTGAGGCTGCAAACTGAGGAATGAAATCCAATCAGATCTCAGCCCAGTAGGAACTGACACAGCTGAGACCAAGTGTTGGTTAACAGTCTCGGTCTGTCTTACAGGCCAGTTTGTTCCTCTCCGCCACACACCTTGTGTAACAGTCCCTGCTTAAGACCATTATCCAATTACAGGCTCACCCAACACCACTAGAACATGCTGCGGGGAGAGTTTGACAACATGGGATAGACAACAGCGGCGCTAGGCTACCTCCAGGTCCTGTGTTAGGCTACCTCCAGCTCTAGACAATCCTCTAAGTCAGAGGATATTTATTTTACACATTAACTGATATTGTAAAGCTGATTAGCAGATACTTAGGCATAACCCTACGAACTTATACTGTACTATGTCTTGAATTCAAGCCTAAGTCAATTACAACAAATGCACTAGAAATAGAATTTAACCAGCTTTGTGTTTCTAGTGAAAGTGTCTGCCTGCCGGTCTGTATGCACGTGTGTCCTGCTGTGGCAGGATTTGGACAAGATGTTATGCAGGCCGATACTTTGTGCAGTGGCATAGTCCCAGAAGCCAAGCAGAGGGTTGGAGATTGAATTTTTTACGAGCCAGTGTTTATTTTAATTTTGATTTTATTTCACCAGGTAGGCCAGTTGAGAACAAGTTCTCATTTACAACTGCGACCTGGCCCAGAGAAAGCAAAGTATTGCGACAAAAACAACAGAGTTACACATGGGATAAACAAACGTATAGTCAATAACGCAACAGAAAAATCTATGTACAGGTTATATCCTGCCTGTTTGGCCCTGTCCGGGGGTATTGTCGGACATGGCCACAGTGTCTCCCGACCCCTCCTGTCTCAGCCTCCAGTATTTATGCTGCAGTTGTTTATGTGTCGGGGTACTAGGTCCGTCTGTTGTATCTGGAGAATTTCTCCAGTCTTATCCGGTGTCCTGTGCGAATTGAAGTATGCCCTCCCTAAATTCTCTCTTTCTCTCGGAGGACCTGAGCCCTAAGACCATGCCTAAGAACTAACTGGCCTGATGACTCCTTGCTGTCTGTCCCCAGTCCACCTGGCCGTGCTGATGCTCCAGTTTCAACTGTTCTGCCTGCGGCTATGGAACCCTGACCTGTTTACCGGACATGCTACCTGTCCCAGACCTGCTGTTTTCAACTCTCTAGAGACAGCAGGAGCGGTCGAGATACTCTCAATGATCAGCTATGAAAAGCCAACTGACAATTACTCCTGAGGTTCTGACCTGTTGCACCCTCGACAACCACTGTGATTATTATTATTTGACCCTGCTGGTCATCTATGAACATTTGAACATCTTGCCCATGTACTGTTATAATCCCCACCTGGCACAGCCAGAAGAGGACTGGCCACCCCCCATAGCCTGGTTCCCTCTAGGTTTCTTCCTAGGTTCTGGCCTTTCTAGGGAGTTTTTCCTAGCCACCGTGCTTCTACACTGGCATTGCTTGCTGTTTGAGGTTTTAGGCTGGGTTTCTGTACAGCACTGAGATATCAGCTGATGTAAGAAGGGCTTTATGAATACATTTTATTTGATTTTGTGCAAATGTAGTAAGATTAGGGAGCTTAGGCAATAAATAGGCCATAGAGGTGAAATATTTACAATTTAGCATTAACACTGGAGTGATAGATGTGCAGATGATGTGCAAAGTAACATTTAAAAAAACAATATGGGGATGAGGTGTGCTATTTACAGATGGGCTGTGTACAGGTACAGTGATCGGTAAACTGCTCTGACAGTTGATGCTTAAAGTTAGTGAGGGAGATATGAGTCTCCAGCTTCAGTGATTTTTGCAATTCGTTCCAGTCATTGGCAGCAGAGAACTGGATGGAAAGGCGGCCAAAAGAGGTGTTGGCTTTGCAGATGACCAGTCAAATATACCTGCTGGAACACGTGCTACGGGTGGGTGTTGCTATGGTGACCAGTGAGCTGAGATATGGTCGGGCTTTACCTAGCAAAGACGTATAGATGACCTGGAGCCAGTGTGTTTGGCGACGAATATGTAGTGAGGGCCAGCCAACAAGAACGTACAGGTCGCAGTGGAGGGTAGTATAAGGGGATTTGGTGACAAAACGGATGGCACTGTGATAGACTCCATCCAATTTGCTGAGTAGAGTGTTGGATGCTATTTTGTAAATGACATCGCCAAAGTCAAGGATCGGTAGAATAGTCCGTTTTACGAGGGTATGATTGAGGGAAGGAGGCTTTGTTGCGAAATAGGAAGCCGATTCTAGATTTAATTTTGGATTAGAGATGCTTAATGTGAGTCCGGAAGGAGAGTTTACAGTCTCAAACACCAAGGTATTTGTAGTTGTCAACATATTCTAAGTCAGAACCGTCCAGAGTAGTGATGATTGTCGAGCGGGCGGGTGCGAGCAGCAATCGGTTGAAGAGCATGCATTTAGTTTTACTAGCATTTAAAAGCAGTTGGAGACCACAGAAGGAATGTTGTATGGCATTGAAGCTCTTTTTGAGGTTTGTTAACAGTGTCCAAAGAAGGGCCAGAGGTATACAGAATGGTGTTGTCTGCGTAGAGGTGGATCAGAGAATCACCATCAGCAAGCTCTACATCATTGATGTATACAGAGAAGAGAGTCGGCCAAAAATTGAACCATGTGGCACCCCCATAGAGACTGCCAGAGGTCCGGACATCAGGCCCTCCGATTTGACACACTGAACTCTATTAGAGAAGTAATTGGTGAACCAGGCGAGGCTGTCATTTGAGAAACCAAGGCTATTGGGTCTGCCAATAAGAATGCAGTGATTGACAGAGTCAAAAGCCTTGGCCAGGTTGATGAAGTCAGCTGCACTATGTACTGTCTTTTATGGATGGCAGTTATGATATTGTTTAGGACCTTGAGCGTGGCTGAGGTGCACCCATGCCCAGCTCAGAAACCAGATTGTATAGTGGAGAATGTACGGTGGGAATCGAAATGGTCGGTGATCTGTTTGTTAACTTGGCTTTCGAATATTTTAGAGAAGGCAGGGCAGGATAGATATAGGTCTGTAGCAGTTTGGGTCTAGAGTGTCTCCCCCTTTGAAGAGGGGGATGACCGCGGCAGCTTTCCAATTCCAGGTATTGTAGCCCAAGAATTAGCTGGTAGACCTCTTCGGCTAACCGGGAGATGGGCCTTGCTCGAGGCTAGCTCAAGGCTAACTGGTGCTTGCTTCGGGACAGAGGCAGTAGCCACTCGGTTGCAGCTAACTGCGATGATCCGGTGTAATGGTCCAGAGCTTGCGGCAGGAACGTGGTAGAGAAAAAGCAGTCCGATATGATCTGGGTTGATATCGCACTGTGCAGACTGGCAGGTATTGACCGAGCTGAAGCTAGCTGGCGTCCGAGTTAACGGTGAAGACCGCTAGCAGTGGCTAACTGACTACTAGCTAGTAGCTAGTTAGCTGGCTAGCTTCTGATGGGGGTTCCGGTTCTAAAGTATAAAAATAGCAGATCCGTACCACATTGGGTGAGGCGGGTTGCAGGAAAGTATATTCAGTCCGTAGATGGAAAGTGAGATTAGTATACGGAGAAAAAAAAAAAGGAAAACGACTATTCATCTTGGATTATTATGGGTGTAATTCTCAAGTCTTGCCAAATCAAACACAGTGCGTTTGTAATCTGGTTTATAGGGCTTTGTCCCTCCCCATGCACAGATATGTAATATATCTCACACACATCGATTGCGCAGAGGTCACAGAGGTCATGACCAAGGCCAGTTGTAGGAGCAGGGCCCGTTTCACACTACAGAGCTAACTTTAACCAAGCTGAGCTGTACTGTACTGGCCTGGCTACACATTCACCATATGTGCTGGAATTGAACTGGGAAAAAGGACAGTGCGGAATGGAAAATATAATACCCAGGCCAGCAAAGTCGGACTACAGCTGGGACTTAACACTAATGCTTTCACAGGCACCTGGCTGCAAAATTATATTCATTTTTCTCCTTATTTCTTTGAAATCTCCTCCTCTGCATTTCAAAGCTAGCCAACTAGAAAGACAAAGATTTGGTACACAACCTTCACCAGTGTTCTCCACTCAATATAATATATATGTTTATAGATGTTGTTTATTTGGTGTATTGCAAAAAAAAGGTATAATATAATATATATGTTTATAGATGTTGTTTATTTGGTGTATTGCAAAAAAAGGTATAATATAATAAGTAAACTTGAGTTTACTGACTTCAAAGAGGCCACATTCAAGGCCTCCATCCCCCACTTAGTCTGACTGCTGCTCACCATCTAGAGGTGTGAATACCCAGCCAGCCTACAAGTAGATGGTAAGTGCTTTACTGCTGAAAGGGACTTGGGACCAGCAGCACAATCTTGTGTAGAGGGTGTGTTGTAAGTCCAGTCATTGTAAATAATGTGTCATTTTTTTACTTTGTGTTTGTGGTGTGTACACTTATGACATTTGATCAGTGTTGGCTGCTAACTTGGCCCTTATCTTAAATATTTCACATGTATTTGGAGACATTGGATCAGCATTCTTGTTGGGTCTGCTGTTAGTACATTTTCATAATGTATGACATTCCTGGGAGTGCGTAAACTTGTATTTTTTATTAGCATAGCATTTTTGAATTTTTTCTGTAGTTATGTTCTTGAAAATATATCAATTTACCAATTCAGACACTTTGGTACATTTGGGCAAATAGTGACAGACACCTGGGTGACTTCATTCTAAATGTTATGTGGATTGTTCATTCTTCAAGTATTCAGTTTGAAACTTGGCGCAAACACTGTTGCCCTCTTGTGGACACCATCTAAATTACATCCAGCTTCAAGGCTAGATGTGACCTTTCTCTTTCATTTCAGAGACGGTACAACAAATAGGTTGTTTTTTTCTTTGTATTTTCTTCTGCCAGATCTATTGTGTTATATTCTCCTACATTAATTTCACATTTCCACAAACTTCAAAGTGTTTCCTTTCAAATGGTACCAAGAATATGCATATCCTTGCTTCAGGGCCTGAGCTACAGGCAGTTAAGTTTGGGTACGTCATTTAAGGCGAAATTAGAAAAAAACGCGGCTGATCCCTAACAAGTTAATTTCTTCAGGATTGGTTTCATGTAGCGCAATGTCATGTATGCTGATTTTAGCGGAACATTTTTTTGTGGTACATATCGGCTGAAAGCTTAAATTCTTGCTAATCTAACTGCATTGTCCTATTTACAGTAACTATGACTGTGAAAAATGCCATGCTATTGTTTGAGGAGAGCACAAAACAAAAAAAAACACTTCACCACGACAGGTTTGATACATTCACATCTAAAGGTGAAATATGTACTTACATTCTGAAATCTTGCTCTGATTTGTCATCCTAAGGGTCCCAGAAATAACACGTCATCATATACTAAACGTTCAACTTGCAAAGAAAGAAATCTGTGAAAATCTAATGCCAAACGTTGTTTCAACCAGTCAAATTATGGTCATATTTATTAATCAGACACCCTAAAATGTAACCAGACTTCACGATATTGTTTGGCATTTAGTATATCCAATAGGATACCAATTTTAGTAACACGGGCGGTGTTCACTTGATTGACTGTAACTTTGTCAAACGAGCACCAATCGTGTTCAAACCAAGCTAGCTACATAGCCAATGAGCTGGGGTTTATGAGAGTATTTGGAAACCCAGTATCCGTCGCACAATCATCCAGTAAACCTTGCGCCAGGAAGCTAGTTCCTCTTGGACATTCATGCAAGAATATGGCGAAGCGCATTACATGCTGACCAGACCGGACACGTCGCTTGCGTCGCAAAATAAATGTAGAAATCCATGTTATTCAATTACTGCACACACTGCTCGCGCGCGCCAACTAGCGTCTGTGACACCAAGGGCTAAAATAGAAGCCGTTCCTATTTCTGACGCAGATCGCGCTGAAAGTAATCTCCTCATTGGTTTATAGAAGCAGGTGCCATCTCCTCATTGGTTATACCCACGTGGGTGATTGAAAGACAAACTTTGTTGCCAGTTGTCGGGGTAATACAATGAAAGTTTAGATGCGATCACCATATAAGTTCAAAGATGAAAAAGCCTGGAAGGAGGAGAGATGACGAGAAACGATTCGGTTGGCCGTTTTATGTGTGGATTAATTGTCAGAGTTGAGGTCCTTGTGCATTTCAGGTAAAATAACAACTCAATGTTTATATCCCAGGACAAATTAGCTAGCAACAGCAAGTTAGCTAAATAGGACAAATTAACGTTAGCTAGCAAGTGCAAGCTAGCTAAATTGCCATACATGTTTAATGCTTTTCGACCTGTCCCCAAATTAATGTCATTGGTTCAGAGTTTGTTTTGATATTTGAACCTGCATGTCGTGATCGCGTTTGGTGTGGGGGGGGGGCAAAATACATTTATGCACAATAGCGCACGCGCGCAGCCGGTTTGGGTTCCGTGTTAAGCATACCTGTGAGTTATGAAAACTAAGTGTTTTGCAAATGTTGAACTTACTTTATGGCTACTAATATTGGAAAAGCTAAATCAAAGTCCAAGTATACAGATTTTGGACGATAGTCTTGCAGAAAAATATAATCGACAACAGCTAAATGAGAGGATGCTAACGTTAAGACTGGTAAGTGAAATACGAGTCTTTATATTCTCTTATATTGCATCACATCTGGCCATGATTGGTAGTCCCATAGGGAGGCGCACAATTGGCCCAACGTCGTCAGGGTTTGGCGTCATTGCAAATAAGAATTTGTACTGACTTGCCTAGTTAAATAAAGGTCAATTAAAAAGATGAACAGTCGTTTGGTGCTGAATGTTCTGCCAAAATGTGAGTAAGTGAATGAGAGCCAGATCCAATATTATTTTCCTCTGATACTCATCCTGTGCTTGTTTATGTCAGTACATTACTGACAGAACGTTGTATGGTCCCCTGCCACACACACCGCAGTGTGGTCCTACAGGACATGAACCAACCATCCAAAATAACACCACCCCACCCATCCTCACCAGGGCTTTCTTCTCGCAGAGGGAGTAGACAGCCTCCAGGCTGGGGTCGGAGTGCATGGGGTGGGAGTACATCCTGTGTTCGAATGCCTCCACCTTCTGGATGATCTTCTTCAGGCCTGGGTCCTTGATGCCCATGTCATCAATGGGGTCCAGCAGGGGAACTCCGTCTGGGAAGCGCTTCTGCACCTCCTGTGTGGTGGAGAAGGGACCAGAGAATGAAGCATAAGAACAGCTTTAATGAAAGTAAAATACAATAAAACTATATATAACCGTCTCCAATGTCCCAGCCTGTTTTCATGGAATAAAACTGATTTCTGAGTAGCTTGAGCAATAGTGTTAATGGTTGAGAAAGGCATTGATGAACACAAGGCTGTCTCTCACACCTGTATGGATTTCAGCATGCTCTGTCTGTTGTCATAAGGCCGGAGGTCTTTGGGGATGTAGAGACGGACTGAACTGATAGAGGTCAAGAGGCGGAGCATCACAGGAACCACCTGATCACAAAGACAAATAGTATATTATTTTATGTATACAGTTCATCTCTAAATATATTAGTATCTATTTAGTATCCAACATGGTAGCCATCATCGACTGCAGCAGGAGATCCTGAACACTTAATGGGGGTTTTAAACACAAATACAGCACTAAAATGCAATCCTGACTGCTGCTATGTCTACAAGTCTGTGGGATCTTTATCTTAGCACAAACTGAAGAACACCTGATTTAACCTTTCCAGTTTAAATCAAACTTGTTCCCCTAGCCTGTACTTCTAGTTAATGCAGCATAAGGCATTTAGCAGAAGCCAGTCCAGAGAGCAGGACCAGGAAGTGTTTTAGCTGGAGTTTATTGGCTCCTCAGAGATAATATGAGCCAAGAGGCAGCTGAAGTACTCTTGATGTAGACACATAGCTCAGGGTTTAGGACTGGTTGACAGAACTAAATAACACAAGACACTGGGACTCTAAAGGGACTAGCGTACAATTGAGGGAAAATGTGCCGCAACAGCAGAGGCAGTTTTAATGCATGGAATTAGATCTGGGTTCAAATACCACTTGAGATCTTTCAAATACTTTTGAGTGTATCCTTTAACCTGCCTGGAGGGCCAGGTGGTGGGCAGGGTTTGTACTTTAGGGGCTGTTCTATTGGTCCATTAAGCCAAGCAAACTTAAGTCAAATGTACAGCAGCAACAGCTAATGAAATCAGGTAAAAAATAACACTGTGGGAGTGTGTGAATATGAACTCTTAACTGAAAGAGATCTAAGAGTTTGGAAGGTGTTTATATTACATGGAGGGTTACCAAACCAAATGTTTTGAATGAGGAGCATCTTTTCCAACCACACAAGCATGGTATGTTTCAATCTGAGAATGAAGGAACGTCTTAAATGGCTCTAAATTAGATACCATTTTAGAAAATGTATCTTAGACTCAAGAGGATATGCAGTATTAGCCAAACATTATTCCATTTAATTGTGTGGATGTTGCTTTCAATTGAAGAGAAGCTCTCTAGGACACAGCCCAGCAGCAGTTTGACCACTAACGCCTTGGCCATGTTCATTTCCTTCAGTCTCAAGGACAGTTAGTAACCCCTCCCATAATGATTGTGTGTGGACTACATTCTAGAATGTATTAATTTTGGATTCCATCCTACTGCTGACCACCAAACTAGGAATATAAAGTGTCCAGTCGTCACAGCAATGCATACACATGGACTATCTCAATTGGCTCTCTCACACAGGGTCAAATGTAGTGCACTAGAATAGGGAATAGGGTGCTACTTCTGACAGAGCCATGGCGTTTTCCATCATATGCACACCTGCATTTCACCCTTCTCCCCAGTGGCAGCAGGTTTAGCAGCCTCTGTAGCTGCATTCTTCACACTCTCCTGACTACAGTGGACCAGCACCTCCACCACGTACAGAGGGTCTGCATCACCTGTACTGGCCTGGAGAAGAAAAACATACATACTCAACATGGGCACGACACTAAGCTGAAGGACAACACGTACATTACACAAAGGCCAAAACATAAGCGATAAACTATATCTACTTTGTAGTTACTTTAAATACTAAATGTTGTTTTCAAAGATACTTTCTGATAACATTCAACAAACTCAGCAAAAGAGAAAAGTCCCTTTTTCAGAACCCTGTCTTTCAAAGAAAATTAGTAAAAATCCAAATAACTTCACAGAGCTTCATTGTAAAGGGTTTAAACACTGTTTGCCATGCTTGTTCAATGAACCATACACAATTAATGAACATGCACCTGTGGGACGGTCGTTAAGACACTAACAGCTTACAGATGGTAGGCAATTAAGATCACAGCTATGAAAACTTAGGACATTAAAGAGGCCTTTCTACTGACTCTGAAAAACACAAAAAGAAAGATGCCCAGGGTCCTTGCTCATCTGCGTGAACGTTCCTTAGGCATGCTGCAAGGAAGCATGAGGACTGCAGCTGTGGCCAGGGCAATAAGTTGCATTATCCGTACTGTGAGACGTCTAAGGCAGCGCTACAGGGAGACAGAACGGACAGCTGATCGTCCTCGCAGAAGCAGACCACGTGTAACAACACCTGCACAGAATCAATACATCTGAACATCACACCTGTGGGACAGGTACAGGATGGCAACAACTGCCTGAGGTACACCAGGAACGCACAATCCCGCCATCAGTGCTCAGACTATTCGCAATAGGCTGAGAGAGGCTGGACTGAGGGCTTGTAGGCCTGTTGTATCACCGGCAACAACATCGCCTATGGGCACAAACCCACCATCGCTGGAACAGACAGGACTGGCAAAAAGGTGATCTTCACTGACGAGTCGCGGTAGTGTCTCACCAGGGGTGATGGTTGGATTCGAGTTTATCATCGAAGGAATGAGCGTTACACCGAGACCTGTACTCTGGAGTGGGATCAATTTGGAGGTGGAGGGTCCGTCATGGTCTGGGGCGGTGTCACACCATCATCGGACTGAGCATGTTGTCATTGTATGCAATCTCAACGCTGTGCGTTACAGGGAAGACATCCTCCTCCCTCATGTGGTACCCTTTCTGCAGGCTCATCCTTACATGACACTCCAGCATGACAAAGCCACCAGCCATACTTCTCATTCTATGCGTGAGTTCCTGCAAGACAGGAATGTCAGTGTTCTGCCATGGCCAGCGGAGAGCCCAGATCTCAATCCCATTGAGCACGTCTGGGACCTGTTGGATCGGGGGTGAGGGCTAGGGCCATTCCCCCCAGAAATGTCTGGGATCTTGCAGGCACCTTGGTGGAAGAGCGGGGTAACCTCTCACAGCAAGAACTGGCAAATCTGGTGCAGTGCATGAGAAGGAGATGCTCTGCAGTACTTAATTCAGCTGGTGGCCACACCAGATACTGGCTGTTACTTTTGATTTTGACCCCCCCCTTTCTTAAGGGACACATTTTTCCATGTCGGTGGAACTTGTTCAGTTTATGTCTCAGTTGTTGAATCTGGTTGTGGTCATACAAATATTTACACATGCTAAGTTTGCTGAAAATAAAGTGAGAGGACGTCTCTTTTTTTAATCCATATTACCTTGACGTTTGACTTCTTTGAGAAATTAACGACTACGCCCCATCCAAAGTCAACATCTTCGTTTTTGACCTGTAAAAAAGGGTCAACGCAGTTGGCACATCTGTATGTTCAGTAATAAATAGTTCCTTATCTGAGCAAAACTAAGTTGTTTTCTATCTGCGGAAGCCTTATTAAACAGAACAAAGACAAAGTAGATGGGGAAATGGTGGAGCACATTTTGTCTGTGTGGTTGTGCAATATAGAAATATTTCAGTTGGTGGTGTTGGCTGTGGTATGAGTGCTATTTGTTTCTAACCTTGACCAATCTACCAGGCTGGAGGAAAGGAAGGCAGAACTTGGGTTTGTGGACAAACTCTTCGATCTCTTTGCCCAGTTTAGCCAGCTGCTGGCGGATCTTATAGTAAGTGACCACACTCTCCTCGTTGGGGATCTCTATGGCGTTATACATCTTCTCCAGCTTCCCCATCTCTGTGGAGTTAAAACAGAGATCAATCATACCCAGAGAAAAACTAGAATGGGGATTCTCGTATTCTATTCTAATTTTAAGGTGATCATAGCAAACCTAACACATTGTCCACAGCGGTGGTCAAACGACACAGAAATAGCACCTGATGTTGCCATGTACAGTGTGTACAAAACATTAAGAACACCTTGCTAATATTGAGATGCTTGCTTGGCGGTCAGTGCATCAATACCGTTATTTCGTAAAATACGGTATACCAGGCAGCCCTAAGTGACATCAGTAAGGGACCATAGCTATCACCTGGATTCACCTGGTCAGTCTACGCCATGGAAAGATCAGGTGTTCATGTTTTGTACACTCAGTGTATAGAGTTCAAATGCTCAAAGATAAAACATTACTTGTGCTATACTTAGCCAGACCAAATCAACAGAACAGAACGTTGAATGAACTTGGTAAATTAATTTGAATAAAGCACCACTGGCAGGAGAATTCCTATGAAAGAGGATCCGAGAATTACATATAGGACTAGACTTGAAGGGTTGTCTGCACTCACTCTCTACGACGCCGGGCACAGCCCTGTAGTGCTGAAACTGGTAGAAAGACTTCTCCAGCATGTACTCAGGGTTGATCTCCTCCACCCGCAGCAGGTTGAGAACCATGTTGTAGGTGAGGTGGAAGGCACTGTTGAGAGGGTCAGCTGAGCCCTGTGGAGAGCGGGAGGAGAGAGGAAGGTTAAACAGGTCGCTATTCAGCAGGTTGAGGACCATGTTGTAGGTGAGGTGGAACAGGAGAGGAAGTAAGGCTGAGCGATACATAAAATAATTTGATTAATTCAAATGTTTGTTTTTATGTGCGAATTTCCAAATTCCTTCATGGCAAGAAACGATGTTCTTTGTTATTTTTCGTTTATGTCCGCTTGTTCCCATGTTGTCTTTTTGGTCTCGTCTCCTTCGCTCCTTCTCATGTACACCAGAGATCTGAATATAATGACGAGATGCTCATGTTTCCACCCTAATAATGGGAGTTGTTGTCCCAAAGGCTGAAAGGCAGGCAACAAACTTATGTCCAAAATAAGCCCATAGAAACACATTGGGCTTATTTGGGACAGATTCTGGCGAGAGTGAAACCTCTCGCTTCGCCTCTTCCTCTGTTTACACACAAAAACACACACACACACACAAGCCGCCTCCCCCTGCAACACACAACAAATAAAGTTGAGAGATCACATCTTCCTCTCTGTCAAGCAGTTTCAACTCGCTATTTGCATTTGAGGTTTGGTCCAACAGAATGGGTCACATGGACACAAACACACAGACATTACACTGTAATAGAGAAGTTACCCTTTCTATCTACACCATTTTAATGTCTCAACTACTCAAATTGCAAGCAGAACAGACACTACTTAAACTAAAGTATCAATGAACATTGATTCTGGAAAATTAAAGCTCAGGTTGCAGTACCGCTAGCAGCTTTTTAGCCAAAGACTTATACTAGCTGTCTAGTCTGTTCTATAAAAGTGTAATAAGCATAAAACAATTATATAAGGAATTGGTAACTTGTTGTCATTCTGAAAAATGAGGCAGGTCATTTATTTCAACATCTGAACAAATTGGACAGACTAGCACGCTGTTCAAATGGTTGGAGACGGCTGTGTTCGTAATTCAACTGTTCTGATGTGTTCGCAAGTAAACAGATCCAAGTAGGCTAAACTTCAAGTATAAAGATTAGCTGGCTACTCACTAGCACGTGGACTTGTGCTTGAGAGATTGTGTATGAGACCCGTGTTCATTTTTCTATAATGCCTGCTTCAAGAAGTTAGTCATTATTCGTGCATTGTGCATGGTTCAGGTCAAATTTGTAACAAAAAGGGTATTTTCATAGACCGACTTAAACAAAAAAGCACGTTAAACTATTTGATTAAATAATAACATTTTTAGTGAGGCTTATATTTAGCATAAAAAAATTGCACATGAGATATACACTACATGGCCAAAAGTGTGTGTACAACTGTGCATCGAACATTTCATTCTAAAATCATTGACATTATTTTGGAGTTGGTCCTTCCTTTGCTGCGATAACAGCCTCCACTCTTCTGGGAAGGCTTTCCACTTGATGTTGAAACATTGCTGCGGGAATTGCTTCCATTCAGCCACAAGAGCATTAGTGAGGTCGGGAGCTAATGTTGGGCAATAAGGCCTGGCTTGCATTCTGCGCTCCAATTCATCCCAAAAGGTGTTCACATTTGTATTTAATTTTTTTTATTTCACCTTTATTTAACCAGGTAGGCTAGTTGAGAACAAGTACTCATTTACAACTGCGACCTGGCCAAGATAAAGCACAGCAGTTTGACACATACAACAACACAGAGTGACACATGGAATAAACCAACATACAGTCAATAATACAGTAGGAAAAAAAGTCTATATACAGTGTGTGCAAATGAGGTAAGATAAGGGAGGTAAGGCAATAAATAGGCCATAGTGGCGAGGTAATTACGATATAGCAATTAAACACAGGAGCAGAAGATAAATGTGCAGAAGATAAACGTGCAGAAGATAAACGTGCAAGTGGAGATACTGGGGTGCAAAATAAATAAATAAATACAGTATGGGGATGAGGTAGTTGGATGGGCTATTTACAGATAGGCTACATTCAGGTGCAAAGATCTGTGAGCTGCTCTGACAGCTGGTGCTTGAAGTTAGTGAGGGAGATATGAGTCTCCAACTTCAGTGATTTTTGCAGTTAATTCCAGTCATTGGCAGCAGAGAACTGGAAAGAAAGGCGGCCAAAGGAGAAATTGGCTTTGGGGGTGACCAGTGAAATATACCTGCTGGAGCGCGTGCTGCGGGTGGGTGCTGCTACCAGTGAACTGAGATAAGTCAGGGTTTTACCTAGCAAAGACTTGTAGATGACCTGGAGCCAGTGGGTTTGGCGACGAGTATGAAGCGAGGGCCAGCCAACGAGAGCATACAGGTCGCAGTGGTGGGTAGTATATGGGGCTTTGGTGACAAAACGGATGGCACTGTGATAGACTGCATCCAATTTGTTGAGTAGAGTGTTGGAGGCTATTTTATAGATGACATCGCCGAAGTCGAGGATCGGTAGGATAGTCAGTTTTACGAGGGTATGTTTGCCAGCATGAGTGAAGGTTGCTTTTTGCGAAATAGGAAGCCGATTCTAGATTTAATCTTGGATTGAAGATGCTTAATGTGGGTCTGGAAAGTTTACAGTCTAACCAGACACCTAGGTACGTGTAGTTGTCCACATATTCTAAGTCAGAACCATCCAGAGTAGTGATGCTGGACCGGCGGGCAGGTGAGGGCAGCAATCGGTTGAAGAGGATGCATTTAGTTTTACTTGCATTTAAGAGCAGTTGGAGGCCACGGAATGAGAGTTGTATGGCATTGAAGCTCATCTGGAGGTTAGTTAGCAGTGTCCAAAGAAGGACCAGATGTATACAGAACGGTGTCGTCTGCATAGAGGTGGATCAGACAAGCACCAGCAGCAAGAGCGACATCATTGATGTATACAGAAAAGAGAGTCGGCCCGAGAATTGAACCCTGTGGCACCCCCATAGACACTGCCAGAGGTCCGGACAACAGGCCCTCCGATTTTACGCACTGAACTCTATTAGAGAAGTAATTGGTGAACCAGGCGAGGCTGTCATTTGAGAAACCAAGGCTGTTGAGTCTGCCGATAAGAAAGTGGTGATTGACAGAGTCAAAAGCCTTGGCCAGGTCGATGAAAGCGGCTGCACAGTATTATCTCTTATTGATGGCAGTTATGATATCGTTTAGGACATTGAGCGTGGCTGAGGTGTACCCATGACCAGCTCGGAAACCAGATTGCATAGCGGAGAAGGTATGGTGGGATTCAAAATGGTCGGTGATCGGTTTGTTAACTTGGCTTTCAAAGACCTTAGAAAGGCAGGGTAGGATATAGGTATGTAGCAGTTTGGGTCTAGAGTGGCTCCCCCTTTGAAGAGGGGGATGACCGTGGTAGCTTTGCAATCTTTGGGGATCTCAGACGATACGAAAGAGAGGTTGAACAGGCTAGTAATAGGGGTTGCAACAATTTAATGTGATAATTTTAGAAAGAGAGGGTCCAGATTGTCTCGCCCAGGTGATTTGTAGGGGTCCAGATTTTGCAGCTCTTTCAGAACATCAGCCATCTGGATTTGGGTGAAGGAGAATTGTAGGAGGCTTGGGGGAGTTGCTGTGGGGGGTGCAGGGCAGTTACCCGGGGTAGGGGTAGCCAGGTGGAAAGCATGGTCAGCCGTAGAAAAATGCTTTTTGAAATTCTCAATTATCGTGGATTTATCGGTGGTGACAGTGTTTCCTAGCCTCAGTGCAGTGGGCAGCTGGGAGGAGGTGTTCTTATTCTCCATGGACTTTACAGTGTCCCAGAACTTTTTTTTAGTTTGTGCTACAAATTTCTGTTTGAAAAAGCTAGCCTTAGCTTTCCTAACTGCCTGTGTATATTGGTTCCTAACGTCCCTGAAAAGTTGCATCTCACGGGGGATATTTGATGCTAGTACAGTACGCCACAGGATGTTTTTGGGCTGGTCAAGGGCAGAGGTCTGGAGTGAACCAAGGGCTATATATCTGTTCCTGATTTTTTTGAATGTGGCATGCTTATTTAAGATGGTGAGGAAGGCACTTTTAAAGAATAACAAGGCATAATCTACTGATGGGATGAGGTCAATATCCTTCCAGGATACACGGGCCTGGTCGATTAGAATGGCCTGCTCGCTGAAGTGTCTCAGGGAGCGTTTGACAATGATGAGGGGTGGTTGTTTGACTGCAGACCCATTACGGATGCAGGCAATGAGGCAGTGATCGCTGAGATCTTGGTTGAAGACAGCAGAGGTGTATTTGGAGGGCAAGTTGGTTAGGATGATATCTATGAGGGTGCCCGTGTTTACGGATTTGGGGTTGTACCTGGTAGGTTCATTGATAATTTGTGTGAGATTGAGGGCATCAAGCTTAGATTGTAGGATGGCCGGGGTGTTAAGCATGTCCCAGTTTAGGTCACCTAGCAGTACGGGCTCTGAAGATAGACAGGGGGAAATCAATTCACATATGGTGTCCAGGGCACAGCTGGGGGCAGAGGGTGGTCTATAGCAAGCGACAACGGTGAGAGACTTGTTTCTGGAATGGTGGATTTTTAGAAGTAGAAGCTCGAAAAGTTTGGGTACAGACCTGGATAGTAAGACAACTCTGCAGGCCATCTCTGCAGTAGATTGCAACTCCACCCCCTTTGACAGTTGTCAAAGAGATGGAATTTCAGGATTTTCTTCAGGAAGATTTTTTGTCTTCCTAAACCAAGATTCAGACACAGCTAGGACATCCAGGTTGACAGTGTGTGCTAAAGCAGTTTATAAAACAAACTTAGAGAGGAGGCTTCTGATGTGAACATTAGAGGTCGACCGATTAATCGGAATGGCTGATTAATTAGGGCCGATTAATTAGGGCCGATTTCAAGTTCTCTTAACAATCGGTAATCTGCATTTTTGGACATCGATTGCGGCCGATTACATTGCACTCCACGAGGAGACTGCGTGGCTGGCTGCTTACCGGTTACGCGAGTGCCGCAAGAAGCCAAGGTAAGTTGCTAGCTAGCATTAAACGTATCTTATAAAAAACAATCAATCTTAACATAATCACTAGTAAACCACACATGATTGATGATATTACTAGTTTCTTGCTTGTGTCCTGCGTTGCATATAATCGATGCGGTGCCTGTTTATTTCTCATCGAATCACAGCCTACTTCGCCAAATGGGTGATTATTTAACAAGCGCATTCGCGAAAAAAGCACCGTCGTTGCACCAATGTGTACCTAACCATCAACATCAATGCCCTTCTTTAAAATCAATACGCAAGTATATATTGTTAAACCTGCATATTTTGTTAATATTGCCTGCTAACATGAATTTCTTTTAACTAGGGAAATTGTCTTGCGTTCCGTGCAAGCAGTCAGGGTATATGCAACAGTTTGGGCCACCTGGCTCGTTGCGAACTGTGTGAAGGCCAATTTAATCCTAATACAGACCATAGTTAATTTGCCAGAACTGTACAGAATTATGACATAACATTTAAGGTTCTGCAACGTAACAGCAATATTTAGACTTAGGGATGCCACCCGTTAGATAAAATACGGAACGGTTCCGTATTTCACCGAAATAATAAACGTCTTGTTTTCGAAATGATAGGTCATTATTATGGTCAAATCTGGAAACTAAGACTCGTATTTCTGTGTGTTATTATGTTATAATTAAGTCTATGATTTGATAGAGCAGTCTGACTGAGCCGTGGTAGGCAGGAGCAGGCTCGTAAGCATTCATTCAAACAGCACTTTCGTGCGTTTGCCAGCAGCTCTTCACTTTGCTTCAAGCATTGAGCTGTTTATGACTTCAAGCCTATCAACTCCCGAGATTAGGCTGGTGTAACCGATGTAAAATGGCTAGCTAGTTAGCTCGATGTGCGCTAATAGCTTTTTAAACGTCACTCACTAAGACTTGGAGTAGTTGTTCCCCTTGCTCTGCATGGGTAAGGCTGCTTCGAGGGTGGCTGTTGTCGATGTGTTCCTGGTTCGAGCCCAGGTAGCGGCGAGGAGAGGGGTGGAAGCTATACTGTTACACTGGCAATACTAAAGTGCCTATGAGAACATCCAATAGTCAAAGGTATATGAAATACAAATGGTATAGAGAGAAATAGTCCTATAATTCCTATAATAACTACAACCTAAAACTTCTTACCTGGGAATATTGAAGACTCATGTTAAAAGGAACCACCAGCTTTCATATGTTCTCATGTTCTGAGCAAGGAACTTAAACATTAGCACTCTTACATAGCACATATTTCACTTTTACTTTCTTCTCCAACACTTTGTTTTTGCATTATTTAAACCAAATTGAACATGTTTCATTATTTATTTGAGACTAAATTGATTTTATTGATGTATTATATTAAGTGAAAATAAGTGTTCATTCAGTATTGTTGTAATTGTCATTATTACAAATATAATAAAACAAATAATTTTTAAAAAATCGTCTGATTAATCGGTATCAGTTTTTTTTGGTCCTCCAATAATCGGTATCGGCGTTGAAAAAAATCATAATCGGTCGACCTCTAGTTGAGACCACTCGTCAACGAAGCCAAGGGCAGTTTGAGTTTTGCAGATACTGTCTTGCGCAATCGAAAGTCTTAGTGAGCGATTACAACAGAATAGTCAGAAGAGAAATTAGATCTCCAGGGGGGCCAGATAATTTAAAATGAGACATTTCACTCCCTGCCATTAATCTGTCATGTGTTAAACTGCCCCTTGGCCCATTAAAGACCCAGTTGTGCAAGCCTAAATGGATCTCAACCCAGGACCAACAACCCAAGGTACCAGAGCAGAGACATGGAGGACTGACTGTTGTCCCAGAGACAACTTTAACATGACAGACCCCTAAATGGAGAGAAAGAGGTTTAAGGTTTGGAGTTTGAGGCCTGAAAGCCTGTTAATCAAACCAAGGCTCCAGACTTCCCAGGTCATATCATGACTCCCTTTGCAAAACTTCTACAGAACTCCAAAAATGGATCAGGAAGGGGGTTGAGGTTTGAACGTTTAAGTCAGTTAATCATACCAAGAGTCCTTAGGTACCTGATGATATCATTGCTCCCTAAAGTTTAAGAGAAGTGTTTGGCTACAGCTGAGTGAGTTTGTAAATGACCCATGGGTCAGGAAGTTGCTAACGGTTCAGAGAAGTGTTTTTCTGCACACGCCTGTGTGTGTTCGGCTGTGGAGCGTGTTTGTTAACGACCTGAGGGCCGGGAAGTAGCTCTATGACCCAGGAGACAACCCCAAAATGACTGACTCACTCTCCCACTGCAGCTCAGGAGGATATGAGGGTCTTGGCTCAGGTTGCAATTGTAAATCCCTTAATCTCTCCACCCCCCTCATTGCAATCATTCGCAGAGTCTGTATGTCACTTGGACAGCGTGTGGAGGGGAGAGATTGAGTCGTTCTGAGAACACTTGGGGAGCTGTGTTGGCACGAGAACCATTGTGACATCATCCCGACAGGGGTTAGGATTATTGCAACGTTCCAAGAGTTACTGGTCTGGTGCTGAACGGATTTTACAACTGGCCAAAGTCTACAGGGACTCAAAACACATGTCTTAGTACGTACACTGTATAACGTCTAAAGAAGATATCAATGCCAAGACTTTAGGCATCCCAATGGTTTGTGTGTGTATTGACACAGTTTATACATGGAGATAAACTATGATGATTAATCATTCATCTCCAAGAATATGTTCCACAGACGCACACGGCTGTTATTTAAAAACCCCAGTGTGCAGTCTGTGGAGTCAGTAGTACCTTGAGCAGCTGTTTCCCTACTGCAGGGCTCATCTTCTCATCAACCATGAAGATGACAATACCTCTCTCGTCCATCCCTCTCCTGCCAGCTCGGCCAGACATCTGGATGTACTCGCCAGACGTGATCTAACAGAGAGAGAGAGAGAGAGAGAGAGATGCACAACTCATTAATATGGTCACACATCTGTCACACACAGCACGTCAACATTCACACAGATGTAATGTAGAGCAGAATAAATGTGTAGGACCAATGAAACAAGGAAAACTTTCAGTTTCTAGTCATTCAAACCCATGTGTACAGAATGTCATGGGAAGGATTCTTTTAGAGGTCTACATGTACATGTTCAAATGCTTTTTTCTGAACCAAATACGAGCTAGAACAGTCAGCGGGGGTATGCTCCTGAAGGTGGATTGTTTTTTTATGCAACATCTACATTACTTGGCGCCAATCCCCCAAACGTGTAAATATTATAAATTGTAATTCTTGTATTATAAAGAGGGCACCGGAGAACAAGGCTGACGTTTTCCGTATTCATAAACAATTGTGTTTTTTATTTGTTTCTTTTCGTCGTTTGTAAATGATTATTTTTTACTAATATTGTACATAATGTTGCTGCTACCGTCTCATATGACCGAAAAGAACTTGAGGAAATCAGAACACCGATTACGCACCATGGACTGGCAGAATCCTTTTTACCCTTTAACAACTCCGACGAGCCTGACGTGTATGATATACTGCTTCATTTGTATAAAGGCAGAGAAAAAGGGGCCAGAAGGAGAACTGCCTTCTGAGAACTCGTACGCGATCGAATAAAGCCCCACTTCCCTCCATTCTGCTAGCAGACGTGCAATCTTTGGAAAATAAAATCGATGACCTACGCGGAAGATTAAACTACCAACGGGTCATTCAAAAGTGTAATATCTTATGCTTCACTGAGTCGTGGCTGAACGACGACACCATCAACATACAGCTGGCTTGTTATACGCTGTATCAGCAGGATAGAACAGCAGAGTCTGGTAAGACAAGGAGCGGCAGACTATGTATTTTTGTAAATAACAGCTGGTGCACAATATCTAAGGAAGTCTCAAGGTTTTGCTCACCTGAGGTAGAGTATCTCATGATACGCTGTAGACCACACTATCTACCAAGAGTTTATCATCTGTATTTTTCGTAGGTGTCAATATACCACCACAGACGGATGCTGGCACAAAGACCGCACTGAATGAGCTGTATTCTGCCATAAGCAAATAGGAAAACGCTCACCCAGAGACGCCACTCCTCGTAGCCGGGGACTTGAATGTAGGGAACATTAAATATGTCTTACCAAATTTCAATTAGCATGGTAATTTTCAACCAGAGAGAGAAAAAAAAACTAGACCACCTTTACTCCATACACAGAGACGTATACAAAGCTCTCCCTCGCCATCCATTTGGCAAATCTGACCATAATTCAAGCCTCATGATTCCGGGCTTACAAGCAAACATTAAAGCAGGAAGGACCAGTGACTCAAACAATAAAAAGTGGTCATATGAAGCAGATGCTGAGCTACAGGACTGTTTTGCTAGCACAGACTGGAATATGTTCCGGGATTCCGCCTATGGAATACACCACATCAGTCATTGGCTTCGTCAATAAGTACATCAATGATGTCGTCCCCACAATGACCTACATACGCCAACCAGAAGCCATGAATTACAGGCAACATCGCACTGAGCTAAAGGCTAGAGCTGCTGCTTTCAAAGAGTGGGATTCTAACCCGGGAGCTTATTAGAAATCCCGCTACGCCTTCCGACGAACCTTCAATTAGGGAAAGCGGCAATACAGGACTAAGATCGAATCGTACTACACCGGCTCTGATGCTCGTCGGATGTGGCAGGGCTTGCAAACCATTAGACTACTAAGGGAAGCACTGCCGAGGACTGCCCAATGACACGAGCCTACCAGAGGAGCTAAACTACTTCTATGCTCGCTTCGAGGCAAATAACACTGAAACATGCATGAGATGCACCAGCTGTTGCCGGAAGACTGTGTGATCACGCTCTCTGCAGCCGATGTAAGACCTTTAAACAGGCCAACATTCACAAGGCCGCAGGGCCAGACAGATTACCAGGACGTGTACTGCGAGCATGCGCTGACCAACTGGCAAGTGTCTTCACTGACATTTTCAACCTCTCCCTGTCCGAGTCTGTAATACCAACATGTTTTAAGCAGACCATCATAGTGTTCTTGGGCACAGGGACTCAGGTAACCTGCCTAAATGACCACCGACCCATAACACTCACGTCTGTAGCCATGAAGTGCTTTGAAAGGCTGGTCATGGCGCACATCAACACCATTATTCCAGAAACCCTAGACCCATTCCAATTTGCATACCTCCCCAACAGATCCACAGATGATGCGATCTCTATTGCACTCCACACTGCCCTTTCCCACCTGAACAAAAGGAACACCTATGTGAGAATGCTATTAATTGACCACAGCTCAGCGATCAATGTCATAGTGCCCTCAAAGTGCATCAATAAGCTAAGGTCCCTGGGACTAAACACCTCCCTCTGCAACTAGATCCTGGACTTCCTGACGGGCTGCCCCCAGGTGGTAAAGGTAGGTAACAACACCTCCACGCTGATCCTCAACAGAGGGGACCCTCAGGGGTGCGTGCTCAGTCCCCTTCTGTACTCCTTGTTCACTCATGACTGCTCAGCCAAGCATGACTCCAACACCATCATTAAGTTTGCCGATGACACAACAGTGTTAGGCCTGATCACCGACAACAACGAGAGAGCCTATGGGGAGGTGGTCAGAGACCTGGCCGTGTGGTGCCAGGACAACAACCTCTCCCTCAACGTGATCAAGACAAAGGAGATGAATGTGGACTACAGGAAAAAGAGGACAGCGCGCGCCCCCATTCTCATCGACAGGGCTGTAGCGGAGCAGGATCAGAGCTTCAAGTTCCTTGGTGTCCACATCACCAACAGTTGTGAAGAGGGCACGACAAAACCTATTCCCCCTCCGGAGACTGAAAAGATTTGGCATGTGTCTTCAGATCCTCAAAAGGTTCTACAGCTGTACCATCACGAGCATCCTGACTGGTTGCATCACTACCTGATATGGAAACTGCTCGGCCTCCAACCGCAAGGCACTACAGAGGGTAGTGCGAACGGCCCAGAACATCACTGGGGCCAAGCTTCCTGCCATCCAGGACCTCTATACCAGGCGGTGTCAGAGGAAGGCCCTAAAAATTGTCAAAGACTCCAGCCACCTTGGTAATAGACTTATCTCTGTTACCGCACAGCAAGCAGTACCGGAGCGCCAAGTCTAGGTTGAAGAGGCTTCTAAACAGCTTCTACCCCCAAGCCATAAGACACCGCAATGTCTAATCAAATGGCTACCCAGATTATTTGCACCCCCCCCTTTTACACCGCTGCTACTCTCTATGCATAGTCACTTTAATAACTCCACCTACATGTACATATTACCTCAACTAACCGGTGCCCCCGCACATTGACTCTGTACCGGTACCCCTGTATATAGTCTCGCTATTGTTATTTTACGGCTGCTCTTTAATTACTTGTTACTTTTATTTCTTATTCTTATTTGTTTTTAACTGCATTGTTGGTTAGGAGCTCGTAAGTAAGCATTTCACTGTAAAGTCTACACCTGTTGTATTCAGCATTTCACTGTAAAGTCTACACCATTTCACTGTAAAGTCTACACCTGTTGTATTCAGCATTTCACTGTAAAGTCTACACCTGTTGTATTCGGCACATGTGACAAATAAAACTTGATTTGATTCTTATGCAAAAATGTTTATTATATTCTACTAAGCCATTTACTTTATGATCATATTCTTAACTTTTATTGTGGTTGTTGCATTGTCGAGGAGGAACCTGCAAGTAAGCATTTCGTTGGACGGTGTTTACCATGTGTATCCCAGACTAGTAAAACTTGAAACTTTACCCTGGCGTTGCAACACCTCTTCAGAACATTAACATGGAGGAGAGCTGGAATGCCTTGATTTGCCCCTTGGCTTTAAAACCCTCTGCTTTACTAACGCTGCATGACACACATGGCCCTGATTAGGCTAATCAACAGATTTTCTTTCATCTCTAACTGTATAAACATTCTCTGCCACGAAACTAACCCGAACAGCTCTGTTGATACCTTCGTCATGCAGATTCAATCATAATCTCTTGGGCATTTTTGGTGCTCTACATCATAAGGTCCTGATTATAAGACTGGCTCTGGATGGTCCTCTCCTCATAAATCTCTGAGAGGGGGAAGGGGAGGAGGGAGGGATGGAGAAAGATGAGCATATGGAGCGAGATAAGAGGGAGCAGTCACCCCACGAAGAGGCCCTGGATTTCTGCTCTCTGTTTTGTTACTGAGGGAGGAAAGGAGAGAGGGGGGAGAGGAGAAGGGAAGCCTTGACTGCATGCGTGGTGTTCTGGCACCAGTTTAACCACACCAGATGTTATTCGCGAGCCTCTTGGACAGCCGCTTCCCTTTCCCTCTCTCCTCATCTTTTCTCCCCCATATCCCTCTCCGAGCCAGAGGTGTAACGATCTGGCCCTTTCATTCCCAACAGCTTGATTCACGGCCGGCCCCGTGGCCCCCAGCTCCTCACAAACAATACGTGGCTGTTTATCTTACGCCAGAGACTCCCAGCTCCCTCTGTGCTCCCTCCGTGGCCTTATAAAGGCGTCAATGCACACACACACACAACGGAAATGATGAACCCTCAATATGACCTGTTAGACAGAGAGAAGAGCGCGTGGTACAATCACAGGTATGTGAGAGCCAGGCTCATCAAAACGAGTGTTACCCGGCGGGAGCCTGGCCCATCAAAAGGTGTGTTACCCAGCGGGAGCCTGGCTCATCAAAAGGTGCGTTACCCAGCGGGAGCATGGCTTATTAAAAGGTGTGTTACCCATCGGAAGTCTTTGCCGTCAAACTTGCGTGCGCTGGTGAACAGGACGGTGCGGGCAGGCATGTTGATGCCCATGGCAAAGGTCTCTGTGGCAAACAACGCCTGAGGAGAGAGGATCAACAACAATACATTTAACAAACTCACTCCAATTTAAAACACACAGGAATGGCTATAGCTTTTTCACCCTATTGAGCTGAGATTAGCCGAGGTATACTGTGCTAGTCTGGTTGGATCCATAATAGTTGCTGGAACCGTGCTGGAAATGACCATATCCAAGCCAGCACAGTATGTTTGGGGTGGGAGTGATAGCGTGAAAAGGTTTCAAGTGAATGACAACGTTCTGTATAAGTTAAAGTGAGATCCAGGTAAGTTCCAGACCGGCAAGGCCTACCTTAATTAGCCCCTCAGAGAAGAGGATCTCAATGGTTTCCTTCAGGATGGGGAGCAGTCCCCCGTGGTGAATCCCTATACCTCTCTTCAGTAGTGGTAGAACATTCTCTACCTGGAAACACAGCAATAATAAGTCATTTGATGAATAACACATTTATTGTTAAAGACACACTAACATATGTCAAAGACAGGACAATCTAGAAATCAGTGAAGCCATACAATGATGTCAGATCAAAATGTAAAACTATTTTTTTTTTTTTTACTGTTCACATTAGCTTAAGCCAGCCATCCATCTGAAGAATAAAAATATGCTGTCCTCCTCTGACCCTAGCAGAGCCACACACATGGTTGTGACCATTACCAGACCCTCTGAGCCAGCCTTCAAACTGCAGCAGCCTTCTGACAGCTCTACTACACTATAAACCAACGACCACCGCTCAGTAGAATTTTACATTTGTCACTCAGCAGATGCTCTTACCCAGAGCGACTTACAGGAACAATTAGGGTTAAGTGCCTTGCTCAAGGGATTATGTTGACAGGTTAACTTAGTCGGTTCAAGGATTCGAACCAGCAACCTTTCGTTACTGTCCCAATTGTCTTAAATCGCTAGTCTGCCTGCTCAAACTACACAAACAGAAACAACCACAGAAGAACACATCCTATACAGCCTGAACTAACGGTATAAAGGGATAGAGAAATAAGGAAATATAGTGTGTGCTTGTAATCAAAACCACTAGCGCGAACCACAGAGAGACTGGTGGAAACTTTTACAGGCTAATAAAGAATCCACTTTCAGAACCTCCAAAATATCTCTGCATGTCACCGATCTGAACCATTTCAGAACAAGCTCTTCACGTTGCTCTTTGCTGTGGCTCGTGTGTTAGAGTTCTAATAGCCATGGATGACCACACATCAAGGAGACCCAATTCACACAGACTTTATTAGAGTGGAGTTCAACATGACAGGAGACTTTTCTTCTGCCTCTATTGACATTGTATGGGATGCATGAATTGGCTGATTTAAGTGAGAACAGCATGTATTGCAAACAAGCAAATCAGGCTTTTTTCAGTGTGTGGGCATGTATATATTTAATGATATTCAAATCAACCGACCCACCTGAGGCAGCTTCTTGTCATCGTCAGACAGACAGTCTACAGCGTTGTTAAACACCTCCTCTACAAGCTGCTTCTCCTCATCTGGAAAAACAAATGGGACATGTGCATATTAACTGACACGGTCGACCATCAGACGTGTATAGTGCCACTTCCGCCACCACTCCAAAGATCAACAGCCTTCTACATTTACATGAGTCAATTGAGCAGACAATTATCCAGAGCCAATTACAGTATTGAGTCATTTAGCAGACCCTCTTATCCAGAGCCACTTACAGTATTGAGTCATTTAGCAGACTCTTATCCACTACAGTAGTGAGTCATTTAGCAGACACTCTTATCCAGAGCCACTTACAGTAGTGAGTCATTTAGCAGACGCTCTTATCCAGAGCCACTTACAGTAGTGAGTCATTTAGCAGACGCTCTTATCCAGAGCCACTTACAGTAGTGAGTGCATACATTTTTGTACTGGTCCCCAATAGGAATCGAACCCACAACCCTGGCGTTGCAAACGCCACGCTCTACAGACAGCCACACAGGACCCTCTGACAGGGCAGGTAGTGAGTGTTTTGTCTGAGAACAATGTTGCAGCGCAGACCATGTAAAAGTACATGCAGTGATAGACAGTCTGATGGATCAGACCAGGAACTGAGGCAAACAGGAATAAAATACATGCAGATATGATAACCCACAGCCATTTTCATATTCAAATACATGACTTGTATTTGCACTCCACGGTGACTGTAGGCAGGACCCTGTGTGTGCGGGTATGGGAGGGTGCGCCTCTCCTCTCCTCTCCTATAAATGTGTTCACACCGCTATAGAAATACTAGACGCCATGGTCACATTACTATACAGACACCAGACATACACCACACAGGCGCCACACCATACAGACACCACACACACCAGACACCATACACACCAGACACCATACAGACACCACACACACCAGACAGGCGCCACACCATACAGACGCCACACTATACAGACGCCACACCATACAGACATTATACAGGCGCCACACCATAGACACTATACAGGCGCCAGAGCATACAGACACTATTCATGGGCCACACCACACAGACACTATACAGGTGCCATATAGTCGACACACCATAGTAGCCACACCATACAGGCGCCACACCATACAGACACCATACAGGTGCCACACCATACAGACACCATACAGGCGCCACACCATACAGACACCACACAGACGCCACACCATACAGACACCACACAGACGCCACACCATACAGACACCACACAGACAATACAGGCGCCACACCATACAGGCACTATACAGGCGCCATATAATCGACACACCATACAGGCGCAACACCATACAGGCGCCACACCATACAGACAGCATACAGGCGCCACACCATACAGACAGCATACAGGCGCCACACCATACAGACAGCATACAGGCGCCACACCATACAGACAGCATACAGGCGCCAAACCATACAGACACAATACAGGCGCCACACCATCCAGGCGCCGCACCATACAGAAGCCGCACCATACAGAAGCCATACAGACAACATACAGGCGCCACACCATACAGGGGCCACACCATACAAGGGCCACACCATACAGACACCACACAGACAATACAGGCGCCACACCATACAAGCACTATACAGGCGCCATATAGTCGACACACCATACAGACACTATACAGGGGCCACACCATACAGATGCCACACAGACACAGTACAGGTGCCATATAGTAACCACACCATACAGGCGCCACACCATACAGGTGCCACACCATACAGGCGCCACGCAGACACTATACAGGTGCCATATAGTCGCCACACCATACAGACACCATACAGGCGCCACACCATACAGACACCATACAGGCGCCATACCATACAGGTGCCACACAACACAGACACCACACCATACAGACACTATACAGGGGCCACACCATACAGACACTATACAGGGGCCACACCATACAGACACTATACAGGCGCCATACCATACAGGGGCCACACCATACAAGGGCCACACCATACAGACACCACACAGACAATACAGGCGCCACACCATACAAGCACTATACAGGCGCCATATAGTCGACACACCATACAGGCGCAACACCATACAGACACTATACAGGGGCCACACCATACAGATGCCACACAGACACAGTACAGGTGCCATATAGTAACCACACCATACAGGCGCCACACCATACAGGTGCCACACCATACAGGCGCCACACAGACACTATACAGGTGCCATATAGTCGCCACACCATACAGACACCATACAGGCGCCACACCATACAGACACCATACAGGCGCCATACCATACAGGTGCCACACAACACAGACACCACACCATACAGACACTATACAGGGGCCACACCATACAGACGCCACACAGACACAGTACAGGTGCCATATAGTAACCACACCATAAAGGCGCCACACCATACAGGCGCCACACCATACAGGCGCCACACAGACACTATACAGGTGCCATATAGTCGCCACACCATACAGACACCATACAGGGGCCACACCATACAGACAACATACAGGCGCCACACCATACAGGGGCCACACCACCCAGACACCATACAGGGGCGACGCCATACAGGCGCCACACCATACAGACACCATACAGGCGCCACACCATACAGACACCATACAGGCGCCACACCATACAGGCGCCACACCATACAGACACTATACAGGCGCCACACTATAGACACTATACAGGCGCCACACTATAGACACTATACAGGCGCCACACTATAGACACTATACAGGCACCACACTATACAGGCACCACACTATACAGTCGCCACAAAGCGATAAAGCACTAAATAAACTTCAGTTAGTGCTAAATACGGCTGCTAGAATGCTGACTAGAACCAAAAAATGTGATCATATTACTCCATTGCTAGCCTCTCTACACTGGCTTGCTGTTAAGGCAAGGGCATTACATGGGCTTGCTCCTACCTATCTTTCCGATTTGGTCCTGCCGTACATACCTACATGTACGCTACGGTCACAAGACGCAGGCCTCCTAATTGTCCCTAGAATTTCTAAGCAAACAGCTGGAGGCAGAGCTTTCTCCTATAGAGCTCCATTTTTATGGAATGGTCTGCCTACCCATGCAAGAGACGCAGACTCGGTCTCAACCTTTAAGTCTTTATTGAAGACTCATCTCTTCAGTGGGTCATATGATTGAGTGTAGTCTGGCCCAGGAGTGTGAAGGTGCTCTAGAGCAACGAACCGCCCTTGCTGTCTCTGCCTGGCCGGTTCCCCTCTCTCCACTGGGATTCTATGCCTCTAACCCTATTACAGGGGCTGAGTCACTGGCTTACTGGTGCTCTTCCATGCCGTACCCAGGGGGTGCGTCACTTGAGTGGGTTGAGTCACTGACGTGATCTTCCTGTCTGGGTTGGCGCCCCCCCGGGTTGCGCTGTGGCGGAGATCTTTGTTGGCTATATTTGTCCTTGTCTCCGGATGGTAAGTTGGTGGTTTGAAGATATCCCTCTAGTGATGTGGGGGCTGTGATTTGGCAAAGTGGGTGGGGTTATATCCTGCCTGTTTGGCCCTGTCTGGGGGTATCATGGGATGGGGCCACAGTGTCTCCTGACCCCTCCGGTCTCAGCCTCCAGTATTTATGCTGCAGTAGTTTGTGTCGGGGGCTAGGTTCAGTCTTATATCTGGAGTACTCCTGTCTTATCCGGTGTCCTGTGTGAATTTAAGTATGCTCTCTAATTCTCTCTTTCTCCTTCTCTCTTGGAGGACCTGAGCCCTAAGACCATGGCTCAGGACTACCTGGCATGATAACTCCTTGCTGTCCCCAGTCCACCTGGTCGTGCTGCTGCTCCAGTTTCAACGGTTCTACCTGCGGCTATGGAACCCTGAGCTGTTCACCGGACGTGTTACCTGTCCCAGACCTGCTGTTTTCAACTCTAGAGACAGCAGGAGCAGTATAGATACTCTGAATGACTGGCTATGAAAAGCCAACTGACATTTAGTCCTGGTGCCACACATCACACACACACACACAATACAGGTGCCACACACACACAATACAGGCGCCACACATCACACACACAATACAGGCGCTGCGCCACACAACAGGCGCCGCGCTACACCCACACAATACAGGCGCCACACCACACACACAATACAGGCGCCACACATCACACACACACACACACACACAATACAGGCGCCACACATCACACACAATACAGGCGCCACACATCACACACACACAATACAGGCGCCACACATCACACACACAATACAGGCGCCACACATCAAATACAGGCGCCACACATCAAATACAGGCGCCACACATCAAATACAGGCGCCACACCACACACACACACACAATACAGGCGCCACACCACACACACACACACACAATACAGGCGCCACACCACACACACGCACAATACAGGCGCCACACCACACACACACACAATACAGGCGCCACACCACACACACACACAATACAGGCGCCACACCACACACACACACAATACAGGCGCCACACCACACACACACACAATACAGGCGCCACACCACACACACAATACAGGCTCCACACCACACACACAATACAGGCTCCACACCACACACACAATACACCACACACACACAATACAGGCGCCACACCACACAAACACACAATACAGGCCCCACACAATACAGGCCCCACACACACACACAGAATACAGGCACCACACACACATAGAATACAGGCGCCACACCACACACAATACAGGCCCCACACACAATACAGGCTCCACGCCACACACACAGTTAATCAGATGACATCCAGGTCAGCCTGAGAAACAAACATATGACCATTTATCATAGTCTGATTCTCTTGGTAGCCTAGTCAAGTGATAGACTACTTATTTAACAACCGCACACTTTATCAGTCAATTAGACAGCAGCAGACACTTCAACATGTGACTACTCATCATAGAGCCGGTCAGTCTGTAATGCTGTTGGTTGGTTGGTTCCAGGGGCAGTGTCAGAGGAAAAGCCATGCCTGACAGTTCCAGAAACACAGCCCAGAAACAATGTGTCAAAGGATTAAACCCCAGCCAGAGAAGTTCATTAGAGGGGGAGGGGTCAGGAGGGAGAGAGAAGAGAAAGACTGATGCACGTGGCTCCCTTCTCTCTATGATCCTCAATAGCATTACTACAACCCTTGCCGTCCCGGGGACACAAAAGGCTGCACATTTTGTTTTTTTGCCCTAGTACTACACAGCTGAGTTAAACAATCAAAGCTGGATGACTAGTTGAATCAGCTGTGTAGTACTAGGGCAAAAAAACTAAATGTGCAGCCCTTGGAGTCCTGAGGACAGGGTTAAAGAAACACTGGATTTGCCTAAACCTGAAAACAGACCAGCAGCTCTGTTTCTATAAATACAACAGACGAAACTACAACAGTGCTGCTCCTTATCACGATGCTATTAAAGAACTGCTACGGTGATAAACAGGTTTTTGTGTGTGTGTGTGTGTGAGAGAGTGAGTGAGTGAGTGAGTGAGTGAGAGAGAGGAATTCTAAAACCTTCTGCATAAACCACACGCACGGCTTAGCGAAATTGGTTGTGTAAATACAAAATCTTTCACAAGATGTATCAGCGTCAGTGTGTTGCAACGCAACAACAAAGGGAGGAAGAATGTCAAAATATTTGTTCTTTTAGTACAAACAGCCTCTGGTCAGGATGGAGGGATAGAAACCTCTGTAGGGTCAAGCCAAGATTTATCTGCTCCATCTTTATCATTACACTGTTGTCTCCCCCCTCAGAGACTGACTGGGCAGTACCTCATAATGCATTTCTTCACTGTAAGTGGAGCAGAGATCTAAAAGCAGCCAGGTAAGCACAATGGGGCATATTGATGTCTGCTGGAGTCGTCGGCTCACTGGATACGCAGCCATCCTAGTCTGGCCGGTGGACAGAGAACATTTAGTGCCCTTGCACCAGCTACGCAGAACGTACTCTGACTCGTGGGTTTTTCCACATTTAACCAATTAAATCTGCAGCCTAGATTCATCATCCTGCTGCTGATACTCAGGATCATCGCGCAATGAATCAGCATAGTCTGCATAACAAATCAGTGGATGTAGTTTGTATTGTTAGTCACACCACGAAGAGAGCAAATGAGAGAGAGCAGTGAGTTACATGTACAGTTAAAATTAACATTTTGTGGCTGGTAGATTCCAAAATACCTTTTTACAAAGAAATGACACCCCACCTACACACACACACACTACCCACCATACAGACACCACCCACACATATAGACACCAACTACACACACACACACACACACTACCCACCATACAGACACCACCCACACATACAGACACCCACTCCACAGTGCTAGCACTTCACTCGCATTTGTAAATAAAAATTGTGTAGTCTGGTGTGTGTGGGGTGTCTGTATGGTGTGTGTGTCTGTATGGTGTCTGTATTACAGACACCCCACACACACCATACAGACACCCCACACTATTTTTATTTACAAATGCGAGTGAAATGCTAGCATTGTGGAGCCACACACCATACAGACACCCCCCCACAGATACACCACACTATACAGATACCATACCATTTTTTTATACAAATGAAATACTAGCACTGTGGAGCCCTGACCACGCGCCAACGTGACTGGTGAAATCTACCTGCAGCTGGCAGGTGTTAATTTTAGGCCCTGTTTGAATCTTGAGTGATGGCGACTATTAAAAACACTGTTAGCAAAATTCCTAACATTCCAGTCCCACCCTTGGAGGAGGTACATGGTTGTACGCAGCAAGCACCAAGTAGAAGAAAACAGACTGGTGGAGGCAGACTACCTGAACATGTCTAATAAGAATCATCCGTTTTCCACTGCAAAGCGCATTGCTATGGTGTGCTCTAATGAATTCTCCCCATCGAGGGAATAGCTACCTGTGTTGAAGTCCAGCTTGGACACCTGCAGGGCGTAGGCCTCGCACTCCTTCTTACTGAAGCTGAAGATGATAACCGGCTGGAAGTTCTTCTCCATGATCATCTTCACGATCTTGAACACGTTGGACGGCCCTAAAGGAAACACAGTGAACAAAACGGGATTTTGGATAACATTCCAGGAATTTTGAAACCCAAATTTAGATGACACTAAGTCATCTGACAAAACTTTGCTCACATTAGTACTTGTGGTCAGCAGTATAGGCAGTTAGTCACACACCTCGTGTTCCTCCTTTGCGTCCCTTGGTGTCCCACTTGCCACCTCCGCTACTGCCCCCAGAGTCCCCTGTGTCTCTCAGCACCTGCATGGCCGTGTTGAAGTTGTCCTCTCTGAACTCTCCCTGGAGGAAACAAGACACGATCAGACACACTGGATCAATAACCGACCCTAGAGTAGACACGATCAGACACACTGGATCAATAACCGACCCTAGAGTAGACACGATCAGACACACTGGATCAATAACCGACCCTAGAGTAGACACGATCAGACACTCTGGATCAATAACAGACCCTAGAGTAGACACGATCAGACACTCTGGATCAATAACAGACCCTAGAGTAGACACGATCAGACACACTGGATCAATAACAGACCCTAGAGTAGACACGATCAGACACTCTGGATCAATAACCGACCCTAGAGTAGACACGATCAGACACTCTGGATCAATACCTGACCCTAGAGTAGACACGATCAGACACTCTGGATCAATAACCGACCCTAGAGTAGACACGATCAGACACTCTGGATCAATAACCGACCCTAGAGTAGACACGATCAGACACTCTGGATCAATAACCGACCCTAGAGTAGACACGATCAGACACTCTGGATCAATAACCGACCCTAGAGTAGACACGATCAGACACTCTGGATCAATAACCGACCCTAGAGTAGACACGATCAGACACTCTGGATCAATAACCGACCCTAGAGTAGACACGATCAGACACTCTGGATCAATAACCGACCCTAGAGTAGACACGATCAGACACTCTGGATCAATAACCGACCCTAGAGTAGACACGATCAGACACTCTGGGCTTATTTCACATTCTATTACAAACTGACATATCTAACTTTGACGCAGGTCGGTCTTCTGTAGTGAAGGATAAAACTTTAATAGTTGTAAGCAATCTCGACAGTCAACATCCGGCCCTTATATTCAACACATCGGTCATTCCCAGAGGTGTGAATAGTTCTCTAAGCTACTATTCCCAGAGGTGTGAATAGTTCTCTAAGCTACTATTCCCAGAGGTGTGAATAGTTCTCTAAGCTACTATTCCCAGAGGTGTGAATAGTTCTCTAAGCTACTATTCCCAGAGGTGTGAATAGTTCTCTAAGCTACTATTCCCAGAGGTGTGAATAGTTCTCTAAGCCAGGCGTGAATGGCTATGACTACGCTACTATTCCCAGAGGTGTGAATGGCTAGGACTACGCTACTATTCCCAGAGGTGTGAATGGCTATGACTATGCTACTATTCCCAGAGGTGTGAATGGCTATGACTACGCTACTATTCCCAGAGGTGTGAATGGCTATGACTACGCTACTATTCCCAGAGGTGTGAATAGTTATCACTATCTACTATTCCCAGAGGTGTGAACAGTTATCACCAAGCTACTATTCCCAGAGGTGTGAATAGTTATCACTATCTACTATTCCCAGAGGTGTGAATAGTTATCACCAAGCTACTATTCTCAGAGGTGTGAATAGTTATCACTATCTACTATTCCCAGAGGTGTGAATAGTTATCACTAAGCTACTATTCTCAGAGGTGTGAATAGTTATCACTATCTACTATTCCCAGAGGTGTGAATAGTTATCACCAAGCTACTATTCTCAGAGGTGTGAATAGTTATCACTATCTACTATTCCCAGAGGTGTGAATAGTTATCACTAAGCTACTATTCCCAGAGGTGTGAATAGTTATCACTATCTACTATTCCCAGAGGTGTGAATAGTTATCACTAAGCTACTATTCTCAGGTGTGAATGTCTATCACCAAGCTACTATTCCCAGAGGTGTGAATAGTTATCACTATCTACTATTCCCAGGTGTGAATGTCTATCACCAAGCTACTATTCCCAGAGGTGTGAATAGTTATCACTAAGCTACTATTCTAAGGTGTGAATGTCTATCACCAAGCTACTATTCCCAGAGGTGTGAATAGTTATCACTATCTACTATTCCCAGGTGTGAATGTCTATCACCAAGCTACTATTCCCAGAGGTGTGAATAGTTATCACTATCTACTATTCCCAGAGGTGTGAATAGTTATCACCAAGCTACTATTCTCAGGTGTGAATAGTTATCACCAAGCTACTATTCTCAGAGGTGTGAATAGTTATCACTATCTACTATTCTCAGAGGTGTGAATAGTTATCACTATCTACTATTCTCAGAGGTGTGAATAGTTATCACCAAGCTACTATTCCCAGAGGTGTGAATAGTTATCACTATCTACTATTCCCAGAGGTGTGAATAGTTATCACCAAGCTACTATTCTCAGAGGTGTGAATAGTTATCACTATCTACTATTCCCAGAGGTGTGAATAGTTATCACTATCTACTATTCCCAGAGGTGTGAATAGTTATCACTATCTACTATTCCCAGAGGTGTGAATAGTTATCACTATCTACTATTCCCAGAGGTGTGAATAGTTATCACCAAGCTACTATTCTCAGGTGTGAATAGTTATCACCAAGCTACTATTCTCAGAGGTGTGAATAGTTATCACTATCTACTATTCTCAGAGGTGTGAATAGTTATCACTATCTACTATTCTCAGAGGTGTGAATAGTTATCACCAAGCTACTATTCCCAGAGGTGTGAATAGTTATCACTATCTACTATTCCCAGAGGTGTGAATAGTTATCACTAAGCTACTATTCTCAGAGGTGTGAATAGTTATCACTATCTACTATTCCCAGAGGTGTGAATAGTTATCACTATCTACTATTCTCAGAGGTGTGAATAGTTATCACTATCTACTATTCTCAGAGGTGTGAATAGTTATCACCAAGCTACTATTCTCAGAGGTGTGAATAGTTATCACTATCTACTATTCCCAGAGGTGTGACTAGTTATCACTATCTACTATTCCCAGAGGTGTGAATAGTTATCACCAAGCTACTATTCTCAGGTGTGAATAGTTATCACCAAGCTACTATTCTCAGAGGTGTGAATAGTTATCACTATCTACTATTCCCAGAGGTGTGAATAGTTATCACTATCTACTATTCCCAGAGGTGTGAATAGTTATCACCAAGCTACTATTCTCAGGTGTGAATAGTTATCACCAAGCTACTATTCTCAGAGGTGTGAATAGTTATCACTATCTACTATTCTCAGAGGTGTGAATAGTTATCACTATCTACTATTCTCAGAGGTGTGAATAGTTATCACCAAGCTACTATTCCCAGAGGTGTGAATAGTTATCACTATCTACTATTCCCAGAGGTGTGAATAGTTATCACTAAGCTACTATTCTCAGAGGTGTGAATAGTTATCACTATCTACTATTCCCAGAGGTGTGAATAGTTATCACTATCTACTATTCTCAGAGGTGTGAATAGTTATCACTATCTACTATTCTCAGAGGTGTGAATAGTTATCACCAAGCTACTATTCTCAGAGGTGTGAATAGTTATCACTATCTACTATTCCCAGAGGTGTGACTAGTTATCACTATCTACTATTCCCAGAGGTGTGAATAGTTATCACTATCTACTATTCCCAGAGGTGTGAATAGTTATCACTATCTACTATTCCCAGAGGTGTGAATAGTTATCACCAAGCTACTATTCTCAGGTGTGAATAGTTATCACCAAGCTACTATTCTCAGAGGTGTGAATAGTTATCACTATCTACTATTCTCAGAGGTGTGAATAGTTATCACTATCTACTATTCTCAGAGGTGTGAATAGTTATCACCAAGCTACTATTCCCAGAGGTGTGAATAGTTATCACTATCTACTATTCCCAGAGGTGTGAATAGTTATCACTAAGCTACTATTCTCAGAGGTGTGAATAGTTATCACTATCTACTATTCCCAGAGGTGTGAATAGTTATCACCAAGCTACTATTCTCAGAGGTGTGAATAGTTATCACTATCTACTATTCCCAGAGGTGTGAATAGTTATCACTAAGCTACTATTCTCAGGTGTGAATGTCTATCACCAAGCTACTATTCCCAGAGGTGTGAATAGTTATCACTATCTACTATTCCCAGGTGTGAATGCCTATCACCAAGCTACTATTCCCAGAGGTGTGAATAGTTATCACTAAGCTACTATTCTAAGGTGTGAATGTCTATCACCAAGCTACTATTCCCAGAGGTGTGAATAGTTATCACTATCTACTATTCCCAGGTGTGAATGTCTATCACCAAGCTACTATTCCCAGAGGTGTGAATAGTTATCACTATCTACTATTCCCAGAGGTGTGAATAGTTATCACCAAGCTACTATTCTCAGGTGTGAATAGTTATCACCAAGCTACTATTCTCAGAGGTGTGAATAGTTATCACTATCTACTATTCTCAGAGGTGTGAATAGTTATCACCAAGCTACTATTCTCAGAGGTGTGAATAGTTATCACTATCTACTATTCCCAGAGGTGTGAATAGTTATCACCAAGCTACTATTCCCAGAGGTGTGAATAGTTATCACCAAGCTACTATTCCCAGAGGTGTGAATAGTTATCACTATCTACTATTCCCAGAGGTGTGAATAGTTATCACCAAGCTACTATTCTCAGAGGTGTGAATAGTTATCACTATCTACTATTCCCAGAGGTGTGAATAGTTATCACTAAGCTACTATTCTCAGAGGTGTGAATAGTTATCACTAAGCTACTATTCTCAGAGGTGTGAATGGCTGCTACTTGTATGTTTAGCCAGGCACCTAACACCATGCTTAGTCATCCCACTGACAGACATTGTAAACCGAACCTAAATAATGGAGTAATTTTTGTGGGCTCTCATCACTGTAACCCATCTGGTCTGTTAGGACAACAGCGTGATGCAAGCAATGCTTAACACAGACCTAGCCCGAAACATGAAAAAACGCCCCAGACCATTATTCCTCCTTTACAGTTGGCACTATGCATTGGGGCAGGTAGCATTACTACCTTACTAACTTTAAGTATCAGCTGTCAGAGCAGCTTACCGATCATTGCACCTGTACACAGCCCACCCAACTACCTCATCCCCATATTGTTATTTTGCTCCTTTGCACCCCAGTATCTCTACCTGCACATTCATCTTCTGCACATCTATCACTCCAGTGTTAATGCTAAATTGTAATTATTTCACCACAAAGGTCTATGTATTGCCTTACCTCAATCTTACTACATTCGCATACACTGTATATATATTTTTCTATTGTGTTATTGACTGTACGTTTGTTTGTGTGTAACACTGTTGTTGTTTGTGTCGCACTGCTTTGCTTTATCTTGACCAGGTCGCAGTTGTAAATGAGAACTTGTTCTTAACTGGCCTACCTGGTTAAATAAAAAATATTCTCCTGGCATCCGCCAAACACAGATTAGCCTGTCGGATTGCCAGACGGTGAAGCGTGATTCATCACTCCGGACAATGCGTTTCCACTGCTCAAGATTCCAATGGCGCAGAGCTTTACACCAGTCCAGCCAACACTTGGCATTGCGCATGGTGATCTTAGGCTTATGTGTGGCTGCTTGGCCATGGAAACCCATTTCATCAAGCTCCCAACTAACAGTTATTGTGCTAACATTGCTTCCAGAGGTGGGTTGGAACTTGGTAGTGAGCTTTGCAACTGAGGAATTACGCATCAGCGATACCGTTCTGTGAGCTTGTGTGATCATCCACTTCACAACTGAGCCATTGCTGCTCCTAAACATTTCCACTTTATCTTTATGGATACATCTATCAAATGACTGTACAAGGAAGTGAATTAAGTGTATTTCCACCATGACAGGGTGTGCATCATCTGTGTGTGAGTGTGAAAAGTAAATGCAGAAGGTAACGTGTTGTCACAGCAAAGACAAGAGGAAACCTCTGGTATTGTGGATGTCCTTACGTTCTCATCCACCACAAGGTGAAGTCCGTCGCCACCTGCTGGGAAGATGTAGTGCTGCAGGGGGGTGGGCCGAAAGTCAGTATACACCACGTGACAGGGCTGCATGGGGACAAGAGGAAGTCACCAGTAAAGTATTAGCATCTCATCACAATAACAATTTATTCACAGTTAAGTCGATTCAGTAAATTCTTTCCAAGTGTGTGCTCGGCCTTCGAAAGGGAACGGCCAGTGTTGCGGCCCAGTCCTTCTGCTGACCAAGGTTAGTCTGGCACTGGAGTGAGACAGGGCAGCCAGGGGGATGGCAGACCGGTCACTAGACAGTGACGAGGGGACCGGTCTTTAAAAGTAATAGGATATGTGGTGGACACCTCTGGAGGCACAAGATGTGGGACATCTGTCAACAGCCTGCGCTTCTTATAGGAACCAAGGGTTAAGTCAAGTAAGTGACCAAGTTAATGAAATAAACCCCACCTGTTTGTGGAGGTGGCAGATCCACTCAGCAAACTGCTTGGCGTTGGGGATAGTGGCGGACAGGAAGACATAGTGGACATTGTCAGGAAGCAGGATGATGGTCTCCTCCCAGACCACACCACGCTCTGCATCTCTCATGTAATGGATCTCATCAAAGATGACCCAGGCCACCTCTCTCATGACCTCTGACCCTCGGTACAACATGCTCCTCAGAATCTGAAACAATAAGGAGAAGTTAACTTTATTGTCCAATGTATACACAAATGCCCACAGAAATGCGTCTTCCATTTTATCCTTATCCCTCCAAAATATAGAATGGAGCAGAGGAGACAGATGAGAGCAGGGGTCGGAGGTCGGAGTGGGGGTCGGCGCCAAGGGCAATATCAAGTTGAGCAGACAGAGTGGAGAGTTGATAATGTGATGATAATGGAATGATAACGGAAAGCTCTGATGTTGTACCTCAGTGGTCATGACAAGGCAGGAGGCAGTGGGGTTGATGGTGACAT
Source organism: Oncorhynchus mykiss (assembly GCF_057628025.1). Taxonomy (NCBI): domain Eukaryota; kingdom Metazoa; phylum Chordata; class Actinopteri; order Salmoniformes; family Salmonidae; genus Oncorhynchus; species Oncorhynchus mykiss. The sequence continues at coordinate 14,831,538 of NC_143033.1, read as the reverse complement.
CACCGGTCATCAAGCCAACATCTTGGAACTCTTCGTACATCTCTCTGTACTTCTGGTTACTCAGGGCCTTGATGGGGCTGGTGAAGATTACCCTCTGCTTCCCTCTCAGGGCTAGAGCTATGGCATACCTGGAGGAGGGGTAGACGTGGGTTTGGGAAAGTGTTTAAGAGACTGCCTAGATACACTAATCTGGCCTTTGAGGTCCTAAGTACAGGTACTGATTTTTACCTGGGACATCAGGTGAGTGGAATCTCAAGCCAATCAGTGACATGAATCAATTAACTAATTTACAGCCAAAATAACACACACTCGGTGTGTCAAACTCACTCTGCACAGACAGTCTTTCCTGCAGAGGTGTGGGCAGACACAAGCACTGACTGGTTGTTGTCTATACACAGAATGGCCTCACGTTGGAAGGGATCCAGAATGAAGGGGTACTCCTGCAAAACAGACCAGAAAGACATTAGCAGGAACAGAAATGGGTGGACTGGAGTCACTTGACAAAGCAATGTTTAAGGCCCTGATTTTCAGACCGTGCTTTCACCATATCCACACAACAGAGATTTACAGTTACACTACCTTGGCTGCTTTCCCCACACGAGGCTTAAGCTGTGTGTACTCCTCATTGGCTGGCAGAGCCACCTGTTCAGGTAAGGAAAACACAAATGTCAGTAAGGGGAAGCCGGTTGATATATTGGAAATATATATTTTGTTAATATTTCAAAAGATCTGTGAAAGCTCTTACCTCGTGATTGCATCCTTCCACTGTCTCAACCGGCTCCACCTTCACTTTGGGCATGCAGTCGGCAAGACTGGGGATGGCCATTTCATATTCATTAGCATTCAATCCCTTAACCAACCATGAGTAGAATTCACACATCACTCTAATTTGCGTATCATATAGCCATGAAGCCATGTGTCTACACCAACAGGGAATCATAACACTTGACACAATTACAAATCTAGGCAGTCGGTAGAGATGAAAGAGTGCACTGAAATTGCAGTGGGCCGGACTCAATCCCATGCTGCAGCTATATCTGATCTTAAGGCAGCAAATCTAGAATTGTTCAAAGTCACGTCATCTTACTTGATCTCCTCTGTAGAGACAGTCTCCAGCTTGGCCTTTTTCCCGAACACCACCTCATCTGTCCCGTCGTTGTCTGCTTCCCTCTTGGTCTTGGCAGCAGGGGGCTCGTTCGTTCCGCCTTTATCATTATTACTGGTTGCTTTCCTGAAAAGTGAGAATAAATCAGTAATTCCGTCAATTACATCTTCCATTGATTTGATACACTACACGACCAAATGTATGTGGATATCTGCTCGTCGAACAACTCACTCCAAAATCATGGGCATTAATCTGGATTTGTTACCCCTTTTGCTGCTATAACAGCCTCCACTCTTCTGGGAAGGCTTTTCACTAGATGTTGGAACATTGACACGGGGACTTGCTTCCATTCAGCCACAAGAGCATTTGTGAGGTTGGGCATTGATGTTGGGCGATTAGGCCTGACTCGCAGTCGGCGTTCCAATTCATCCCAAAGTTGATTGATGGGGTTGAGGTTAGGGCCCTGTGCAAGCCAGTCTAGTTATTTCACACCGATCTTGACAAACCATTTCTGTATGGACCTCATTTGTGCATGGTGGCATTGTCATGCTGAAACAGGAAAGGGCCTTCCCAAAACTGTTGTCACAAAGATGGAAGCACAGAATTGTCTAGAATGTCATTGTATGCTGAAGCGTTACGATTTCCTGTCACTGGAACTAAGGGGCCTAGCCCAAACCATTATTTATCCTCCACGTAACTTTACAGTTGGCACTATGCATTGGTGCAGGTAGCATTCTCCTGGCGTCCGCCAAAGCGAGATTCGGCCGTCGGACTGCCAGATGGTGAAGCGTGATTCACTCTAGACAACGCCTTTCTAGTGCTCCAGTGTCCAATGGCGGCGAGCTTTACACCCCTCCAGCCAACGCTTGGTTTCATGACTAATGTTCAAACAGTATCACGGTTCTGGTCTAATGCTTCTAAAAATGTTAGGCATAACCATGTTCATGGAGCTCTAGGGCTTGTGTGCTGCTGCTCGGCCATGGAAACCCATTTCATGAAGCTGATGTTGCTTCAGGAGGCAGCTTGGAACTCGGTAGTGAGCGTTGCAACCGAGGCCAGACGGTTGTTACGCGCTTCAGCACTCCAGTTCTGTGAACTTGCGTGGCCTACCACTTTGCGGCTGAGCCATAACGGTTCCAAGGCATTTCCAGCACTTACAGTTGACAAGGGCAACTTTAGTAAGGCAGAAACTTGACATACTGACTTGTTGGAAAGGTGGCATACTAGGACAGTGCCACGCTGAAAGTCACTGAGCTCTGTGTGCAATATTTTATACACCTGTCAGCAATGGGTGTGACCGAAATTGCCAAAACTAATTTGAAGGGGTGTCCACATATAAATATAGATTTACTACTGCCCCATATATTGGCAGGTTATTATTCCACAGCAATATCTGGCTGATCTTCCAAAGTGTGGTCCTTTGATAAGGGTCAAAGTTCAAACTGAACGAGGGACACAGTGGAACACCTGTACAGAATGGCATATTGGGAAAGATTACACCTGAGACAGAAGTGCCCCCCCGGTTACATTTCAGTCAATTAACGAAGCAGGCCAGACCCAGCCGCTATCGGATTGGGGCATGGGAGATCAACCCCGTTAAGCAGACCGGAACTTACCATTTATTTCAAAAGTAAACGGCTTGAGTAAAACAGCGTCATTTATCTACCATCTTTAATACCAGCCATATTGTAAGCGATGCGTATCTACGTGTCTAAACGTTAACACAGCGTCGGGATTGTAATGTAGTTCACGAGGCAGTCGTGGACGAAGTTAATGTCTGAGGACTGTAGGGAGAAGGCAGAATGCTGCCTAGTTTGATAGTTACCTTCCGACTATACTATATCTAAAATCACTAACACTAAATATTTAAACGAATAAAATGTGGCCAAATGTTCATATCATCAGCTAACTGGTAAGCACAACAACAGTCTCACAACCAAGAGTCTGGAATTAAACATAAACCGGTGTATATGTAACGTTAGTAGCTAGCCGTCGTTAGCATTGTCTAGCCAGCAATGCGAGATGTTGTTTGCGAGTGTTCTTATTTGATAGTTGTCTGTGTCATTACTTTATGAATTGAAAATAACTTTCGAACCGAATGAAAACCCATAACTAACATACCCCTTTTCAGGTATTGGTGGTTTCTTTTTAGTTGAAGATGTTTGTTCTTCATCGAACACGCTGAACAAATCGTCTCCAAATGCGTCTGCCATGATTGCAAGATGAAAGCACACAAATCCCACAATGCAACAATATTACTTCCGCTACGGAAACCGGAAACTACCAATTCATAACTCGCGAAAAATATTTTAGACGCGTTTTATTATTTGGCAAACTAGCCACAGCATTATTATGAATATAGAAAACATGCTCGACTCCACTCTTGAATAGTCAATCGTTTAAACTGACTATATACTAGTTTAGTACAGCGGTGTTATAACGTGTTATTATAACGTGACAAACAGATTGCGTTGGAAGTGCTTGTGTCTTTTCACCGGTGCCTGCAAGGTGTAGCTGTTTGCTAACTAGCTAATGTTACTAGCTATCTATCTGTTTTTAGAGTAGCCAAACAACCGTTATATTTTAAGAAACATATGAAATTAGCTGTTGGCAGATGTTTTTCAATTTATTAGACCTGTAGGGCAACAGATCGCAGTTTCTGAATGGGTGGAAAGAAGAAGAAATCAGCCACTGTCCCTACAGTCCAACCGGCAGCAGCAGGCAACAATGTTCCTGCTGTTGGAAACGGCGTGGCTGACCCTGCTACTACTGGGAAAAAGCAGAAGCCAACTCCTGCTAAATCTGCTGTGAAAGATATCAAGCCAAAAGGTATGTCACTCATATAAAGTAATTTCTCAGAAGGCTGTGGCTGTTATGAGTCAGAAACCCCTGATGGGTAATGATAGCCTGTAATACATGATTCAATGTTGGATGGCATATGGCAGGCATGATTAAACCATCTGTGTGAGTCTGACACTTTCATTGACTCGTTTGACAGGTCCAAAGACCTACAGCCTCACAAACACAGCACAAGTGGACACAGGGGGAGTCACTGACAAGTCTATACTCAAAGTAAGTGTGCAGAATAGATTGATGTTTAACCCTGTTATTAGCCTACTACTTTATAAACACGTTCTGAAATGTTTTACTTCTGTGACAGGTTGTCATTCAAACGGACTTGGAGAAGAAGATCATCAAACTGATCAATGATTTCAGGCAAGAGAATGGAGACAAAGGACCGATATCAGGAAGACTCACCAACAAGAAACTGCTGGTAAAGAACATCATGTGTCACAGTAACAAACAATCCTTTATTCACATGTCTGTCATATGTATTTTGTTAATATATTCTAATGTCATATGCTTTGTGTTACACTGTCATGATGTAGCCTGTGATTGTGTTATACAGGATCTCTACTTAGCTCTGCAGAAGTTCAAGTTTAAGACAGAGCACATTGAGGAAGCCATGAAAAGCAGTGTGTTGTATGGAGGAGACCTGCACTCTGCCCTCGACTGGCTTTGCCTGAACCTGAAAGATGGTACTTATACTTATACTGATTTTCAAATTGTCTGTTTTTTTTTACCCTCTTATCGCAGTAAACTTCTTCACTGATCCTCTGACTGACTCGTTTTACTCTAGCTTTCTTTCATTCCCTCCACCTCCTCTCCTCCAGAGGAGCTGCCAGCAGGTTTCAGTCAGAGGATGCAGGAAGAGAACCATGAGACCAAGCCAAAGTTCCAGCCTGCACCCCAAGCACCCGAACCTGAGTCTCCCAAAGAGCCGAAGAAAGAGCCTGCAAAGGTGGGGAAAATATAGCCTTGATCCACCCTTTCCTATTGTGTTGCTTAGAGTATGCGGAGCAATTGTGACATTTACAGTCTGGCAACATAAGATTCTGGGAAACATTTTCTACACATTCTGAGTCTGTGAGTCAATGAATGATCAGTCATCTCCATGGTGATCTCCATGTTGACAGGTGCCTGTGAAGGATGAGGGAGCCAGTGTGAAGGAGTGGATCCTTAGATACGCAGAGCAGTCCAGTGAGGAGAGCAGCGAAGAAGAGGAGGAGCAGAGTGGGAAGAAGACACGGAACCCAGAACTGGATGAGAAGTTTGATCCGGTAAGCTGAACTCAGCAATCATGTCACACATTCACCTGTTACACTGATATGTATTGTATAAATGGTGACAATCTAAGCTGGTCTTACTTTTCTCATAGCCTGGGTGCAACTCTGTTTCTGCACTCTTGCCAACACATTATGGAATGTTTAGCATGACAATTCCATAAGGAGTTAGCAAGACTGCAGAAACAGACTGGCACCCAGGCTACTTTTCTGAAAGTTCTAGGGACTATAACTACTGGGCTTGATGGGTAGTACTGTTTCCCTTCACTCTGGTCATGTGATGTTGTGTAGAACGACAGATACCTGGTGCTCACTGCACAGCTGTACGATGCCAAGGAGATGGCTGCTACAGCCAAGGCCAAGAAGGACAAAGGAGGACAGAGGACTGCACAGGACAGAATCAGAGTCATACAGCAAGGTCTGTATGGGTCCTCCATTGTCAACTGAACACCCACATTATCTATATCGGGGACGGGCAACTTTGAACGGGGATGGGTGCCACAGAAAATCGGAACTCATCATGAGGGGCCTCAGTGGCACATCGGTCTCCGTACCCACATCCATACCCACACATGCAGTCAGAGCCGGCCCTAAGCAAAATGTTGTTGCCCCCCCCAACAACAGAAACATTTTTCCATTTTAAAGCACGTTTGCTCCAATTCTACACATTTAGCCATGGGACAGAAAGAAGATTTTGTTATTTTATAACTCATTTAATGTAATTCTACTAATTTTGCCATGGGGCGTGGAGAAAAATGTGAAGTTTTACAGCTACTTTCCTGCACTTGTACACATTTTTCCATAGAGTGGAAAGAAATGTTAGCAGTTTTTAATATGATATCTGAGTCAGAGTGATTAACAAAATCAATGGGGGACGACCCAGTCGGTAATTCAACCATGATTACTACAAGTTTAGATAACTTACCAATCTAAAACAATTTTTAATTGAGTGACTGTCAGTAACCACGTTTCCATCCAACTATTTGATTACCTGACGCGTGAATAAAGTAACGACCGGGCTGATGGAAACATGAAATGCCGGTACAATTTTATAAATGCCGACAGACAATTTGTTCGTTCGACATGGTGGGATCTTTTTGTGTCTGTAAAATTAATTATGCAAGAAATGGCAGTAGAAACACCTTATGATATAATAACAATAACCATCATATGGAAGTAAACTTGGAGTCACACGATGATATGCTGTGTGGTCCTCCCACTACGACTCAGGAATGCATGCAGTTTATTAGACTACAGATTAAATAAGTTATGAACTTCACAGGGGGGTGATAGTGCAAGGTGATGAGCTTGATGCTCCTTTCCAATAAATATTGAGGGTCTTACTCTGTTGACATCAATGCCTGGCCGCCGTTTGACAAATACAAATAAATCGCTCTTATCTATAATAATCTCATAATGCAGGTAGCCTACCCGCACTGTATCTGCCAGCTGTTGGTTAGAGCACATCTGCCAAGACCAGATTTGGCATATTTACTATATAACAACAGTTTTGTGACAAAATCATCAGTAGAATTGAAAATGCGATGGAAACCCATTGGAATCTAATGGCAAAAGTACATTTTTATGTGCATTACATCATCATGCACAGCCTTTTATCCACAAAAGGTCAGTTTAATTGAAACACATCCCTGGTGGGAAAGTGCTCATATTGTTTTATACAAATCTTTGAATATTTGCATGAAAATCTGTTGCAAACTGGATGGAAACCTAGCTACTGACTGACATAGAAAGAGAAACTGCTGATGCACAACCCATTTTCGAAATTGCACCTGGTGTATTCTACTATTCTAACTCTCAACAGTAAGCTGAGACCCAGACTGAGTTCCTAAAAATATATATATATACAGTACCAGTCCTATGGTACTGTAAATATTTGATGTTATGTTTTGGTATTTGGAAATGTATTCGTGGGCCTACATAATGGGGGCCGCTGCCAGTTGCCCACCCCTGATCTGCATACATTCTTTCAAACTATTTACAATAACATATTCATCAATGTTCCGTATTTGACCACAGAGCATCCTTTTTGATAATATTTCCTAGAAGTAAACTCAGCAAAAAAAGAAACGTCCTCTCACTGTCAACTGCGTTTATTTTCAAAAAACTTAGTGTAAATATTTGTATGAACATAAAAACATTCAAGACATAAACTGAACAAGTTCCACAGACATGTGACTAACATAAATGGAATAATGAGTCCCTGAACAAAGGGGGGAGTCAAAATCAAAAGTAACAGTCAGTATCTGATGTGGCCACCAGCTGCATTAAGTACTGCAGTGTATCTCCTCCTCATGGACTGCACCAGATTTGCCAGTTCTTGCTGTGAGTTGTTACCCCACTCTTCCACCAAAGCACCTGCAATTTCCCGGACATTTCTGGGGGGAATGGCCCTAGCCCTCACCCTCCGATCCAACAGGTCCCAGACGTGCTCAATGGGATTGAGATCCGGGCTCTTCGCTGGCCATGGCAGAATACTGACATTCCTGTCTTGCAGGAACTCACGCACAGAACGAGCAGTACGCCTGGTGGCATTGTCATGCTGGAGGGTCATGTCAGGATGAGCCTGCAGGAAGCGTACCACATGAGGGAGGAGGATGTCTTCCCTGTAACGCACAGCGTTGAGATTGCCTACAATGACAACCGGCTCAGCCCGATGATGCTGTGACACACCTCCCCAGACCATGACGGACCCACCACCTCCAAATCGAGCCCACTCCAGAGTACAGTCGTGGCCAAAAGTTTTGAGAATGACACAAATATTAATTTTCACAAAGTCTGCTGCCTCAGTTTGTGTAATGGCAATTTGCATATTCTCCAGAATGTTATGAAGAGTGATAAGATGAATTGCAATTAATTGCAAAGTCCCCCTTTGCCATGCAAATGAACTGAATCCCCCAAAAACATTTCCACTGCATTTCAGCCCTGCCACAGAAGGACCAGCTGACATGTCAGTGATTCTCTCGTTAACACAGGTGTGAGTGTTGACGAGGACAAGGCTGGAGATCATTCTGTCATGCTGATTGAGTTCGAATAACAGACTGGAAGCTTCAAAAGGAGAGTGGTGCTTGGAATCATTGTTCTTCCTCTGTCAACCATGGTTACCTGCAAGGAAACACATGCCATCATCATTGCTTTGCACAAAAAGGGCTTCACAGGCAAGGATATTGCTGCCAGTAAGATGGCACCTAAATCAACCATTTATGGGATCATCAAGAACTTTAAGAAGAGCGGTTCAATTGTTGTGAAAAAGGCTTCAGAGTGCCCGAGAAAGTCCAGCAAGCACCAGGACCGTCTCCTAAATTTGATTCAGCAGTGGGATCGGGGCACCACCAGTATAGAGCTTGCTCAGGAATGGCAGCAGGCAGGTGTGAGTGCATCTGCACGCACAGTGAGGCAAAGACTTTTGGAGGATGGCCTGGTGTCAAGAAGGGAAGCAAAGAAGCCACTTTTCTCCCTGAAAAACATCAGGGAAAGACTGATATTCTGCAAAAGGTACAGGGATTGGACTGCTGAGGATGGGGGTAAAGTCATTTTCTCTGATGAATCCCCTTTCCGATTGTTTGGGGCATCCAGAAAAAAGCTTGTTCGAAGAAGACACGGTGAGTGCTACCATCAGTCCTGTGTCATGCCAACAGTAAAGCATTCTGAGACCATTTGTGTGTGGGGTTGCTTCTCGGGCAAGGGAGTGGGTTCACTCACAATTTTGCCTAAGAACACAGCCATGAATAAAGAACACACCTCCGAGATCAACTTCTCCCAACCATCCAGGAACAGTTTGGTGACGAACAATGCCTTTTCCAGTATGATGGAGCACCTTGCCATAAGGCAAAAGTGATAACTAAGTGGCTTGGGGAACAAAACATCGATATGTTGGGTCCATGGCCAGGAAACTCCCCAGACCTTAATCCCATTGAGAACTTGTGGTCAATCCTCAAGAGGTGGGTGGACAATCAAAAATCCACAAATTCTGACAAACTCCAAGCATTGATTATGCAAGAATGGGCTGCCATCAGTCAGGATGTGGCCCAGAAGTTCATTGACAGCATGCCAGGGCGGATTGCAAAGGTCTTGAGAAAGAAGGGTCAACACTGCAAATATTGACTCTTGGATCAACTTCATGTAATTGTCAATAAAAGCCTTTGACAGTTATGAAATGCTTGTAATTATACTTCAGTATTCCATAGTAACATCTGACAAAAATATCTAATATTCTAAAGAAATTAAAATTTGTGTCGTTCTCAACTTTTGGTCACGACTGTACAGGCCTTGGTGTAACGCTCATTCCTTCGATGATCAACGCGAATCACCCCTGGTGAGACAACTGCGACTCGTCAGTGAAGAGCACTTTTTGCCAGTCCTGTCTGGTCCAGCGACGGGTTTGTGCCCATAGGCAACGTTGTTGCCGGGGATGTCTTGTGAGGACCTGCCTTACAACAGGCCTACAAGCCCGCAGTCCAGCCTCTCTCAGCCTATTGTGGACAGTCTGAGCACTGATGGAGGGATTGTGCGTTCCTGGTGTAACTCGGGCAGTTGTTGTTGCCGTCCTGTACCTGTTAATTGTTTATGGTTCATTGAACAAGCATGGGAAACAGTGTTTAAACCCTTTACAATGAAGATCTGTGAAGTTATTTTGATTTTTACGAATTATCTTTGAAAGACAGGGTCCTGAAAAAGGGACATTTCTTTTTTTGCTGAGTTTATATAGGTTTTATTTTCACACCACATATTAATGGTTATGTTTCTATTCACATTTTAGAGATGAAGCCACTAGAATCCCATCCTATGTTCAACACAGTGATAAAAGTTGTAGACATGCCCAAAATCGAGGAGAAGAAACCACCTGCTCCAACTGAGGGCAAGGAAGAACTGGCATTCGGCCTGTTTGAACAAGCTGAAAAGGAAACGCCCCCTCCCGCAGAGAAAAGTAAGTATGAATTGATCAAATGTCTGTTTGGTCAATCTGAGGGGAGGACAGCTCATAATAATGGCAGGGAAGGAGCAAATGGAATGGCATCAAACACATGGAAACCATGTGTTTGATGTTGGTGATACCATTCCACTTATTCCGCTCCAGCCATTACCAGGAGTCCGTCCTCCCCAATTAAGGCACCACCAGCCTCCTGTGGTGTCAACTGAGTATATGATGCACTGTATCTGTACTTATTCAAAACAATAGTGCATGGCAGTTGTATGTGAGTGTTCAAATGCATATTAAGTTGTGTAGTAAAATCCTACACATTACAGTATAACTGTGGTACTGAGGTTTCGTATTAAAACATCATATTTCTGTCTCCTTAGCAGCGAAAAATAATGAGCCGAAAGACATCCGTAACTTTGACTACACGGCTCGCAGCTGGACCGGCAAGTCCCCCAAACAGTTCCTGATTGACTGGGTCAGGAAGAACCTCCCTAAGAGCCCTGCTCCCTCCTTCCAGAAGGTTGCTGCTGGGAGATACTGGAAGTGCAGGTGAGTGATTGGATCCAATCTCAGGATCTCTGTCATGTTGTTAAAGTAGTCTGCAGGCTTGTGGTCAATGCCATTTCATTCAGTCAACTGCTTTTTCAATGAGTTTTCATTGAGTTGGAATTTCAGTTTATTTGACTGAATTAGCTGCATAAAAATGAAATGTACCTTAACATTGATAGTCAGAGAAGCTGCACATCCGTTTTCTGCAATCTGTTATCCTCCAGGGATAGTGTTTGGAAGATGAACAGTTTTAGCCTGGCTGACATGGTAGACAGCCAGGGACAGCTGACACACTGGTCTGGTCAGGAGTCTGTTTTAAATGCAGAATTCACACACAACCACATGAACAACCACACACAGCCCTTGAGCGCCACCCCCTAACCCTGATACAGCCACACACAGCCCCTAAGCGCCTGAAAAAAAGTTTGAAAGAACCAATCCGGGTTAGGGGCAGTGGGGCTCAGGGGCTGTGTGTGGTTGTCTGTGTGGGCGTTTGAGTGAGAAAGACACAGAGGAGAACCAACCAGTAAAAAATCACAGCCTCCTTCATTATCGTGCCTGCAACATCAAGGAGCCTTTCCAAGTGGTGAAGACTTGGAGTTTGGTGTCAGCCAGACTTGGACAGTGTATGATATGTGTTTTGTCTCACAGTAAGACTGGTATTGTTTCTCCCAGGGTTCGTGTTCAGAGACTGGATGATGTTTTGGAGGTTTGTCCCAATATTCTCACTGAGGACGGCATGCAGGCTCAGCACCTGGGTGCAACACTGGCCATCTACAACCTATGTAAAGGACAGGTGAGTTCATACTGTATGTAACCTCAACTAGGGTCAGGTGTGTTTTTGATGCTTTTTTACATTCCAATAACTGTAACCTGTGTCTCTCTCTCTCTCTCTCTCTCTCTCTCTCTCTTTATTTCTCTGTCTGTCTCTCTCTCGCTCTCTCTGTCTGTCTGTCTCTCTCTGTCTGCCTTTCTATCTGTGTGTGGCTCTCTCTGTCTCTATTTCTCTCTGTCTCTCTCTCTTGCTCTCTCGCCATCCCAGTCAGTCCATATGTTGATCCCTCCCACGTACCGTGAGGTGTGGCTGGAGTGGCGGGACAGCGAGCAGGCAGAGGAGGAGGAGCTCCGCACAGCCATCAACAAACCCCGAGACCAGTTCATCACCCGACTGCTGACCCGACTGAAGCAGCAGCAACCCCAGAAGAAGTGTCCTTCTCCCCAGCCAGGGCTGCAGGGAGCTGGGGACGAGCTCGAGGATGACTGGGAGAGCCTGGCCAACCTGGAGGAAGAGGAGGACCCAGGGAAAACCATTACCCCGAAGGAGAGAGGTGGTGGGGTTGCAGAGGTGGCGGCTCGGGCCCTTCTTCTGAAGCTCCGTGGCTCAGCCCTGTCCAGGCGGTTACAGGTCTGTAATGTTTTTTTAATCTATTTTTAATCAGTTGTAATGTCTTATCAATAGTTGTAATAGAGTGACACTTTACTAAATGTTTATAAACTCTACAGACGGACAGAGAGCAGCTCCCGGTGTTCCAGCACCGCGTGCGGGTTATGGAGGCTCTGCGACGCAACCGTGTGGTGGTGGTAGCGGGGGAGACGGGCAGCGGGAAGAGTACCCAGATCCCCCAGTTTATTCTAGAGGAGCTTCTGACTGGGGGAGCTGCTGCACAGCCCTGTAACATAGTGGTCACCCAGCCACGCAGGATCTCTGCCATGAGTCTGGCTAGCAGGGTGTCTCAGGAGCTGGGCTGTGACGACGGGCCTGGATCCAAGGTTAGAGGGAATATGTGATGGACTGGTGGAAGTGGTTAGGTGGTTTGAGATTGGATTGAGCTTGACAACAATAAGTTACATGTAGGTTGGGGTGGTGGAAGTGGTTAAAGGGTTACGTTAGGTGGTTTTGTGTGGTTTAAGGGTGCCTCAAAAAGGTTAGGTGTTGGGTAAGGGAAGAGTTGAATACAACACATTTGATGAAGGTATTTTCTATTACTTGTTTACAATGTTGATGTTTCAGTCGTCGCTGTGCGGGTACCAGATCCGGATGGAGAACAAGTCTTCAGACTCGACCCGTCTTCTGTACTGCACCACCGGGGTTCTCCTCAGGAAGCTGCAGCAGGACCACATGCTCAGCTCTCTGACCCACATCATAGTGGACGAGGTATTTAGTTATTGTTATTTATATATGTTATTTTGTGTATTTTACCCCCTTTTTCTCCCCAATTTGGATCTTGTCTCGTCGCTGCAACTCCCCAACTGGCTCGGGAGGCGAAGATCGAGTCATGCATCCTCCGAAACATGACCCGCCTACCTGCGCTTCTTAACACCCGCCTGCTTAACCTGGAAGCCAGCCGCACCAATGTGACAGAGGAAACACCGTTCAACTGACGACCGAGGTCAGCCTGCAGGCCCCTGGCCCGCCACAAGGAGTCGCTAGAGCGCGATGAGCCAAGTAAAGCACCCTTGGCCTAACCCTAACCTAACCCGGACGACGATGGGCCAATTGTGTGCCGCCCAATGGGACTCCCGATCACGGCCGATTGTGATACAGCCCGGGATCGGACCTGGGTCTGTAGGAATGCCTCTAGCACTGCGATGCTGTGCCTTAGACCGCTGGGCCACTAAGGAGGCCTCTATTTCATTTTTTAAGATACTTTACCAGCAGCATACCACCCTGCATCACACTGCTGGCTTGCTTCTGAAGCTAAGCAGGGTTGGTCCTGGTCAGTCCCTGGATGGGAGACCAGATGCTGCTGGAAGTGGTGTTGAAGAGCCGTAGGAGGCACACTTTCCTCTGGTCTAATAAATAGCCCAATGCCCCAGGGAAGTGATTGGGGACATTGCCCTGTGTAGGGTGCCGTCTTTTGGAAGGGACATTAAATGGGTGTCCTGACTCTCTGTGGTCACTAAAGATCCCATGGCACTTATCGTAAGAGTAGGGGTGTTAACTAGAGGTTGACCGATTTAGATTTTTCACCGCCGATACCGATTTATTGGAGGATCACAAAGAAACCCGATACTGGTTAATTGGACAATTTTTTTTTTTGTGTGTTTTTTTGTAATAATGACAATTACAACAATACTGAATGAACACTTATTTTAACTTTATATAATACATGAATAAAAATCCATTTAGCCTCAAGTAAATAATGAAACATGTTCAATTTGGTTTAAATAATGCAAAAACAAAGTGTTGGAGAAGAAAGTAAAAGTGCAATATATTTGCCGTGTAAAAAAGTTCCTTGCTCAGAACATGAGAACATATGAAAGTTGGTGGCTCCTTTTTAACATGAGACTTCAATATTCCCAGGTAAGAAGTTTTAGGTTGTAGTTATTATAGGAATTATAGAACTATTTCCCTCTATACCATTTGTATTTCATATACCTTTAACTATTGGATGTTCTTATAGGCACTTTAGTATTGCCAGTGTAACAGTAAAGCTTCCACCCCTCTCCTCGCCCCTACCTGGGCTCGAACCAGGAACACATTGACAACAACCACCCTCGAAGCAGCGTTACCCATCGCTCCACAGATGCCGCGGCCCATGCAGAGCAAGGGGAACAACCACTCCAAGTCTCAGAGCGAGTAATGTTTGAAACGCTATTAGCGCGCACTCCGCTAACTAGCTAGCCATTTCACATCGGTTACACCCGCCTAATCTCAGGAGTTGATAGGCTTGAAGTCATAAACAATGCTGTGCTTGCGAAGAGCTGCTGGCAAAACGCACAAAAGTGCTGTTTGAATGAATGCTTACGAGCCTGCTGCTGCCTGCCATCGCTCAGTCAGACTGCTCTATCAAATATCAAATCATAGACTTAATTCTAACATAATAACACACAAAAATACAAGCCTTTGGTCATTAATATGGTCGATTCTGGAAACTATCATTTCGAAAACAAAACATTTATTTCAGTGAAATACAGAACCGTTCGGTATTTTTTCGCAAATGTGCTTTTGTTAAATCATCCCCTGCGTTGCATCGATTATATGCAACGCAGGACACGCTAGATAAACTAGTAATATATCAACCATGTGTAGTTAACTATTGATTATTATTGATTGATTGATATTTTTACAAGATAAGTTTAATGCTAGCTAGCAACTTACCTTGGCTTCTACTGCATTCGCATAACAGGCAGGCTCGTTGTGGAGTGCAATGAGAAGCGGGTGGTTAGAGCGTTGGACTAGTTAACCGTAAGGTTGCAAGATTGAATCCCAGAGCTGACAAGGTGAAAATCTGTCATTCTGCCCCCGAACAAGGCAGTTAACCCACTGTTCCTAGGCCGTCATTGAAAGTAAGAATGTGATCTTAACTGACTTGCCTCGTTAAATAAAGGTGTAAAAAAAAGGCAAAATCGGCGTCCAAAAATACCGATTGTTATGAAAACTTGAAATTGGCCCTAATTAATCGGCCTTTCCAATTAATCGGTCGACCTCTAGTGTCAACCCCGATGTCCTGGCTGAATTCCCAATCTGGCCTGTCGTATCTCTGACTATGATTAAATTATATGACATGCTATTTTATCAAATTGATTACCTAACGTTTAATTTATTACGTGATTGAATTAAACCATGCAACAATTAAACCATTAATAACCTGGGGAACCAGGGAAGCATTCATTTATATAGAGCGGTTATCTCCTGAATCCACTGTCTTAAAGATCTGAAGATCTTTTATATCAATAGCAGTCAATTATTAATCGGCACCTTGATCAGTCTCATTCTGATTGTTGTAAGAAATGGGTTATCTGCACGAACCCTAGCTAATAAGTTCAATCAGCAATACACAAATAGGCATAATTATTTATTTACTAAATACCTAAATAATCACACAGAATTTTATATATATATATATATATATATATATATATATATATATATATATATATATATATATATATATATATATATATATATATACATACATACTACCTCAATAAGCCTGACTAACAGGTGTCTGTATATAGCCTTGCTACTCTTTTTTTCAAATGTCTTTTTACTGTTTTATTTCTTTACTTACCTACACACACAAACACCATTTTTTTTCGCACCATTTGTTAGAGCCTGTAAGTAAGCATTTCACTGTAAGGTTGACACCTGTTGTATTTGGTGCACGTGACAAATAAAATCTGTCGTTCTGCCCCTGAACAAGGCAGTTAACCCACTTTTCCTAGGCCATCATTGTAAATAAGAATGTGTTCTTAACTGACTTGCCTCGTTAAATAAAGGTTTAAAATAAAAAAAAATTAAATTAAATCGACGTCCAAAAATACCGATTTCCGATTACGATAACTTGAAATCGGCCCTAATTAATTGGCCATTCCGATTAATCGGTCGACCTCTACTCAAAACAGAAAGGATAACGAAGTGCACTCCCCGCCACTGTTTCGGTAAAAAGCTGATGGATGGGGATGGAGAAATGTAACCACTCATAAATTCATAAAGCTATGGATGTGTGTTTTTCAGGCTTATTATGGTTTGTTTACATTTACGTTGTTTATTAACATTGGAGTGTGGCAGCTCATGAGGCATTGAGAAGTTATGTTCTTCAAGAATCAATGGGTACATATCCTTAATTTAGAACTCTGGAAATGGATGTAGCAACTGCTGATTGCCCCTTTTAAGTCCCTCACCAACAGCTGGTATTGATTTCAATGGGAGGGTCAAACTCCATGTTCATGTTTCATACTCTGACAACTCCTGTGGTGAGAGAAAGACGTGATGACAATGTTTAACTGATTCAAGATCTGTTCAATTTAAACTGAACCATGAGTTGCTCAGCTCTCCTTATGTCATGCATTGATTCGGGGTTGTAGTCAAACCCTTCATTTCAATTAAGTCAGTTCCGATGTTCCTCATTGAACAGCATGACTTGGTCTTCTGTACCATATGTTCACTGAGTTACTCATCTTTCCTTATGTCTACTGAATGACCATATTCTTAGGACTGGGTGATATGTCCTAGAAATCATTTAAGATTATTTTCAAACTTATGGGTGATTCACAATATACACTGCATTCGAAAAGAAGTCAGACTCCTTGATTCTTTTCACGTTTTGTTACTTTACAGCCTTCTAAAATAGATTTATCTCATCTATACACAATGCCCTCTCAATCTATACACAATACCCTCTCAATCTATACACAATACCCTCTCAATCTATACACAATACCCTCTCAATCTATACACAATGCCCTCTCAATCTATACACAATGCCCTCTCAATCTATACACAATGCCCTCTCAATCTATACACAATGCCCTCTCAATCTATACACAATGCCCTCTCAATCTATACACAATGCCCTCTCAATCTATACACAATGCCCTCTCAATCTATACACAATGCCCTCTCAATCTATACACAATGCCCTCTCAATCTATACACAATGCCCTCTCAATCTATACACAATGCCCTCTCAATCTATACACAATACCCTCTCAGCTGTAAGGCTGTAATCGCTGCCAAAAGGTGCTTCCAACAAAGTACTGAGTAAAGGGTCTGAATACTTATGTAAATGTAATATTTCAGTCCATGTTTTTTTATACATTTGTAAAAATGTATGAAACCTGTTTTTGCTTTGTCATTATATAGGGTATTGTGTATAGATTGTGAGGGTATACACAAATAAACCTACCACGGCTCAGTCAGACTGCTCTATCAAATCATAGACTTAATTATAACATAATAACACACAGCAATACGAGCCTTAGTTTCCAGATTTGACCATAATAATGACCTATCATTTCGAAAACAAAGTGTTTATTCTTTCGGTGAAATACAGAACCTTTCCGTATTTTATCTAACGGGTGGCATCCCTAAGTCTAAATATTGCTGTTACGTTGCAGAACCTTAAATGTTATGTCATAATTCTGTACAGTTCTGGCAAATTAACTATGGTCTGTATTAGGATTAAATTGGCCTTCACACACTTCGCAACGAGCCAGGTGGCCCAAACTGTTGCATATACCCTGACTGCTTGCACGGAACGCAAGACAATTTCCCTAGTTAAAAGAAATTCATGTTAGCAGGCAATATTAACAAAATATGCAGGTTTAACAATATGTACTTGTGTATTGATTTTAAAGAAGGGCATTGATGTTTATGGTTAGGTACACATTGGTGCAACGACAGTGCTTTTTTCGCGAATTCGCTTGTTAAATAATCACCCAAGTAGGCTGTGATTCGATGAGAAATAAACAGGCACCGCATCGATTATATGCAACGCAGGACAAGCTAGATAAACTAGTAATACGAACCATCAAACAGGCAAATCATCAGTACAGGACTAAGATCGAATTGTATTACACCGGCTCTGACGCTCGTCGGATGTGACAGGGCTTGCAAACCATTACAGACTACAAAGGGAAGCACAGCCAAGAGCTGCCCAGTGACACAGGCCTACCAGACGAGCTAAACTACTTCTATGCTCGCTTCGAGGCAAATAACACTGAAACATGCATGAGAGCACCAGCAGCTGCCGGGAGACTGTGTAATTACGCTCTCCGCAGCCGATATAAGACCTTTAAACAGGTCAACATTCACAAGGCCGCAGGGCCAGACGGATTACCAAGACATGTACTGCAACCATACGCTGACCAACTGGCAAGTGTCTGCACTGACATTTTCAACCTATCCCTGTCTGAGTCTGTAATACCGACATGTTTTAAGCAGACCACCATAGTCCTTGTGTCCAAGAACACAAAGGTAACCTGCCTAAATGACCACCGACCCATAGCACTCACGTCTGTAGCCATGAAGGACTTTGAAAGGCTGATCATGGCTCACATCAACACCATTATCCCGGAGACTCTAGACCCACTCCAATTTGCATACTGCCCTAACAGATCCACAGATGATGCAATCTTGATTGCACTCCACACTGCCCTTTCCCACCTGGACAAAAGGAACACATGTGAGAATGCTATTCAGGTGCTAAGGTGGTAAGGGTAGGTAACAACACATCCGCCACGCTGATCCTCAACACGGGGGCCCCTCAGGGGTGCGTGCTCAGTCCCCTCCTGTACTCCTTGTTCACTCATGACTGCACTGCCAGGCACGACTTCAACATTAAGTTTGCCGATGACACAACAGTGATCAGCGACGAGACAGCCTATAGGGAGGAGGTCAGAGACCTGGCTGTGTGGTGCCAGGACAACAACCTTTCCCTCAACGTGATTAAGACAAAGGAGATTATTGTGGACTACAGGAAAAAGAGGACAGAGCTCGCCACCATTCTCATCGACAGGGCTGTAGTGGAGCAGGTTGAGAGCTTCAGGTTCCTTGGTGTCCACATCACCAACAAACTAACATGGTCCAAGCACACCAAGACCGTTGTGAAGCGGGCATGACAAAAACCTATTCCCCCTCAGGAGACTGAAAATATTTGGCAAGTGTCTTCAGATCCTCAAAAGGTTCTACAGCTACACCATCGAGAGCTTCCTGACTGGTTGCATCATTGCCTGGTATGGCAACTGCTCGGCTTCCGACTGCAAGGCACTACAGAGGGTAGTGCGAACGGCCCAGAACATCACTGGGGCCAAGCTTCCTGCCATCCAGGACCTCTGCACCAGGCGGTGTCAGAGGAAGGCCCTAAAAGTTGTCAAAGACTCCAGCCACCCTAGTCATAGACTGTTCTTTCTGATTCCGCAGGGCAAGCGGTACCGGAGTGCCAAGTCTAGGTCCAAGAAGCTTCTAAACAGCTCCTACCCCCAAGCCATAAGACTCCTGACCATCTAATCAAATGGCTACCCAGACAATTTGCATTGCGCCCCCCCCCCCCCCCCCCCTTTTTTTTACACCGCTGCTACTCTCTGTTACCATCTATGCATAGTAACTTTAATAACTCTACCTACATGTACATATTACCTCAACTAACCGGTGCCCCCACACATTGACTCTGTACCGGTACCCCTCTGTGTATAGTCTCGCTATTGTTATTTTACTACTGCTCTTTAATTACTTGTTACTTTTATTTCTTATTCTTACTCTTAATTTTTTTAACTGCATTGTTGGTTAGGGGCTCATAAGTAAGCATTTCACTGTTGTATTTGGCACATGTGACTAATACGATTTGATTTGACCCATGACAATCATAACAGATCTGACACAGACCTGTGAAATTATTTCGAATTCTGGATCTGGACCCGCTCGGTTCCCGATTGCGTCTGTGGAATTTGTGTCCAGGTGGATCTATGAAAACTCTAGTCTAGACACCTGACCTCTTACACACTTCCCACTGTGCCCAGGGTTCGGTCAGACTCTCACACTTCAGTCTGTGCATGTTTCAGATCAACTACATTGCAGCCAAACTGGGCAGACTTACTAATCTACATATTACCCTGCATGCCAAATAACCAAAATAAACTATGCTGCCTTGCCTTGCTCAAACCGATCCCATCAAACACGCTGTCTGTCTCATCCATTCTAGGTCCATGAACGCAGCGTCCAGTCTGATTTCCTGCTGACCATCCTGAAGGACGTGGTCCAGAAACGTTCCAACCTGCACCTGGTCATGATGAGCGCCACGGTCGACTGTGATAAGTTCGCTGCCTACTTCAACCGCTGTCCTATAGTCAACATCCCTGGCAGAACCTTCCCTGTCGAGGTTAGATGTCGGGAACTTTTCATTTCCCTATAGTTCACAGATATGAAAATATGAACTGTATTTTCTGTTTAAATTGTATTTTCCATCACAAGTGAATTATATTCCTGTCTTAGTCTGTCTAAGTGCCAAAAAGGATGTTATTTGTATCATACTACTTGTGGTTGTCCTGATATAAAATGTTATTTCAGCGATCGATGTAGTAGAGTATTGTTACAGTGTGTCTCAGATATTCTGTTGTATCGTGCTGTATGGTGTTGTCCTGATGTGTTCTGACCATATCATTAAAATGAATAGAAAGGTGAAATAAAATGTCATAATGGGTGGACTGGTCGGCCATTTTGAGTGTCGCCACGGCAATAAAGCGGAAAGTGATTATATTTCGGTGGTTCTGAAGTGCTTTGTGGCACCTCTATTGTCAGGTGTTCCATCTGGAGGACATAGTGGAGGAGACAGGCTATGTTCTGGAGAAGGACTCTGAATACAGCCAGAAGATCCTGGAGGAGGAGGAGGAGGTCAACATCAACTTCACGCAGAAAGGAGGGAAGAGCATGCAGCACCAGGTGAGAGGGGGTGTGACAGAGGGGTGAGATCTTTGGGATTGAGGGGCCTTGTGATAGTACCTACCTGCTGCATTGGGTCACAGGGCCAGATTGATTACTGACTTGTCTCTGAAAACACTGTAGTGCCTTATTTCCTAAACTATAGTGATCATTGTGCTGTGTGCTATCCTATTCTACACTACTGTAAATGCCTCAGATCCATGTTGTGCATTACAGTGAACAGGAACCAATACGTAACTCATGGTGTTTTGTGTGTGTTCTCCAGGAGTTTATAGTGAAAGACACAGGCTCTGGCTGGGACCTGGGTCCTGACCTGGACCACTTCAGCAGCCGGACCCGCCACGCCCTGCAGTACATGAACCCCAACAAAATCAACATGGAACTGGTCCTGGACTTGCTCGACTACCTGGGTAAATACACAGCTCCTGGACAGAGTTGCGGGTTCATTCAGCCCAGTGTGAGGACTTGGAGAGAGCTGGAGAGTTAGTCCAGTTTATATATGGTTTATGGTTGTTGAAATGGCTGTACTACATGTTGGGGCAATTTAGATGTTGATTGATTGATTGGTGTTTCGCCAACTGTAATATTTTTTCCCCTTCCCCCAGATAAGTCTCCTCAGTTTGCAGTGGTGGATGGAGCTGTTCTGGTGTTCCTCCCAGGTCTGGCCCACATCCAACAGCTTTATGACCTGCTCTCCACAGACAAGAGGTTCCGTGGCAAAGACAGGTAAGTTTATAGTCTTCACTGACAATGTCATCCTGAGAAGAATGCCATCTTGCGTGCTAGCAATTTCTAAATTAATTTATAAACTATTTTGTTGTAGCAAAGGTTTTAGCTTTCATAAAGAGATTGGTTTATGTCTCACTGTCCAGGTACAAACTGGTAGCCCTGCACTCCACACTGTCATCTAAGGACCAGGCTGCTGCATTTACAGTGCCCCCTACTGGAGTTAGAAAGGTACTGGGGTTTCTTTGTTTAGTGCAGTGATGAACTGAGATACATATTGCTATGAATTAACAAAAGTGAAAAACTAATTTTTATTACCCTGTCTACCCTATTTTAGATTGTGCTGTCCACAAACATAGCGGAAACTGGAGTAACAATACCTGATGTTGTGTTCGTTATTGATACCGGAAAGACCAAAGAAAACAAGTACCATGAGAGTAGCCAGATGAGTTCCCTGGTGGAGACGTTTGTCAGCAAGGCCAGCGCCCTCCAGAGGCAAGGCAGGGCAGGACGCGTGCGGGATGGCTTCTGCTTCCGCCTGTACCCCAAATTCAGGTCAGCCCCTCCCTCTCAATCGCAGAACAAGTTGCTGTCTACGACACAAATACCTCTACTGCCTTATCTGAGGTCAGCAGCTACACAAGTTACAGCCTGATTGTGAATGTTCTTCTATGTAACAGGTTTCAGGCTTTCATGGATTACTCCATACCAGAGATACTGAGGGTTCCACTGGAGGAGCTGTGTCTTCATATCATGGTACACTGACAACTGTAAACTGGGTGGTTCGTGCCCTGAATGGTGATTTGGCTGACAGCCGTGGTATATCAGACCGTATACCACGGGTATGACAAAACATTTATTTTTACTGCTCTAATTACATTATAATAGCAATAAGGCAGCTGGGGTTTGTGGTAAATGGCCAATATACCACAGCTAAGGACTGTGCCTAAGAACAGCCCTTAGCTGTGGTATATTTACCACAACCCCCCCCCCCAAGGTGCCTTATTGCTTAATTATTCTTAGATATTCTTCATAATAGACACAGGAACAATCCACCCACAGGGCTCACTTGAAAAATAGATGGCAATCTCAATGTAACCACCCCAATCACCATAACCACCCCAATCACCATAACCACCCCAAACCACCGTAACCACCCCAACCACCGTAACCACCCCAACCACCGTAACCACCCCAACCACCGTAACCACCCCAACCACCGTAACCACCCCAACCACCGTAACCACCCCAACCACCGTAACCACCCCCAACCACCGTAACCACCCCAACCACCGTAACCACCCCAACCACCATAACCACCGTAACCACCCCAACCACCGTAACCACCCCAAACCACCGTAACCACCCCAACCACCGTAACCACCCCAACCACCGTAACCACCCCCAACC
Organism: Oncorhynchus mykiss; assembly: GCF_057628025.1. Lineage (NCBI taxonomy): Eukaryota > Metazoa > Chordata > Actinopteri > Salmoniformes > Salmonidae > Oncorhynchus > Oncorhynchus mykiss. The sequence continues at coordinate 14,808,523 of NC_143033.1, read as the reverse complement.
ACCGTAACCACCCCAAACCACCGTAACCACCCCAAACCACCGTAACCACCCCAACCACCGTAACCACCCCAAACCACCGTAACCACTGTAACCACCCCAAACCACCGTAACCACCCCAACCACCGTAACCACCCCCAACCACCGTAACCACCCCTAACCACCCCAACCACCGTAAACCACCGTAACCACCGTAACCACCCCAACCACCGTAACCACCCCAACCACCGTAACCACCCCCAACCACCGTAACCACCCCCAACCACCGTAACCACCCCAAACCACCGTAACCACCCCAACCACCGTAACCACCCCAAACCACCGTAACCACCCCAACCACCGTAACCACCCCCAACCACCGTAACCACCCCTAACCACCCCAACCACCGTAAACCACCGTAACCACCGTAACCACCCCAAACCACCGTAACCACCCCAAACCACCGTAACCACCCCAAACCACCGTAACCACCCCAACCACCCCAAACCACTGTAAACCACCCTAACCATCACTGTTCCGTCTCTGTCCCCTGTACAGAAATGTGAGTATGGGTCTCCAGAGGAGTTCTTGTGTCGAGCCCTAGACGCGCCCCAGCCCCAGTCTGTGAGTAACGCCGTGTGCCTGCTCCGGAGGATCGGAGCGTGTATACCGGAGGGCCACGCCCTCACCCCGCTGGGTCACCATCTCGCCACCTTGCCTGTCAACGTCAAGATCGGCAAGATGCTCATCTTTGGTGCCATCTTGGGCTGCCTGGACCCCATTGTAAGTCCATACGGGGTGTCGTACATTTCTGAATTAGCATTGTATTGTATTAACTGCTTGCAAAATCAGCAATCAACCATGTGAAATGGGACTCACCTAGTTAAAGCTAGAATCCTTAATTGAAACAAGAACAAAGCAGTCACCCTGCCTGTGTCTTGGTAAAAAGCTGAGGGATGGGCCTGGAGAAATTTAACCACTCAAATTCATAGACAAGAGCTATGGATTCAAGGACTGACCATCCATGATATCAAAATGATAGATTTAACCATGTTTTCAGGCTATACAGTGTTTGTTTACATTTGACATTGTTTACAAATATTGGAGTAAAACAAGCTTATACTTTGAGTACTGATGGGGTACGACAGTTGAACTAAGCTCATGAGGCATTTAGAAGTTATTTTCTTCAAGAATAAATGGGTATATATAATTTATTTTTAAGTCCAAAAATAGATGTAGCAACTAAGGATTCCAGCTTTAAAGGATAAATCTAATTTCCATAATGACTGAATGTAATTGTATTGCAGGCGACTATAGCAGCAGCGATCTCGGAGAAGTCTCCCTTTGCCACACCCATGAACCAGAAGGATCAGGCTAACCTGGCTAAAGCTGCCCTGGCTGTAGCCAACTCAGATCACCTGACTATCTACAATGCTTACCTGGGGTAGGTGCATCTCTTTTCAAGAGTATGAATGACCAAAATCGGAGATAGCTAATTCAAGGTCATGTTCAGTTGGGCACGTGGCAGCAAATTGTTTTGCGACAGTAAAGAAAACATGTGTTTCTTGGTCAAGTTCACCTAGTCCCTCTCTGTTTCAATACATTCTTCCATATTGTGCCTAATACATTTAAAAAAAATAAATGACACATAGCCTAACCCTGAAGAAGTTGATTGTTCCTGTGCCATTTTAATGGCTCAGCCACCATCTTGGTTTCTGTTCTCTAATGGTATTGTTCTGCTAACAGGTGGAAGAACATACGCAGTGAGGGATATCGAGCCGAAATGGCCTACTGCAGGAAACACTTCCTGAACCGTACCGCCCTCATCACCATAGAGGTACTCTATTTTCTAACTTGTGTGTGTGTGTGGTTCTCTCATCTGATATGCTTTAACAGTGAGCGTCAGGGTTGGGGTCAATTTCGAATTTCAGTTTACTTCTTGAATTGACTGAATTGAAATTTTGTGGTATCCAATTGGTAGTTACAGTCTCGTCTCATTGCTGCAACTCCCGTATGGGAGTTCTGCTTCTTGACACTGCCCACTTAACCCGGAGGAAACACCGTGACCGTGTCAGCATGCACTGTGCCTGGCCCGCCACAGGAGTCGCTAGTGTGCGATGGGACAAGGACCCTGCCGCCAAAACCCTCCCCTAACCCGGACGACGCTGCGACAATTGTGCGCTACCTCATGGGTCTCCCGGTTGCAGCCGACTGCGACAGAGCCTGGACTCCAACCCAGAATCTCTAGTGGCACAGCTAGCACTGCGATGCTGTGTCTTAGACCACTGTGTCACTCGGGAGGCCGTTGAAATTGAATTTACCCCAACCCTGTTGAGCATGTACAACTGCTGTACACAGTGACACTAGTTATAAGAGATCATACGACATTTAGAGTGGCTGGTAAGGACATTAAACCTGGATCTCTTCTCCATCAGGACATCAAACAGGAGCTGATGCGTATGATGGACCAAGCTGGATTCTCTGGTTCCTCCAGGTCCGGTCGAGGACCACCTTCCCGGGATCGGTCTGACCCCAGGGGTCCCCAGGCTCCCCTCACCCCCCTTGGTAAGCCTCAGATCTGTGTCCTGAACGCGGTGCTGACGGCAGGACTGTATGACAGCGTGGGGCGGATCCTCTACACTCCCTCTGTGGACGTCCTGGACCGGGTGGCGTGCTCTGTGGAGACAGCCCAGGGGAAGGCCCAAGTCCACCCCTCCTCTGTCAACCGCTGCCTGCAGACACGCGGCTGGCTGCTCTTCCAGGAGAAGGTCAGTTGGTCCCATAGAGATATATTGATCGATGATCATTCAATCTACCCGTCTGTAATCTCTGTGGTGAAATCGATTACTCACTGGGTGTAGAAGGTGCCCTTAACTGGAGATATAGGATCAAATTCTCCCTACTTGTAATCCTAACCAAGGGTGTGGCTAGGCCGGGGAAACCTCTAACTCCCAGGTAGGCCTAAATAAAATAATTTACTGTGTGTAATTGTAGGTAAAATACTATTAAGTTGCACATTTTTTTAAATCTAATTTTGACTCTCCCTCAGGTAAAATACTCTAAGATCTACCTGCGGGACACAACGCTGATCTCTCCCTTCCCCATGCTACTGTTTGGAGGGGACATCGACGTACAACACCGGGAGAGACTCATCTCTCTGGATGGATGGATACACTTCCAGGTCAGAGTTCATATCTGGGTCAGCTGTATTACATGTCTGTGTCGTGAATTTTATTTTATTTTTTATTTCACCTTTATTTAACCAGGTAGGCTAGTTGAGAACAAGTTCTCATTTGCAACTGCGACCTGGCCAAGATAAAGCATAGCAGTGTGAACAGACAACACAGAGTTACACATGGAGTAAACAATTAACAAGTCAATAACACAGTAGAAAAAAAAGAGAGTCTATATACATTGTGTGCAAAAGGCATGAGGAGGTAGGCGAATAATTACAATTTTGCAGATTAACACTGGAGTGATAAATGATCAGATGGTCATGTACAGGTAGAGATATTGGTGTGCAAAAGAGCAGAAAAGTAAATAAATATAAACAGTATGGGGATGAGGTAGGTAAAATTGGGTGGGCTATTTACCGATAGACTATGTACAGCTGCAGCGATCGGTTAGCTGCTCAGATAGCAGATGTTTGAAGTTGGTGAGGGAGATAAAAGTCTCCAACTTCAGCGATTTTTACAAATGACTAGAGTGGTGTGTCAGTGCTACAGCAGAGACAGTGTGATACACAAAGAGAAAGACAATCTAACTCTTGTAGCCAGTTTCCCAGACCCAGATTAAAAATAAAATGTCTTCTCAATAGAGAATCTCCATTGTAAGTGCTCTATAGTCCAATACTAGTCTTAGGCTACAATCCAAATTCAAAGTAGACAGCCCTCGGCCCTAAACCACATCATTACATCCGAGTGTACTTTAAATGTCCATTGCCCAAGCGAGGAAGAGTGTTGATCGGAGAGGTAACGTTGTTGGAGGAAATATTGAAATTGAGTTTAAAAACAAACCTAAAGCTATTAATGTACCTAGTAAGCTAACAGCTAGCTAGCAGTCCTGTCAGGTAGCTAGCTACAGTTGCCCATAGCTGGCTAGCTAGTATTATAGTTTATTTATTCCAATACATTTCTGAATTCCCCCAAAATATGTTTATGAAGCTAACTACGTTTTTATAGGGTCCTCACTACGAGACTAAGCCAATTTGACAATGCTAAAATCAATGTCATCTATATATATTTCTTTTAGCAAGCTAGCGTCATAATTTTGTCTGACATGCCGAAAATTCAGCCATGTTGATTCAATTTGACACGTGACTACAGTTTGCATTAAATTGTGGGTCATATCAACCCATATCAATCACTCACTCCCTCAAGCTAAATCAAGGGCCGAGGGGGCAACGTTAGTGAATTGGACCTCCACTTAAGATGGCAATCAAACTGCATCCGGTTTTGACGAGGATTCCCCCAAGGGAAAGTGGCTATTGCGAGGGCTAAAATTACTGTGTTTGGACTGCAGCCTTAATCTAGGTCCAGGAAACCCTTGTAGTTGAGCATACTGTCGCAAGCAAGGCTCTGTCTGATCTCTGTTCCTCCCTGTCCTCCTCTCTCTCTCCCAGGCCCCAGTGAGGATCGGAGTGATCTTTAAACATCTGAGGAAGCTCATAGACTCACTACTGGAGAAGAAGCTGGAGAACCCAAGGATGAATCTAGAAGGTCATATTCTACCCTTTTTCTGTCTTTTCCCCCTCCCTTTTCTCTTGAATCCCTCTCTCATTTTCTGTTTCCTTCTTCCTCATCCTTCGTCTCTTCCTAAGCCCCCTACATTTTCCTTTTTTGTGTTCATGACATTGTGTGTGTGTTGTTTAACTGTGTAGTGGTAAATGGTGTTGTTTACTCTTTTACTCTCTCCCGTAGATGAGAAGACCATCCAGTTGATAATAGAACTGATCAAGATGGAGAATGTCTTCTGATCACTGTGACCTCTGACCTCTCATTGGAGACCTTGGTCATACATTGTTGTCCAAGGACAGATGGACAGCCTAAAGATCAGAAGGTGGTGGTTGTACTGTATAATGACATTTAAATCATGAAATTAAAGAATATATTTCTTCTCTTATCAATGATGACTGTTGCCAAACAAAATAAAGCTGTATGTGGTGTTGATGGCTAATTTATGTTTGATATCGGTTTTAGGGAAATAAACATTTGAAATGAATTCATAGCTCCCTCCCTCGGAATGTAACAAACATCCTTTGGTGATTAGCATGTCTTTGTCTTCTAAAATAAACAAAACTCTAATGGCCTTGTGTGTGCGCCTAGTAAACATCCTTGAAATATTCCTGCAATTATGCCAGACTGGTGCTGCCCAAACAGTTATTTCAGATTATAAACTGGGTGGTTCTGACAGCCATGGTATATCAGACCGTATACCATGGGTATGAAAAAACATTTATTTTTACTGCTCTAATTACGTTGGTAACCAGTTTATAATAGCAATAAGGTACCTCACTGGTTTGTGGTATGTGGCCAATATACCATGGATAAGTGCTGTATCCAGGCACTTTGCGTTGCGTCGTGTCAGAGAACAGCCGTTAACCGTGGCATATTGGCCATATACCACACCCCCTCGGGCCTTATTGCATAATTCTTTAAAGTTTAAGATGTTGGGGGAGGGGGGTGAAAAGGTGACATATGGAAATGTTTTAAGATAGTCATACTATGGCTCATTTAACTATTTGATTTAGGTATAAAAAAAAATGTATATAAAAAAAATTGCGGAAAAAATATTGATTTTGACCTTTACAAGAACACCATCATGTTGCTCAGAATCTTTCTATAGTGGGGTCCCATTGGTTTGTAGCCCGAACGGTTCGGATGCTACCAAACAGAACTTGGCTGGTGGTGAAGAGGGAGTTTACCCCAAAGGGCTTTGTAGATGAACATATACTAATGTAGCTTTCTGCGTATATAAAGTGAGGTCCAACCTACCATTTGGTAAAAGGTGCAATGGTGGGTGAGTGACTTGGCATTTGTAATAAAGGATGCATGATAAACAGAGTCTGATCTCTAAGACAGAGGAGCCTGCATGCATATACAATAAGTCAATTAATTCAATTACAGAGAGAAAACTCAATAAGCTACTTTCTAGCCATAAGCGGCAAGCAAGCCTTATTACGAAAATAAAAACCCAATTTCAATGTAAGCTTCCTCACAAGATTATCCATATGAACTTTAAAGGACAACTTGTCATCCAACCAAATACAAAGGTATTTGTAGGATTACACTTTTTCAATGTATAAGCCACCAGATGTGACAATGCTAACGTTCTATGGCTGAGTGCGAGCTCTGGTAAAGTTCATTAATTTTGTTTTTTGTACATTCAAGACCAGTTTGAGACCATAAAGGGAGGCCTGCAGTGACTGAAAAGCAGTCTGGAGCTCTTCAACAGCCCGAACCAGAGAAGGAGCACATAAATATATGACTATCATCTGCGTATAGATGCAACTTTGCTGATTGCATTCCATTTCCCAAATCATTAATAAAAATTGAGAACACAGGAGCTAAAATGGAACCCTGGGGAACCCCACTATTAATCTCAAGAAAGCTAGACTTGTGATTGTCAGTATATACACATTATTTTCTGTCAGAAAGATAGTTCCTAAACCAGTTTACTGCCCCTTCACAGAGACCAATGTTACTGAGTCTAGCTAGTAACAATTCACGATCAACTGAATCAAAGGCCTTTGATAAATCAACAAACAAAGCAGCACAATGTTGCTTTTTATCAAGTGCATTAATGTCATTTGCCACTGCTATAGCTGCAGTTGTGGTGCTGTGTCCCGATCTAAAGCCAGACTGAACCCCGCTCAGTATGTTCTTTTCAAATAACAAGTTTTTCAGCTGTGAGTTCACTAGGGATTCATAGACTTTGGCCAGGATAGGGAGTTCACTAGGGATTCATAGACTTTGGCCAGGATAGGGAGTTCACTAGGGATTCATAGACTTTGGCCAGGATAGGGAGTTCACTAGGGATTCATAGACTTTGGCCAGGATAGGGAGTTCACTAGGGATTCATAGACTTTGGCCAGGATAGGGAGTTCACTAGGGATTCATAGACTTTGGCCAGGATAGGGAGTTCACTAGGGATTCATAGACTTTGGCCAGGATAGGGAGTTTAGAGATAGGACGATAGTTATTAGCATCTGAAGGATCTCCACGCTCAGCAGTGGGAGGACATGAGCTGATTTCCAAATGCTGGGTATGGAATTGGTCAAGAGACACGTTGAAAATGTGAGCCACAGGTTCAGTAATAATACAAGCTGCTACCTGTAAGAGGTAGGGATCCAGGTTGTCTGGACCTGCAGACTTTTTATTGTCTATTGCCTTTAGTGCTTTATAGAACTCAGCATAAGAAACAGGCTCAAAGTTCAAATAGTTCCCATGAGGGCCTATATCATAGTTTACTGTAACAGAGCTTACATTAGAGCCCTGGGCCCCACCATTATCAAAAACTGAACCAGCAGATATTTGCTTGTTTAAAACTCCTTCATTATCGGCTTTATCCTTCACTTCATTAGAATCCATCATGAAATGGTCAGGAAGGCCAGAGGATACATTAGAACCACAGAGGTAAAAACAGATTCAGGTTGGGTATTCAACAAATATTCGCTTGTAGTTTTCCTTAGGTCCACCAACTGTCACGCCCTGATCTGTTTCACCTGTCCTTGTGCTTGTCTCCACCCCCCCCCCCCAGGTGTCACCCATCTTCCTCATTATCCCCTGGGTACTTATACCTGTGTTTTCTATCTGTCTGTGCCAGTTTGTTTTGTTCGTTCAAACCTACCAGTGGTTTCCCTTGCGCATGTCTTTGCTATTGTCCCTGTTTTCTAGTTTCCTGGTTTTGACCTTTCCTGCCTGCCGTCCTGTACCTTTGCCTCTACTCTGAATTACCAACCTCTGCCTGACCTGAGCCTGCCTGCCATCCTGTACCTTTGCCTCTACTCTGGATTACCAACCTCTGCCTGACCTGAGCCTGCCTGTCATCCTGTACCTTTGCCTCTACTCTGGATTACCAACCTCTGCCTGACCTGAGCCTGCCTGCCATCCTGTACCTTTGCCTCTACTCTGGATTACCAACCTCTGCCTGACCTGAGCCTGCCTGTCATCCTTTGCCTCTACTCTGGATTATCAACCCCTGCCTGCCTTGACCTGTCGGTTGCCTGCCCCTGTTGCTGTAATAAACATTGTTACTGACCTCAAACAAGGTTCAAAATGTACACTCAGAGGGCCTACACATTGCACACCCTTTAGTTTGTCCATTTTCATCTGTGTGTAGGCCCACTGAGTATACATTCTGAACCTTGTTTGAGGTCAGTCACATGACCAGCTGTTGAAATTCGAATGTAAAAAAAAAAGTACTTTGCTTATGCTCCCTAACTAATTCAACTAGGAATACAAAATGCTGCTCACATTTCCACATGTTTATTAGCTTTGGAAAGCAAATTAATGTATATATCTTGAAAATAAGAACAAATTTTTCCAACATCATGACACTTATTTGGATTCTTTTGCTGAAGTAGTTTAAAAGCTATTGAGGTTTGAAAGCGCAAATATCCGTTGAATATTGAATAGTCTTTACCTCAGTATTAGAACCTGACACAGATTTTATTAGCTTCCAGAACTTGGTAGGGTTGTTCAGGTTCTCTGTGACTGCATTTGGATAGAAATCTGATTTGGAATTCCTGATAAATCTTGTGCATTTGTTTCTTAGCGCCCTGAAGGTGGCCCAGTCAACAGGAGCATTTGTATGTCTAGCTTGAGCCCAAGAGACATTTCTCTTTCTAATTAATTCTGCCAAGTTATCTGAACACCAGGGATTGTCCTTTCCATTGATTCCACATTTCTTCACAGGGGCATGCTTATCACAAATGGAAGCAAATTTCATATAGTCCCAGGCAGTGTCAACATCGGGAATCAGACGTACTCTATCAATATTATAGTACAGATCATGTAAGAATGTTTGCTCATAAAAGTGTCTAAAACGTCTTTTAAAAATCTAACAGGGATTGGCTTTGGTCATTTTTGTATTTCTAACACAAGCAATTGCACAGTGATCACTGACATCACAGAATATCCCAGTCGGTGTGTATTTGTGAGGGGTATTCGTTAGAAGAATGTTCAATAGAGTTGATTTGTTAGGTGCTCTGGGATTCGGTCTTGTAGGAGCATGAATTAATTGAGCGAGATTCAGAGTCACACAATTCTTTAAAAGAGTCCAATACAGATGTAAGCATGTTCCAGTTCAAATCTCCTAAAATAATGAGTTTAGAGTCATTTAACTTGAGGGCGGTCTGTAGCAGCCGAGGGCGGTCTGTAGCAGCCGAGGGCGGTCTATAGCAGCCGAAGGCGGTCTATAGCAGCCGAGGGCGGTCTGTAGCAGCCGAGGGCGGTCTGTAGCAGCCGAGGGCGGTCTGTAGCAGCCGAGGGCAATCTATAGCAGCCGAGGGCGGTCTATAGCAGCCAAAGGCGGTCTATAGCAGCCGAGGTTGATGGTTTAATTTATTTGTACCAAAGAAAATAAGTGATAAACAATACAGATAAAAACGAATAAATAAAACATGGTGTGTCACGCCCTGGTCTTAGTATTCTGTGTTCCCTTTATTATTTTGGTTAGGACAGGGTGTGACATGGGTGATTTATGTGGTTTGTTTTGTCTAGGGGTTTAGTAGTTTATGGGATTGTGTTTAGTTAAGTTGTCTGGGAAAGTCTATGGTTGCCTAGAGTTGTTCTCAATCAGAGGCAGGTGTTTATCATTGTCTCTGATTGGGAACCATATTTAGGCAGCCATATTCTTTGAGTATTTCGTGGGTGATTGTTTCCTGTCTCTGTGTTTTGCACCAGATAGGGCTGTTTTGGTTTTTCACGTTTTCTTGTTTTGTATATTGTTCATTTTTCATCTTTCATTAAAGATATATAAAGATAACCACGCTGCACGGTGTCCCTAGTGCGGGTGCATAGCCCGGTGCGGTACATACCAGCTCCGCGTATCGGCCGGGCTAGAGTAGGCATCGAGCCAAGTGCCATGAAGCCGGCTCTACGCATCTGGTCTCCAGTGCGTCTCCTTGGGCCGGCTTACATGGCACCAGCCATGCGCACGGTGTCCCCGGTTCGCCTGCATAGCCCAGTGCGGGCTATTCCACCTCGCCGCACTGGCAGGGCAACCAGGAGCATTCAACCAGGTAAGGTTGGGCAGGCTCGGTGCTCAAGAGCTCTAGTGCGCCTGTACGGTCCGGTCTATTCGGTACCACCTCCACGCAGCAAATCGCAGTCAGTGTCACCAGAAAACCAGTGTCACCAGAAAAGCCCCCCCACACCATCACACCTCCTCCTCCATGCTTCACGGTGGGAACCACATATGTGGAGATAATTAGTTCGCCTACTCTGCATCTCACAAAGACACGGTGGTTGGAAACAAAAATCTCAAATTTGGACTAATGAGACCAAAGGACAGATTTCCACCGGTATAATGTCCATTACTCATGTTTCTTGGCCCAAGCAAATCTCTTTTTAGTATTGGTGTCCTTTAGTAGTGGTTTCTTTGCAGCAAATTGACCAAGAAGGCCTGATTCATGCAGTCTCCTCTGAACAGTTGATGTTGAGATGTGTCTGTTACTTGAATTCTGTGAATCATTTATTTGGGCAAAAATGTCTGAGGCTGGTAACTCTAATTTATCCTCTGCAGCAGAGGTAACTCTGGGTCTTCCTTTCCTGTGGTGGTCCTCATGAGAGCCAGTTTCATCATAGCGCTTGATGGTTTCACTTGAAGAAACTTTCAAGGTTCTTGACATTTTCCGGATTGACTGATCTTCATGTCTTAAAAATAATGATGGGCTGTCGTTTCTTGTTGCTTATTTGAACTGTTCTTGCCATAATATGGACTTGGTATTTTACCAAATAGGGTTTTCTTCTGTATACCTCCCTTACCTTGTCACAACACAACTGATTGGCTCCAAGAAGGAAAGAAATTCCACAAATAAACTTTTATCAAGGCACATCTGTTAATTGAAATGCATTGAAATGCATTCCAGGTGACTACCTCATGAAGCTGGTAGAGAGGATGCCAAGAGTGTGCAAAGCTTTAAATAACGGAACTTTAATAATGTCTACATTACTCATCTCATATGTACAGTGGGGGGGAATTTATTTGCAAATTATGGTGTAAAATAAGTATTTGGTCACCTACAAACAAGCAAGATTTCTGTCTCACAGACCTGTAACTTCTTCTTTAAGAGGCTCCTCTGTCCTCCACTCGTTACCTGTAATAATTGCACCTGTTTGAACTTGTTATCAGTATAAAAGACACCTGTCCACAACCTCAAACAGTCACACTCCAAACTCCACTATGGCCAAGACCAAAGAGCTGTCAAAGGACACCAGAAACAAAATTGTAGACCTGCACCAGGCTCGGAAGACTGAATCTGCAATAGGTAAGCAGCTTGGTTTGAAGAAATCAACTGTGGGAGCAATTATTAGGAAATGGAAGACATACAAGACCACTGATAATCTCCCTCGATCTGGGGGTCCACGCAAGATCTCACCCCGTGTGGTCAAAATTATCACAAGAACGGTGAGCAAAAATCCCAGAACCACACGGGGGGGACCTAGTGAATGACCTGCAGAGAGCTGGGACCAAAGTAACAAAGCCTACCATCAGTAACACACTACGCCGCCAGGGACTCAAATCCTGCAGTGCCAGACGTGTCCCCCTGCTTAAGCCAGTACATGTCCAGGCCCGTCTGAAGTTTGCTAGAGAGCATTTGGATGATCCAGAAGAAGATTGGGAGAATGTCATATGGTCAGATGATACCAAAATATAACTTTTTGGTAAAAACTCAACTCGTCGTGTTTGGAGGACAAAGAATGCTGAGTTGCATCCAAAGAACACCATACCTACTGTGAAGCATGGGGGTGGAAACATCATGCTTTGGGGCTGTTTTTCTGCAAAGGGACCAGGACGACTGATCCGTGTAAAGGAAAGAATGAATGGGGCCATGTATTGTGAGATTTTGAGTGCAAACCTCCTTCCATCAGCAAGTGCATTGAAGATGAAATGTGGCTGGGTCTTTCAGCATGACAATGATCCCAAACACACCACCCGGGCAACGAAGGAGTGGCTTCACAAGAAGCATTTCAAGGTCCTGGAGTGGCCTGGCCAGTCTCCAGATCTCAACCCCATAGAACATCTTTGGAGGGAGTTGAAAGTCTGTGTTGCCCAGCAAAAGCCCCAAAACATCACTGCTCTAGAGGAGATCTGCATGGAGGAATGGGCCAAAATACCAGCAACAGTGTGTGAAAACCTTGTGAAGACTTACAGAAAACTTTTGACCAACAAAGGGTATATAACATTGCCAACAAAGGGTATATAACAAAGTATTGAGATAAACTTTTGTTATTGACCAAATACTTATTTTCCACCATAATTTGCAAATAAATTCATTAAAAATCCTACAATGTGATTTTATGGATTTTTTTTCTCATTTTGTCTGTCATAGTTGAAGTGTACCTATGATGAAAACTACAGGCCTCTCTCATCTTTCTAAGTGGGAGAACTTGCACAACTGGTGCCTGACTAAATACTTTTTTGTCCCACTGTATATACTGTATTACCTACCATCTACTGCATCTTGCCTATGCCGCACGCCATCGCTCATCCATATGTACATATTCTTATTCATCCCTTTACATTTGTGTGTATTTGTGTGTATAAGGTAGTTGCCATGTGTATGTGACCAATAACACTTGTTTTGATTTGAAGCTGTCATGAAGGAAAGGGGTGACTTCTTTGAAGAATCTCAAATATATTTTGATTTGTTGAACACTTTTTTTGGTTACTATATGATTCCATATGTGTTATTTCATCGTTTTGATCTCTTCACAATTATTCTAGAATGTACAATAAAGAAAAACCCTTGAATGAGTAGGTGTGTCCAAACTTTTGATTCATAAATATACAAATCATAAATATACAAATGAACCGATCAGCAATCACAAAAAAAATATTGAAATTACTGTAATTTACATGACTTGACATTCAGAAATCACAGAAAAGTTGTGGCCATGCCATGAACCCGGATGGTTAACTAATCTCTTGTTTTAACTTTGTACACAGTGTGTGTTATCATAGTGTGTGTGTTTTCATAGTGTGGTATTGATCTACAGTTTGATTTCCTGAATAGACCAAAAGGCCTCCAGGTTATATAGTATATCTCTGCTGTCCATAGCTACTTCCCTGATCTCTGTCTGACAAACACACCAATATGAACATGGACTTACCTCACACAGTGACTGGTCTCTCTTGATGAATACGCTATATATACACAAAAGTATGAAGTATGATTTTGGAATTAAATGTTAGATGAGCAGCTGTCCACATACTTTTGGTCATGTAGTGTAGATTTTATTTTATCTTAATGAGATTACCAAGTTGAATAAAGGAGACATTCAAAAACATGGAGGTGACCCCAGCATGACCTTCACCCCTGAGTGACAGGGGAGAAGTTAAGAAAGAATCATTGTGTCGTTTTAACCACCAGCTAACGTTTTGAACAGTAGAGTGTTGAGAAACATTATTGTGTGAGTTCCAATTTCCGTTGATTCTATAATCACTGTTTTGTCAGGCCTCGCAAAACAAAAAGGCCCAAATATAGACATACTTGGTATACTGCAATTCACTCTTAGGACTTATTTAATTTAATTATTTAGATATCTTTCTGAGATCTGACTCAATATGAATCTCCACAGCTACGTGTCGTGGGATGATTTCAATTACATACTCCTCGTCTCCTTCACAAAAACCCATTGGATGAGAAAGCCAGAGGTTCCGCTCTTTGACCTTCTTCTCTAATGGGTTTTGAGGAGACGAAGACGCGAGAGGAGTATGCAATTGAGATCTTTCCCCTGCCACACTAAGCAGAAACAGGAAGAGATCTTCACTTTAAAAGAGCAAAATACCCATCTCAATGAGCTTGCCAGACAAGCTGAACACTTTGCGTCCATATTGGGTGTAAGTACAACACCCATTCTATCAACCAATAGATTGCACAAGATTTGCTTATATTATTAGTGTGTCAGGTTCCTGTGCACCCCCACTCATTTGTTCCTCAATTGTATTGTATGGGGGAAAAAGACAATAGAAGACCTGGAATAGGAAGTGAGTTTTTACAAGAAAGTCTGTCAGTGTTCCATAACATCATTTACGAGTGTGTTTGACCTCTCCATGATGACAATTGTCACTTACAGAATATTCTCAATCAGGGAATGCTTAATACAACCTTAAACTGCCCTTTATTCAATTTTCTTATCAAGATCTGTGTGCAATCATCAACTAGAAACTAGCCTGAGTAACACAATGTAGTGTTCAAGTACAGACCAATCAGATTATTATCGACCACAACAGGAAACAACTAGGTTCTACAAAGGTACAGAATAATGTGTTAATTAAGTGACTGACAAACATATTTATTGTTCAACAACAAATACTTAAATTATTAAAGTTATTTTGCCCTTATCACACAACTTTAAAACATTTAGATCATGTACCTGTATTGTTGTAATATTCATGTTATTAATCAACAAATAAAAGTAACCCTCTTAGATTGAAAAGTTGCAAAATGCTTTGGAATGTCTGCTGTCCCAAATGTTAATAACTTATAAAGGGATTACTTTTATTTTTGCTTTAATTAAATTTCCTGGTTTAGACTGTAGAAAACTAAGTATATTCATACATTCTGGAACCTATTTACATATATTGAGCAATGAAACATCATCTTACTGTTTATAACACAGCTATAAAGCCACAATGGTGACACAATCAAACATGCTCTACTAACGTCAGCATTGCTCCTATTTAGGTAGTTGGTTTGTCAGGTGTCACTGTTGAATGACCACGAAGTCACAGAGTCCACTCTTCATATCCATCAATCCCTACTCAGCCATCTGTGTAAATCCACCAGACAGTCAATATCCATGGAAAACTGGAAACAAAGAGTTAAGAAACAAATAAACCCATGGTTTTAGTCAGGCTCAAACTTATTGTGATAACAATAGTCATTTGACTAAAGCTGTAATACTGAAGAATAAAGTACTTACCACTGAATATATGTTCTAGTATTGTAGAGCACTGTAGCCTGGATCTACAGTTGAGTAGATCACATCACCTACAGCAGAGGAATTCAAAGCACAAATAAAACAGACAAACAGTGGCTTGTCATTAAAAAGGAAATAAAATAACAGTTTATCAATATATTAAATGATGGATCAAATCTGACAACTGTCATAATATCTATCTGTATATCTCTGGAGTTTTTTAACATGTACCTTCGGTATTGTCTGGGTTAGGCAATGGTCCTCTCCTGATTTTCACAAAACAGACCAAATAGAAATCAACATGACATGATGAGAATTATGAAAAACATGATTTTTGTGGTAAGGTGAAGATCCTCATCTGCTGTGTGGGTCATTCCTCTCTCAGGGTGAAACAATATTCAGCAACTCTTGGTTTGCTTGAAAAATAATTTTATTGATAAAACCTCTCTCACCTAGTGATAGGAGGAGCCGTTCTGGAGGATGGTGGTCCTGCGGGGACCCTCTGACCACTGTAGAAGTTCTCATACAGAACAGGAGCTGAGGAGTGAGGACAGAGCAGGCCAGGGGGTGAGGATAGAGCAAACCAGGGGGTGAGGACAGAGCAGACCAGAGGGTGAGGACAGAGCAGGCCAGGGATTGAGGGTTGAGGACAGAGCAGGCCAGGGGTTGAGGACAGAACAAGCCAGGGGGTGAGGTTTGAGGACAGAACAGGCCAGGGGGTGAGGGATGAGGACAGAGCAAGCCAGGGGGTGAGGGTTGAGGACAGAACAGGCCAGGGGGTAAGGCTGAGGACAGAGCAGGGCCAGGGGGTGAGGACAGAGCAGGCCAGGGGAAGAAGGGTGAGGACAGAGCAGAGGATGAGGGGTGAGGACAGAGCAGGCCACGGTGTGAGGTCAGAGCAGGCCAGGGTGTGAGGGGTGAGGACAGAGCAGGCCAGGGGGTGAGGACAGAGCAGGCCAGGGTGTGAGGGGTGAGGACAGAGCAGGCCAGGGAGTGAGGACAGAGCAGGCCAGGGTGTGAGGGGTGAGGACAGAGCAGGCCAGGGAGTGAGGGGTGAGGGATGAGGACAGAGCAGACCAGGGGGTGAGGACAGAGCAGGCCAGGGAGTGAGGACAGAACAGGCCAGGGGGTGAGGACAGAACAGGCCAGAGGGTGAGGACAGAGCAGGCCAGTGAATGAGGACAGAGCAGGCCAGGAGGTGAGGGTTGAGGACAGAGCAGGCCAGGGGATGAGGGGTGAGGACAGAGCAGGCCAGGGGGTGAGGACAGAGCAGCCCAGGGGGTGAGGGGTGAGGACAGAGCAGGCCAGGACGTGAGGGGTGAGGACAGAGAAGGCAAGGGGGCGAAAAGTGAGGGAAGAGGACAGAGCAGGGGATGAGGGGTGAGGACAGAGCAGGCCAGGGGGTGAGGGTTGAGGACAGAGCAGGCCAGGAATGAGGGGTGAGGACAGAGCAGGGGATGAGGGGTGAGGACAGAGCAGGCAAGGGGGTGAGAGGTGAGGGATGAGGACAGAGCAGGGGATGAGGGGTGAGGACAGAGCAGGCCAGGGGGTGAGGAAAGAGCAGGCCAGGGGGTGAGGGTTGAGGACAGAGCAGGCCAGGAATGAGGGGTGAGGACAGAGCAGGCCAGGTGTGAGGACAGCGCAGGGGATGAGGGGTGAGGACAGAGCAGGCCAGGGGGTGAGGACCGCGCAGGGGATGAGGGGTGAGGAAAGAGCAGGCCAGGGGGTGAGGACAGCGCAGGGGATGAGGGGTGAGGACAGAGCAGACCAGGGGTGAGGGTTGAGGACAGCGCAGGCCTGAGGGTGAGGGGTGAGGACAGAGCAGGCCAGGGGGTGAGGGGTGAGGACAAAGCAGGGGATGAGGGGTGAGGACAGAGCAGGACTGGGGGTAAGGGATGAAGACAGAGCAGGCCAGGGGGTGAGGACAGAGCAGACCAGAGGGTGAGGACAGAGCAGGCCAGGGAGTGAGGACAGAGCAGGCCAGGGAGTGAGGACAGAGCAGGCCAGTGAGTGAGGACAGAGATGGCCAGGAGGTGAGGGGTGAGGACCGAGCAGGCCAGGGGATGAGGACAGAGCAGGCCAGGACATGAGCGGTGAGGACAGAGCAGGCAAGGGGTGAGAGGTGAGGGATGAGGACAGAGCAGGCCAGGGGGTGAGGACAGAGCAGACCAGGGGGTGAGGACAGAGCAGGCCAGGAATGAGGGGTGAGGACAGAGCAGGCCAGGGGGTGAGGATAGAGCAAACCAGGGGGTGAGGACAGAGCAGACCAGGGGGTGAGGACAGAGCAGGCCAGGGGGTGAGGACAGAGCAGGCCAGGGGGTGAGGACAGAGCAGGCCAGTGAGTGAGGACAGAGATGGCCAGGAGGTGAGGGGTGAGGACCGAGCAGGCCAGGGGATGAGGACAGAGCAGGCCAGGACATGAGCGGTGAGGACAGAGCAGGCAAGGGGTGAGAGGTGAGGGATGAGGACAGAGCAGGGGATGATGGGTGAGGACAGAGCAGGCAAGGGGTGAGAGGTGAGGGATGAGGACAGAGCAGGGGATGAGGGATGAGGACAGAGCAGGCCAGGGGGTGAGGACAGAGCAGGCCAGGGGGTGAGGGTTGAGGACAGAGCAGGCAAGGGGGTGAGAGGTAAGGGATGAGGACAGAGCAGGGGTGAGGACAAAGCAGGCGATGAGGTGTGAGGACAGAGCAGGCCAGGGTGTGAGCGGTGAGGACAAAGCAGGCCAGGGAGTGAGAGGTGAGGGATGAGGACAGAGCAGGCCAGGGGGTGAGGACAGAGCAGGGGATGAGGGTTGAGGACAGAGCAGGCTAGGGGGTGAGGACAGAGCAGGACAGGGAGTGAGGGGTGAGGACAAAGCAGGCCAGAGAGTGAGGGGTGAGGGATGGGGACAGAGCAGGCCAGGGGGTTAGGACAGAGCAGACCAGGGGGTGAGGACAGAGCAGACCAGGGGTGAGGGTTGAGGACAGCGCAGGGGATGAGGGGTGAGGACAAAGCAGGGGATGAGGGGTGAGGACAGAGCAGGCAAGGGGGTGAGAGGTGAGGGATGAGGACATAGCAGGGGTGAGGACAAAGCAGGGGATGAGGGGTGAGGACAGAGCAGGCCAGGGTGTGAGGGGTGAGGACAAAGCAGGCCAGGGAGTGAGGGGTGAGGACAAAGCAGGCCTGGGAGTGAGAGGTGAGGGATGAGGACAGAGCAGGCCAGGGGGTGAGGACAGAGCAGGGGATGAGGGTTGAGGACAGAGCAGGCCAGGGGGTGAGGACAGAGCAGGCCAGGGAGTGAGGGGTGAGGACAGAGCAGGCCAGGGGGTGAGGGGTAAGGGGTGAGGACAAAGCAGGGTGTGAGGGGTGAGGACAGAGCAGGCCAGGGGGTGAGGGGTGAGGACAGAGCAGGCCAGGGGTTGAGGGGTGAGGACAGAGCAGGCAAGGGGGTGAGAGGTGAGACATGAGGACAAAGCAGGGGTGAGGACAAAGCAGGGTGTGAGGGGTGAGGACAGAGCAGGCCAGGGGGTGAGGGGTGAGGACAGAGCAGGCCAGGGGATGAGGGGTGAGGACAGAGCAGGCAAGGGGGTGAGAGGTTAGGGATGAGGACAGAGCAGAGGATGAGGGGTGAGGACAGAGCAGGCCTGGGGTTGAGGGGTGAGGACAGAGCAGGGGATGAGGGGTGAGGACATAGCAAGCAAGGGGGTGAGAGGTGAGGGATGTGGACAGAGCAGGGGATGAGGGGTGAGGACAGAGCAGGCCTGGGGTTGAGGGGTGAGGACAGAGCAGGGGATGAGGGGTGAGGACAGAGCAAGCAAGGGGGTGAGAGGTGAGGGATGTGAACAGAACAGGGGATGAGGGGTGAGGACAGAGCAGGCCTGGGGTTGAGGGATGTGGACAGAGCAGGGGATGAGGGGTGAGGACAGAGCAGGCCTGGGGTTGAGGGATGTGGACAGAGCAGGGGATGAGGGGTGTGGACAGAGAAGGCCAGGGGTTGAGGGGTGAGGACAGAGCAGGGGGTGAGGGGTGAGGACAGAGCAGGCCGGGGAGTGAGGACAGAGCAGGCCAGGGGTGAGGGTTGAGAACAGAGCAGGCCAGGGGGTCAGGACAAAGCAGGCCAGGGGAGGAGGACAGAGCAGGGGGTAAGGGGTAAGGATTGAGCAGGCCATGAAGTGAGAGGTGAGGGGTGAGGACAGGGCAGGGGATGAGGGGTGAAGACAGAGCAGGACAGGGCATGAGGACAGAGCAGGCCAGAGAGTGAGGGGTGAGAACAGAGTAGGCCAGGGAGTGTAGGGTGAGAATAGAGCAGGCCAGTGGGTGGGGACAGAGCAGGCCAAGGAGTGATGGGTGAGGACAGAGCAGGCCAGGGGGTGAGGACAGTACAACTAGAATACGCAACTAGACTGTCAGGGAGGGGGACCCGGACAAAACAAAATTAGGACAACATTTATGCCATCAAGGATGACACTAAAAAGTCAGTCTGATTTTCATTGTGGTCCTTAGAGGACCTATAATGTATTGTATGTGTCTGTTGTCAAAGGTGATCTGTGAAGAGTGAGAACTGTACCAGGCGGTTTGTCCCCAGTCCGTCTGAGGTTCACAAAGTGTTCTATATCCTCCTGTATGTCACACTGTTCAAGAGACTTCCTCACTTCCTCATGAAGCTGAACCCATAGACACAGACAGAAACACACAGGCGGGCAAGATAGAAACACAAAGCAATACGGATGGTCACTTACAGCCACAATCCTTCATTTGCTATATTCTTAGAGAATCAATGGGTATCATTAATACAAATGCAATACCAGTAAGTAATATTGCAGATTGCACATTGATGAGTCCCTAGAAGCACTTTACCTCATCGCTAGTGACACACTGCTGGGAGAGCTGGTTGAGGTGAGTCCATACCATGTTCCTTAGAGTATTGATCCTCTCCACTTCCTGCTTCTCAAATACCTGGATGTAACATAGCACTATATTATATATACCAGTAATACAACCTATAGCTGACAAACAAATAACTGGATGTAAATTATATATACCAATTCTACAACATATAGCTAAGAAACAAATACCTGGATGTAGTCAAACTGTTACACATACTACATCAGTAATACAGTATGTAACTAACAAAGAAACTAAATATCATCATGCTTTCTGGCCCTTACCTCACATGCTTTAATGTATTCTTTCTGCCAGTCCTCCCTGGTTTTTCCCAGCACAGACACGTTGTGCATGTATAGCCTGTCTGGGATTCAAATCAGAGAATACATCTTGGGAGACCATAGTATAGAGGCACATTTTTGATTATCTTTAGACTAAATGGTGGTTTTCCTGTTGATGGTTGCTAAGAGACCAAAGGAGAATATGTTGTCATTGTTACCAGCTTCTTCAGCATTCTGCTTTGCTTGCTGTGTTTTTGTCAATAGCTGAAAGATGAAGAAGGAAAAAAAATCACTGATTCTGTACTTTATTCAACTCTTTCTTGTGTTCAGGTATTTCTTTCAATGCAATGCTGCATATAGGAGTGAAAGCACATGTCTGATTGGTAAATGTCCTCTCAATAAACAGGGTACAAACTAGGTAGCCTTGTTCTTTTTGTGGTCAGTGTAGGCCTAATTTTTGTGGTCTGATTCCTGTGCTCAAAATAGGTATGCTATTTCCTTCAGAAAGATTCCCATGGCTCACTCACATTATTTATTGTCACTAGTGCTTTCTGTTTCTTTTTGATGTATCTTTTTTGAATCAACAAACACAGTGAATAAGTGATTGATGAGGAGATAAAAGAGATGGTCATAGAATGGAAAGTGTTGCTGTCTGGTTCTGAACCCATGGCTGCAGGGGCAATGTGTGGTCCGGGGGCAGCTGCACTACCACTAGTAGTGCAGCTGTGCACCCCCCCCCCCCCCCCCCCCCAGCCGCCTGCCCCCCGCCCCCTGCCCCCTGCCCCCTGCCCAACCCCCCACAGTCTCTCAGAATACTCACCTTTTCCTGCTGCTTGACATTGCTGGTGCTGGCGTTTCGGTTCATGTTCTGTTCTGCTTCCTCTTTGTCTCGACACTTCTGCTCATATGTCTTCTTTGTCTGTGGATAACGACATGGACAGGAAGGGGGGTGGGGGGGGGGTGATGGTAGGAAATAACTGATAATATAGTTTACTGACTCTACTAGACTCTATACTGTCTTCACTTAACATAAAAGTCTCTAAATGAAACACGAAGCCCATGCATTTGAATTCAACTACCACAACCTGCATGTTTCAACACTCTGAGGTCATTCCACTGTGTATAAAATGCCTGATGTTTCAGTAGCAGTTGGCATGGCAATGTGGCACAACATGCACAGCCCTAACAGTACCACTTTGTCTGACCAATGAAAAACGGCAGGCATTTAGGATCAAAATCAAATCAGGAAAAGAATTTAGAAAGAGACAGAGTTAGAGTGCTGATCTAGAATTAGGTCCCCTCTGTGCAATATCGTCTCTTCCGGGACCAGGCCCAAACCCCCGTAATTCGTAAGAAGAGGAGATGCCGCTATAGGGGTCGGCGAGCCAGATGCCTGGCGAGACTGCGTCGGCGAGTGGATAATCCTCCTCTACCCTCCGTTATACTGGTGAACGTGCAACTACTAGAGAATGAACTGGATGAGCTCCGTTCGAGAATATCTTATCAATGGGACATTAAAAACTGTAATATTAGTGGCTGAACAAGGACATGGATAATATACAGTTAGCTGGGTTTTCCATAAATCGGCAAGACAGAACAGCAGCCTCCGGGAAGATCAGGGGGGTGGGTCTGTGTCTCTTTCTTAACAACAGCTGGTGCACGATCTCTAATATTAAAGAAGTCTGTAGCTTTTGCTCGCCTTAGTTAGAGTACCTCGTGATAATCGGTAGACCACACTATTTACCAAGAGAGTTCTCATCTATATTCTTTGTAGCTGTCTATTTACCACCACAAACCAATGCTTTAACGCTGAAAACTGAAATCCGTTTTACCTAATTTCTACCAGCATATCAAATGTGCAACTAGGGGAAAGAAAACTCTAGATCATCTTTACAGCTCTCCATTGAGAAAATCTGACCACAACTCTATCTTCCTGATTCCTTCCTACAAGCAAAAACTCAAAACAGGAGGCATCAGTGCCCGCACTCAACCAGTGTTCAATTACAGAAGTGGTCCGATGAAGCGGATGCTAGGCTACAGGACTGTTTCGCTAGCACAGTCTGGAATATGTTCTGGGATTCATCCGATGGCATTTAGCAGTATACCACATCAGTCACCGGCTTCATTAATAAGTGCATCGACGACGTCGTCCCCATAGTGACGGTACGTTCATATCCCAACCAGAAGCCATGGATTACAGGCAACATTCGCACTGAATTAAAGGCTAGAGGTCCCGCTTTCAAGGAGCGGGACAGTAATCCAGACGCTTATAAGAAACCCTGCTACGCCCTACGACGAACCATCAAACAGGCAAAGCGTTAATAGAGGACTAAGATCGAATCCTACTATGTTCATCGGATGTGGCAGGGCTTGCAAACTATCACAGATTACAAAGGGAAACTCAGCCGCGATCTGCCCAGTGATGGGAGCCTAACAGATGAGCTAAATTCGTTCTATGCTCGCTTTGAGGCAAGCAACACTGAACCATGCACGAGAATACCAGCTGTTCCAGACGACTGTATGGTCACGCTCTCCGTAGCCATTTTTTAGTAAGACCCTTAAACAGGTTAACATTCACAAGGCCACAGGGTCAGAAAGATTACCATATACTCAAAGCATGCGCAGACCAGCTGGCAACTGATATTTTTAACCTCTCCTTGATCTAGTCTGTAATACCTACATGTTTCAAGCAGACCACCATAGTCCCTGTGCCGAAGAATGCCAAGGTAACCTGCCTAAATGACTATAGCCCCGTAGAACTCACATCTGTAGTGATGAAATGCTTTGAAAAGGCTGATCATGGCTCACATCAACACCATCATCCCAGAAACTCTGGACCAACTCCAATTTGCATACCGCCTCAACAGATCCACACATGACACAATCTCTACTGCACTACACACTGCCCTTTCCCACCTGATCAAAATGAACACCTAAGTGAGAATGCTGTTCATTGACTACAGCTCAGCGTTCAACACCACAGTGCCCTCCAAGCTCATTACTAAGCTAAGGACCATGGGACTGAACACCTCTGCAACTGGATTCTGGACTTCCTGAGGGGCCACCCCCAGGTGGTGAGGGTAGGCAATAACACATCCGCTATGCTGACCCTCAACAAAGGGGTCATTCACGGGTGCGTGCTTAGTCCCCTCCTGTCCTCCCTGTTCACCCATGACTGCGTGTCCATGCACAACTCTCACACCATCATTAACTTATTGACGCTACCCATGCCTTAAGCGGGATAATTGTCATCAGCAACCGCTGAATAGCATAGCGCCTCAGTCAAATAATATTACTAAAAATATTTATATTCATGAAATCACAAGTGCAATATTGCAAAACACAGCTTAGCCTTTTGTTAATCCACCTGTCGTCTCAGATTTTGAAATTATGCGTTTTAGCGAAAGCAATCCAAGCGTTTGTGTAAGTTTATCGATCGCATGACAAAACATTAAGTACACTTAGCATCAGGTAGCTTGGTCACGAAAATCAGAAAAGCAATCAAATTAATCGTTTACCTTTGATGATCTTCGGATGTTTTCACTCACGAGACTCCCAGTTACACAACAAATGTTCCTTTTGTTCCATAAAGATTATTTTTATATCCAAAATACCTCTGTTTGTTTGGCGCATTATGTTCAGAAATCGACAGGAATGAGCGGTCATGACAACGCAGACAAATTCCAAATAATATCCGTAATGTCCACAGAAACATGTCAAACTTTTTTTATAATCAATCCTCAGGTTGTTTTTAAAACATATAATCGATTATATATCAACCGCAAATGTCTTTCACAGTAGGAGAGGGAAAAACAATAGCTGTCCAAATTCTGTTGCGTGAGCAAAACTCATGTGACCACTTGACGCGATGTTATCGTTCTGGCTAATTTTTCAAAATAAAAGCCTGAAACTATGTCTGAAGACTGTTGACACCTTGAGGAAGCGATAGGAAAAGGAATCTGGTTGATATCCCTTTAAATGGAGCAATGGGAGGCTATGGAACATGGAGTTTTCAAAATAGAAGCCACTTCCTGGTTTGATTTTTTTCAGGGTTTCGCCTGCAATATCAGTTCTGTTATACTCACATACAATATTTTGACAGTTTTGAAAACTTTAGAGTGTTTTCTATCTTAATCTGTCAATTATATGCATATTCTAGCATCTGGTCCTGAGAAATAGGCCATTTACTTTGGGAACGTTATTTTTCCAATCATAAAAATAGTGCCCCCTAGATTCAAGAGGTTAAGTTTGCCGACGACGGCGTTAGGCCTGATCCACAACAACGAGACAGCCTATAGGGAGGAGGTCAGAGACCTGATAGTGTGGTGCCAGGACAACAACATCTCCCTCAACGTGAGCAAGACAAAGGAGCTGATCGTGGACTAAAGGAAAGGTAGGGCCAAGCACGCTCACATTCACATCAGCGGGGCTGCAGTGGAGAAGGTCGAGAGCTTCAAGTTCCTTGGTGTCCACATCAATAAGGACCTATGTTTGTCCAAGCAGAACAACACAGTCGTGACGACAATGCCTATTCCCCCTCAGGAGGCTGAAAATATTTGGCATGGGTCCTCAGATCCTAAAAAGGTTCTACAGCTGCACCATCGAGAGCATCCTGCTGGTTGCATCACCACTTGGTACGGCAACTGCTTGGCATCTGACCGCAAGGCGTACATTCCTGGGGTCGAGCTCCCTGCCATCCAGGACCTCTAAACCAGGCGGTGCCAGAGGAAGGCCCTAAAACTGGTCAAACACACCAGCCACCCAAGTCCTAGACTGTTCTCTCTGCTATCACATGGCAAGTGGTACAGGAACGGCAAGTCAAACCAATTGAGATGGTTTGGGAAAAAGCAGCCAACACGTGCTCAGACTTTGGAAAAGCATTCCCGGGTGAAGTTGGTTGAGAGAATGCCAAGAGTGTTCAAAGCTGTCATCAAAACAAAGGGTGGCTACTTTGAAGAATCTCAGATCTCAAATATATTCTGATTTGTTTAACACTTTTTTGGTTACTACATGATTCCATGTGTTATTTAATAGTGTTGATGTCATAACTATCATTCTACAATGTAGAAAATAGTAAATAAAGAAAGAAAAACCCTTGAATGAGTACAGTGCTTTGCAAAAGTATTCACCCCCTTGGCGTTTTTCCTATTTTCATTCATTACAACCTGTAATTTAAATGGATTTCATGTAATGGACATACAAAACAACATCCAAATTGGTAAAGTGAAAATAAAGTGAAAAATAAAGTGAAAAAAATAAAAAATGAAAATGAAAAGTGGTGCGTGCATATGTATTCACCCCCTTTGCTATGAAGCCCCTAAAAAAGATGACCTTCATAAGATACATAATTAGTTAAATAAAGTCCACCTGTGTGCAATCCAAGTGTCACATGATCTGTCACATGATCTCAGTATATATACACACACCTGTTCTGAAAGGCCCAAGAGTCTGCAACACCACTAAGGAAGGGTCACCACTAAGGAAGGGTCACCACCAAGCAAGCGGCACAATGAAGACCAAGGAGCTCTCCAAACAGGTCAGGGACAAAGTTGTGGAGAAGTATAGATCAGGGTTGGGTTATAAAAAAATATCAGAAACTTTGAACATCCCACAGAGCACCATTAAATCCATTATTAAATAATGGATAGAATATGGCACCACAAAAAACCTGCCAAGAGAAGGCCAGCCCACCAAAACTCACAGACCAGGCAAGGAGGACATTAATCAGAGAGGCAACAAAGAGACCAAAGATAACCCTGAAGGGGCTGCAAATCTCCACATCGGAGATTGGAGTATCTGTCTATAGGACCACTTTAATCCGTACACGCCACAGAGCCGGGCTTTACGGAAGAGTAGCCAGAAAAAAGCCATTGCTAAAATAAAAAAAATAAGCAAACACGTTTGGTGTTCACCAAAAGGCATGTGGGAGACTCCCCAAACATATGGAAGAAGGTACTCTGGTCAGATGAGACTAAAATTGAGCTCTTTGGCCATTAAAGAAAACGCAATGTCTGGCGCAAACCCAACACTTCTCATCAGCCGGAGAACATGGTGGCAGCATCATGCTGTGGGGATGTTTTTCATTGGCAGGGATTGGGAAACTGGTCAGAATTGAAGGAATGATGGATGGCGCTAAATACAGGGAAATTCTTGAGGGAAACCTGTTTCAGTCTTCCAGAGATTTGATACTGGGACGGAGGTTCACCTTCCAGCAGGACAGTGACATTAAGCATACTGCTAAAGCAACACTCGAGTGGTTTAAGGGGAAACATTTAAATGTCTTGGAATGGCCTAGTCAAAGCCCAGACCTCAATCCAATTGAGAATCTGTGGTATGACTTAAAGATTGCTGTACACCAGCGGAACCCATCCAACTTGGAGCTGGAGCAGTTTTGCCTTGAAGAATGGGCAAAAATCCCAGTGGCTAGATGTGCCAAGCTTATAGAGACATACCCCAAGAGACTTGCAGCTGTAATTGTTGAAAAAAGTGGCTCTACAAAGTACAGACTTTGGGGGGGTGAATAGTTATGCACACTCAAGTTCTGTTTTTTTTGTCTTATTTCTTGTTTGTTTCACACACAAAAAAAATGTGCACCTTCAAAGTGGTAGGCATGTTGTTTAAATCAAATTATACAAACTCCCCAAAAATCAGGACAATTTTAATTCCAGGTTGCAATTAAAATTGCCTCAACTACCCCGTACCCCAGCACATTTTTATTTTGTTACTATTTTTCCTTTAGATTATTTAGCAAATACTATTTTTATTACTCTGCATTGTTGGTTAAGGGCTTGTAAGTAAGCATTTCACTGTAAGGTCTACACATATTGTATTCTGTAAATCTGATTTGATCTCATTCATCATAATCTAAAATGTGAATACGGGCCCAGGACTGACTCCAGCGCTCTCTGAGTGGAACTGCACAAAGCACAACTTGTGTTTACTAGTAACCTTTGCCCTGTAGCCCTGCAGGATAGAAGGGGATAATAAGGAACACAGAAGGAAAATTTGTTTTTATAGCTATTGTTATTCCCAGAACCCAATATAGTTGTAGGACCTTAATTTGATCACTCTTCTGTTGCTGAGATTTTTCCTGCACCCAAGGAAATGCAGATGACCTTCATGATTTACATACATTCACTGAAAACCCATACTAACACACGGTTATATTAACAGTACTGCACTTTTCATGAAGACTACTTTTAGCCAGCTGAAAGCCGAACCACCGATCAAGCAACATTATGTGGCTGCAGGATTATTTTGCTGTGACAATAGAGGTCAAATTAAGATCCTTCATTTGTATGGAACAGACTTTATTGTCATAAGGTTTTACAAACCAAATGTAGTCTAAATAGACCATACTAGAAAAGGGACCTGCTCAGTGACCTGCTCTTTGTAGGCTACATAATATGTATGTAATTCACAGTAACTTCCCATTTAATTGAGGTGCCCCAGTACATATAATGAAACTCTCCATTTATTTGAGAGGTTCCTCCATTCTTCACTCCCCATGGCTGTTGATGAACTTCCCTCTTCTCAGATTAAGTATTACAAGACTGCTTCATGTTTTGGTAGCATGATGCCTGAAACCAGACATGCCTTTAGAGAACAGATGATCAATTCAGGATTACTTAATTCAGGGATGATAACTGCTGGTTTGACAAAAAAAAATTGGAAAGTTCTCCAGTTTACCTCCATGGTTTTCTTGAACTGCGTGGCCCTCTGTTTGTGTAGGGCATCCATCTGTTGTTCTACCTGTGAAGAAAAGGTGTCAAATATATTATATTAAAGCAAAGAACATAGAGATGATATATCCATGATTTGCACCACGATAAATATCACATCTGTGCGGGGCGATTAGGATTAAGATCACAAGGTCCAACTGAAATCTGACTTCTCATCCCGTCCCGAAAGACACACAGAGGTTTCAGGTTTCCGTCAGACATGTTATTCAAACTGGCAACCCTCTGGTTGGTGGCTCGCCTCGCTAAATAAGTTGATATAAGCGGTTGATAAGCAATTATTCACTATAACTGCATTCACTATTAAGCAAAGTGCACTGTTTTAGCAACGTATAAGGTCTATTAGTAATTAAAGGTCGTATTAATTCCTACATTTGTGTCATTTTTTAAGTAATTGGTTGGTTTCTAATGTACCTTTTTTCTTGTCTCTTTCTGTCTCTCTCTGAAGTCTTCCAGTTTTTTTGCCTCGTCCCGCATTGTTTGTGCCAGTTGTAGGTGTGATAAACTCACATGTTCAGTTTCTATGTTGTAAAGGAGGGTTTAGTAAAGAGAGTGTTAGTAAATTACATGAACACACACACACACACACACACACACTCGAACTCACTCACTCACACATGGAAATAGAAAGAATTGAGCTTAGTCATCAACATACATCAGAAACATTTGTTGTGACAGCAGAACACTTACGCAGTTTGAACATGTCCAGCGATCTCTTCAGTGTGCTAAATAATAAAACAAACAAACACCAGCTTTATGAAAAGTAATGCATGCAGTACAACCTATGCTGTTAAAATGTAAGTGTTTTGTAACACTACAACTAGTGTCAACTGAGCTGCTGTAACAGTATAACTTTAGACAGTCCCCTCGCCCATACCCGGGCACGAACCAGGGACCCTATGCACACATCAACAACAGTCATAAAGCTCGTTACCCATCGCTCCACAAAAGCCGCGGCCCTTGCCGAGCAAGGGGAACCACTACTTCAAGGTCTCAGAGCAAGTGACGTCACCGATTGAAACGCTATTTAGCACGCACCACCGCTAACTAGCTAGCCGTTTCACAACCTTTGCTAGAGTGTTGAAATATATCATTCTGATATTTTCCGAAACATGACATGGTGTGTTGTAACACCACATAATCAAGAGTTGTGCAACACATTGCCAGAGATTGGGAGCGCTACAGGGAAATGATAAAAACACTATTTTGTTGTTTCGAGTCCTGTTTAGTGCAGAAATAGATTCCTTCTCTTTTGGTGCTGTTTCCTCCCTCTAAAGCTCCTAAACACTAATGATGGTGTTTTTACATCCTTTCTAGTGCAGAATGCATTCCCTGCTCTTATACGGTATGTGTTGATAAAGAATGTCAAATGTAGAGTATTATTCACAAACAAAGAACACCAGAAAATATAGTTTTGTGAAAATACAAAAACTAATAAGATTGTCTAGGATAATAATTAATACAAGCACAATGAATCATATGTACAAGCTTCAAATGCTTTATATTTTCTTTGCAAATGATCCAATGACAAAACATTAACAGGTCTTTCACATTTTTATATTGATAAAGTAAAACAGTTCCAAGATCTCTAAGGTATTTATAATATTCATATTCTTCAAAATCAAGGGACAATTACATTATATTCAGATATGTTCATATATATTGTATTCAGATAGATTGAATCACAGTACACTTGAGTTAGATGATATGATTAACAGTTGACAGTTCAGTTGGCATTAATCTGTGATCCTTGTCTTGATTGGTTGTGATTAGGATTGACCAACCGGTGGGAAACGTACGCACATACATATGTATGTATGTATGTATGTATGTATGTATGTATGTATGTATGTATGTACGTATGTATGTATATATGTATGTATGTATATATGTATGTATGTATATATGTATGTATGTATTATGTATGTACGTATGTATGTTTGTAGGTACGTACAGTACCAGTCAAAAGTTTAGACACACCTACTTATTCAAGGGTTTTTCTTTATTTTATACTATTTTCTACATTGTAGAATAATAGTGAAGACATCAAAACTATGAAATAACACATATGGAATCATGTAGTAACCAAAAAAAGTGTGAAACAAATCTAAATATATTTTATATTTCAGATTCTTCAAAGAAGCCACCCTTTGCCTTTTTTTTCTCCTTTATTTAACTAGGCAAGTCAGTGAAGAACAAATTCGTATTTTCAATGACGGCCTCGGAACAGTGGGTTAACTGCCTGTTCAGGGGCAGAACGACAGATTTGTACCTTGTCAACTTGCAACCTTCCGGTTAGTCCAACACTCTAACCACTAGGCTACGCTGCCATCTTGATGACAGCTTTGCACACTCTTGGCATTCTCTCAACCAGCCGCATGAGGTAGTCACCTGGAATGCATTTCAATTAACAGGTGTGCCTTCTAAAAAGTTAATTTGTGGAATTTCTTTCCTTCTTATTGCTTTTGAGCCAATCAGTTGCGTTATGACAAGGTAGGGTTGGTATACAAAAGAGAGCCCAATTTGGTAAAAAACCATGTCCATGTTATGGCAACAGCAGCTCAAATAAGCAAAGAGAAATGTCAGTCTGTCATTACTTTAAGACATGAAGGTCAGTCAATCGGAAAATGTCAAGAACTTTGAAAGTTTCTTTAAGTGCAGTCGCAAAAACCATCAAGTGATATGATGAAACTGGCTCTCGTGAGGATCGCCACAGGAAAGGAACACCCAGAGTTACCTCTGCTGCAGAGGATACGTTCATTAGAGTTACCAGCCTCAGAAATTACAGCCCAAATAAATGTAACAGACACATCTCAACATCAACTATTCAGAGGAGACCGCGTGAATCAGGCCTTCATGGTCAAATTTCTGTAAAGAAACCACTACTAAAGGACACCAATAATAATAATAAGAGACTTGCTTGGGCCAAGAAACACAAGCAATGGACATTATACGGCTGGTGGAAATCTGTCCTTCGTTTGATTAGTCAAAATTTGCGATTTTTGGTTCCAACCGCCATGTCTTTGTGAGACGCAGAGTAGGTGAATGGATGATCTCCACATGTGTGGTTCCCACCGGGAAGCATGGAGGAGGAGGTGTGATGATGCTTTGCTGGTGACACTGTTGGTGATTTATTTAGAATTCAAGGCACACTTATCCAGCATGGCTACCACAGCATTCTGCAGCGATACGCCATCTCATCTGGCCTCCACAATCACCCGACCTCAACCCAATTGAGATGGTTCCTCTGTCCAATGTCTGTGTCATTTTGCCCATCTTAATCTTTTCTTTTTATTGGCTGAGATATGGCTTCTTCTTTGCAACTCTGCCTAGCAGGCCAGCATCTCGGAGTCGCCTCTTCACTGTTGACATTGAGACTGGTGTTTTGCGGGTTTAATGAACATTTGCTTTTCTTTCAAAAACAGGGACATTTCTAAGTGACACCAAACTTTTGAACAGTATGCATGTATGTATGTATGTATGTATGTATGTATGCATGTATGTATGTCTGTATGTATTGTTTTCTGCAGGGAGACAGAGAAACCACATATCAAGCAATAATTACATATGAAGTACATGAATGCATAATTAGTTATTAACTGCTATAAATATAAATAAATTGCAATATGAATATTCAATAATTAAACATATAAATAGCAATATATGCAAATGCATGTATAAGAATAAAAAGTATGCAAATATAGCAACAAGATAATATGAATGTCAAAAGTGGGATGCAATAACATGTGGCATGGTGAGCCTTAGGCTATAGACAAAGCTCACAAAGGTAATAGACAAACAAGCCAGTGGCATGTGTCAATGAACTACATGTAGCATTAAGAAAACCAGGGTTTATTCATTACATCCTGCAGCGGAAGCGGTTTACAGTTTAAGAACCAAACAGAAGCAAACAGAACAGGGAGGAAACTACCTTCAAAAGAAACAATTGTTTTCGTGCTAAATAAATTCAGTTTGGAGTAAACATAAAATCATGAACACAACCAGTCATGATGTTTTCATCTTATTGTCAAACAAATCACTTCAAACAGTAGGCTACCTTTGCGCGGTCATCCAAAAATAATTCCAGCATCCAAACAGTGCACCCACCAACGTTTCTTAAATTCGCAAGAGGTTGAAACTATCTCACCGGAGAAAGCATCCGAGCGGTGGAATAAAGGTGGAATTACACAAAAATATTCTTCATAGGCCCTATTCAAACTTGATAGAAGTTTAAGTATTCAGCAAGATGTTTTAAATTAAGTCCATGTTCTTTTGACTTAAGTCCATGTAAAGTCCACTCATCTCAAGTATGAATTGGGCCCATGTGCTTAGTGTTACAAGGCTGGTTCCGTTAAACCATTGAGTCCTGAAGACTGTCTGAGTGGAGTAAGGCAGTGTCTTGACAAACAGGAAACCCAGGTTCAAATCCACCTTGTCACACAAATACCAGTGATGAAGGCCCACTTTATACATGTTACCTCTGCTATAGGTAGCCCTAAACATTTAGATTGTAACATAATGTATAATATCACAATGGGCCAGGCTCTAGGAAAAGTATTGCATGCCCATGTCACACCCTGATCTGTTTCACCTGTCTTGTGCTTGTCTCCACCCCCCTCCAGGTGTCGGCCATTTCCCCTGTGCATTTATACCCGTGTTTTCTGTTTGTCTGTTGCTAGTTTGTCTTGTCTCGTCAAGCCTACCAGCGTGTTTTCCCCTATTCCTGTTCTCTCTAGTCCCTGGTTTCTAGTTCTTCTGGTTCCAACCCTTTCTGCCTGTCCTGACCCCGAGCCTGCCTGCCGCCCTGTACCTATCAGCCTCAGACCTGATTACGAACCTCTGCCTGCCCTGACCCCGAGCCTGCCTGCCGTCCTGTACCTATCAGACTCAGACCTGGTTACGAACCTCTGACCCCGAGCCTGCCTGCCGTCCTGTACCTATCAGACTCAGACCTGGTTATGAACCTCTGACCCCGAGCCTGCCTGCCGCCCTGTACCTATCAGCCTCAGACCTGGTTACAAACCTCTGCCTGCCCTGACCCCGAGCCTGCCTGCCGTCCTGTACCTATCAGCCTCAGACCTGGTTACGAACCTCTGCCTGCCCTGACCCCGAGCCTGCCTGCCGTCCTGTACCTATCAGACTCAGACCTGGTTACGAACCTCTGCCTGTCCTGACCCCGAGCCTGCCTGCCGTCCTATACCTATCAGCCTCAGACCTGCTTACGAACCTCTGCCTGTCCTTGACCTGCCTCCTGTGGTTTTAATAAACTACTCTGTATATTGATTCTCCTGTGTCTGCATCTGAGTTATATCCTGAGTTGTATAAGCCCAGTGTTTTCTTAAAAATGTTAAGATATTTCATAAAGTTGTGGAACATTTGACAGCTCTGTCTGAATGTGCAAAAGAGCCTACAATAAGTTTTAAAATATTGATTGAAAATGATAATCGATCAATATTTAGGGTAACTATTTGCATTTCTAAACCATTTGATTGTATGAGAGACACAGTCCACAAAAAAATATTGTTGTGTTTATGGTGCCTTTTACATGCATTGAGAAGTGCTTTCACGACACTCTCTTAAAAACACCAATCCTCAGATTGAAGAACCACTTTGGGCATTTCAGAATACTTCAATTCTGTTTTAAAACCCTTTCAGTGTATCTTAGCACCTTCATTGGGTTTACATTAAAACCCCTCCAAACACCAGACCTCATCTTTGGTACATTACTTTTCAGGGTTTCATTAGACAATGGTGTTTTTAGTCTTTCTGATTTAATAGTAAATCAGTAAATGTAACCAGCATGAGCTGTTTGATGAATCAAAATGATGATCATACTGAAACAGGATGGGCACTCAAGCCACTGACAGAATCCTTCGCAACAAGAAAAAAGGCTCAAAAGCAATTCAATCTAACAACAGTAACGCACTAATAGCACTAATGCCTTAATGCATACTTGTACCTCTATGTATAGTGCTGCATGGGCCATTGAACCACTGCAGATACCATCTTTCTACATGCGAAACAAAAAGGTTTTGTCAACGTCAGACAGTGCTATCAGTGGCTAGATTCACAGCATTCTAGTGTGCCATCTGAAGGCTGTGTACCAGACAATATCAACAACTCTATATATGTTTGTATTTCCTTGTCTTGCTTGAGACAGAATGGCACCCAGGCAATCAGAAGGCTATTAAATATGTGATGGCTTTCAACAAAGTCCATCAGGGGTACTGGCCATCTGGTATTTTGGGCAAATGATAGATGGGCTGGTCAATTTGTTTCCTAGTGGGCCAGTCAATTTGTTGCCTAGTGGGCCTGTCTATCTTGGGTTTTTGATCTCAAAATTATCATTATCTGGCTAAAAAGGGGGGCCTCAAGTAAAAAAATGGTACTGTGGGGGCCTCAAGGGGAAAAAACAAATAGGCAGGTGTGAGGGCCTCAAGGAAAGCATTTTACAGGTGGGTTAGAAATGCCAAGGCCGATTTTTGGTCCTAGTCCGCACCTGAAGCCCATTACAAGGGTATCTACCTTCAATAGCAGGGCTTTCAAATACTTTTTGTATACATTCTTACAGTCCCTGACTGATGACAAGCAATGTCTACTCAAGAATGAATAACATCAGCAACTGGAATATTTACTTACTTCATCTCATTGTGCCCACACACCTTCTTGGAGAGACCCAGTAGCTCTTTGGCATACTTCTCCTCTATGGATGCTCTGAAAGATAACCAAACACATCTCTTCATATGTGCATTTAACAAGGTATACAGTTAACAAACATTAGCTACAGTATGTGCATGAGAGAACATTAGGCAATAACATGAGGATCTGCACCACAATGCACCACAGAGGGGAAGTCCACAGTGTCCATGAGATTTAAAAAAAAGATAACTTCAAAATGGCATTCAATTTCTTTATCTTAGAGGAACTAACACATGCAAAATCACACTTTCAATATAACAGTGTAATTATGGAGTTGTTTCCTTGTGCATGACTGATTGCAGTCTGTATTGTGCTTGGATTAATCATTAAACAGTACAGTCCAGAGAGGAGGGAGCAAACAAAAAATTCAAAAGTATTAAACATAATAATGATTCATAATAAGAAGTTTGATCAAGTATGCTGTAGCAGTTGGTTAGGAATTTAGATTGGTGGGAAAAATCTCCACATTCAAAATCGTGAGGTGTATACACAGTAAATATGAAGTTGGACAAGAGCTAAAGACAAATATGTAAACTATAGTCTACATACTGTATTAAATTAACACTGACACCATTCTAGACCATTGGATAATAGTGTCATTTCTGTCCAAAATGAGGAAATAGCAGATAAAACAGATGAACCACTCGCTTTTACTGTAAGTGCACACTCAGTGACACCAGAAACAGGAAACACAGCAGCAGTGTTTGTTGAACACCAACAACCATTCACAGTACACTTTGCCCAGATATAGAAGGATTCATCTTTCTGCGCCCACATGATCTAAAGCATGGTGGAAAATAAATTATGACTGACTTTCTTACTTCTGTATCGTGGAACGAAGCCCTTGTGCCCTTTGAAAAGGTCAGTCCACAACAAAACATTACTGCTATTCAGTTAAAATAAACACAGAAACAACAACAACAACATGGCAGCAGAACCTGTGGGTGCTGTCACCTAGACAGAATAACAGCATCCATACTGTTGTTTCAGAGCATATTCTCTGTAGTAGTCTGAGGATTCAATTAATGGTTTCTATTCGATGATATCTCCCATGGTTTCTCACCTGGCTTTCATGAAGTCTTCTATCTCCTTGCATGTCCTCTTACCATCATTGAGATGCTGGATGATACAGTCATAACCCCCGGTACTGGTCAGCTCCCCATTCTGGCAACATTGGGGAAGATGGAATAACAGTAAGTAATCAAATCATAGCACACCATGGAGGGTCTCTCACACCCTCCCAGTATTGGTCTATCAATATCCTATACTCCTCGCTGCATTGCCTTCTAACAGTCTATCAATATCCTATACTCCTCGCTGCATTGCCTTTTCACAGTCTATCAATATCCTATACTCCTCGCTGCATTGCCTTCTAACAGTCTATCAATATCCTATACTCCTCGCTGCATTGCCTTTTCACAGTCTATCAATATCCTATACTCCTCGCTGCATTGCCTATTAACAGTCTATCAAAACGGAAACAACTCATTACAACATTACTGACAGAGAGAAGACCCCCAAGGGCTAAAACCAAAATCATCCAGAACGTAAAAGCTTCTCAATGGGCTTTAGCACACAATACATCAGACTACGGAAACAATAAAGCTAACAGCAATGAAGCAACATAAGTATTTCGTGAGCATGAATAAATATGTGTTTGGGATGATAAACTGCAGTTGAAGTGCCCTGTAATGTATGTCTGCATGAGATAATGACATATAATCATTTTAACCACGTGATTAAAAGAGGTCTACAGTAGGCCTACACTGCAGGGGTAGGTATACTCCTGAGCCCTGCCAATCTGATTGCCATCTGCACATATTACATACAAGGTGTTCAAAAGGACCAGAACTACACTCCTGGGTTAGAGACGTGCTAATAAAACAGCCAGTCCATGCGGTGTGTAATATTCTGAATAAATTCAATGACCTAACAAACATCACTAGACTTGTTAAATAGATAATTGTGCATGCTCCTTCAGTTGTTTACAACTTGGTAATACTTCGAAATCTGATTTCGATCTCTAAAGACAAATAGTTCTGCAAGCACAGTTAATGAGGGTTCAGCTCAGATGACACACAACGCAAATACAAACATTTGCACCTACCCAAAAGTAATCCTTAAAGTGAAGTTCTCTCATTGTAGACAAGAATAACGGCAGTATAACTCTTGTAATTCCGCTGTTTTTTGCGATGTTAATACTGTGGTAGTGACTGATGGACTTCCCATTGGATTGTTGCGTTTATGACTCCGCTCATATCTCAATGGAGCACTAAATATGCTTTGCTGGGTCCTAACGACCGACGAAATGCAGCAAGAGAGAGAGAGATTTGTACATTGTTACAACACTGTATACATATATATATATATATATATATATATATATATATATATATATATATATATATATATATATATATATATATATATATATATATATATAATGTGACATTTGTAATGTCTTTATTGTTTTGAAACTTATGTATGTGCAATGTTTATTGTAAATGTTTATTGTTTGTTTCACTTTTGTATATTATCTTCCTCACTTGCTTTGGCAATGTTAACACGTTTTCCATCCCAATAAAGCCCCTTGAATTGAATTGAGAGAGCGCAAGAACGAGAGCGAGAGAGCGCAAGAGAGAGCGCAAGAGCGAGAGAGAGGGGCCACTTGGTGGTCACAAGCGGGAACAGCAAGAGAGAAGAAATGATATCTTTGAATCTATTGGCTCTTGGTTCCTCTTTTATCTGTATTTATGCCCTTCTCCTGTAAATATGCTTTTATTGGTGAAATCAGGTTATATCTGGAGAACAGTTAAAAATCATCATTGGCAAGCTGATCACGTGGATTGGGATATGTTCCGCATTGCGTCCAACAACAACATTGACGAATACGCTGATTCGGTGAGCGAGTTCATTAGGAAGTGCATCTGCGATGTCATACCCACAGCAACTATTAAAACATTTCCAAACCAGAAACCGTGGATTGATGGCAGCATTCGCACGGAACTGAAAGCTCGAACCACTGCTTTACCCAGGGCAAGGTGACCGGAAACATGACCGAATACAAACAGTGTAACTATTCCCTCCGCAAGGCAATCAAACAAGCTTAGTGTCAGTATAGAGACAAAGTAAAGTCGCAATTTAACGGCTCAGACACAAGAGGTATGTGGCAGGGTCTACAGTCAATCACGGATTACAAAAAGAAAACCAGCCCAGTTACGGACCAGGATGTCTTGCTCCCAGACAGACTAAATAACATCTTTGCTCGCTTTGAGGACAGTACAGTGCCACTGACATGGCCCGCTACCAAAACATGCGGATTCTCCTTCACTGCAGCCGAAGTGAGTAAAACATTTAAACGTGTTAACCCTCGCAAGGCTGCAGGCCCAGACAGCATCACCAGCCGCGTCCTTAGAGCATGCGCAGACCAGCTGGCTGGTGTGTTTACGGACATGTTCAATCAATCCTTATCCCAGTCTGCTGTTCCCACATGCTTCAAGAGGGCCACCATTGTTCCTGTTCCCAAGAACGCTAAGGTAACTGAGCTAAACGACTACCGCCCCGTAGCACTCACTTTCGTCATCATGAAGTGCTTTGAGAGACTAGTCAAGGACCATATCACCTCCACCCTACCTGACACCCTAGACCCACTCCAATTTGCTTAATGCCCCAATAGGTCCACAGACGACGCAATCACAACCATACTGCACACTGCCCTAACCCATCTGGACAAGAGGAATACCTATGTGAGAATACTGTTCATCGGCTACAGCTCAGCATTTAACACCATAGTACCCTCCAAACTCGTCATCAAGCTCGAGACCCTGGGTCTCGACCCCGCCCTGTGCAACTGGGTACTGGACTTCCTGACAGGCCGCCCCCAGGTGGTGAGGATAGGTAACAACATCTCCACCCCGCTGATCCTCAACACTGGGGCCCCACAAGGGTGCACTCTGAGCCCTCTCCTGTACTCCCTGTTCACCCACGACTGCGTGGCCATGCACGCCTCCAACTCAATCATCAAGTTTGCGGACGACACTACAGTGGTAGGCTTGATTACCAACAACGACGATATGGCCTATAGGGAGGAGGTGAGGGCCCACAGACAGCGTTGTGAAGAAGGCGCAGCTTCTATCTCAAGGCCATCAGACTGATAAACAGCCACCACTAACATTGAGTGGCTGCTGCCAACATACTGACTCAACTCCAGCCACTTTAATAATGGGAATTGATGGAAATTGATGTAAAACAAATGTATGACTAGCCACTTTAAACAATGCCACTTACCCTACATTACTCATCTCATATGCATATGTATATACTGTACTCTATGTCATCTACTGCATCTTGATACCATCTACTGCATCTTGCCGTTCTGTACAATCACTCATTCATATATCTTTATGTACATATATCCTTTATCCCTTTACACTTGTAGTTGTGGAATTGTTAGGTTAGATTACTCGTTGGTTATTGTCGGACCTAGAAGCACAAGCATTTCACTACACTCACATTAACATCTGCTAACCATGTGTATGTGACGAATAAAATTTGATTTGATATGACATACAGAAGTGAAGTTTTTGAATATATTATGGATCCCCATTAGCTGCTGCCAAGGCAACAGCTTCTCTTCCTCAAATCAAATCAAATTGTATTGGTCACATATACAGTGGGGCAAGAAAGTATTTAGTCAGCCACCAATTGTGCAAGTTCTCCCACTTAAAAATACGAGAGAGGCCTGTAATTTTCATCATAGGTACACTTCAACTATGACAGACAAAATTAGGAAAAAAAATCCAGAAAATCACATTGTAGGATTTTAAATGAATGTATTTGCAAATTATGGTGGAAAATAAGTATTTGGTCACCTACAAACAAGCAAGATTTCTGGCTCTCACAGACCTGTAACTTCTTCTTTAAGAGGCTCCTCTGTCCTCCACTCGTTACCTATATTAATGGCACCTGTTTGAACTTGTTATCAGTATAAAAGACACCTGTCCACAACCTCAAACAGTCACACTCCAAACTCCACTATGGCCAAGACCAAAGAGCTGTCAAAGGACACCAGAAACAAAATTGTAGACCTGCACCAGGCTGGGAAGACTGAATCTGCAATAGGTAAGCAGCTTGGTTTGAAGAAATCAACTGTGGGAGCAATTATTAGGAAATGGAAGACATACAAGACCACTGATAATCTCCCTCGATCCTGGGCTCCACGCAAGATCTCACCCCGTGGGGTCAACATGATCACATGAATGGTGAGCAAAAGTCCCAGAACCACCAGGGGGGACCTAGTGAATGACCTGCAGAGAGCTGGGACCAAAGTAACAAAGCCTACCATCAGTAACACACTACGCCGCCAGGGACTCAAATCCTGCAGATCCAGAAGAAGATCGGGAGAATGTCATATGGTCAGATGAAACCAAAATATAACTTTTTGGTAAAAACTCAACTCGTCGTGTTTGGAGGACAAAGAATGCTGAGTTGCATCCAAAGAACACCATACCTACTGTGAAGCATGGGGGTGGAAACATCATGCTTTGGGGCTGTTTTTCTGCAAAGGGACCAGGACGACTGATCCGTGTAAAGGAAAGAATGAATGGGGCCATGTATCGTGAGATTTTGAGTGAAAACCTCCTTCCATCAGCAAGGGCATTGAAGATGAAACGTGGCTGGGTCTTTCAGCATGACAATGATCCCAAACACACCGCCCGGGCAACGAAGGAGTGGCTTCGTAAGAAGCATTTCAAGGTCCTGGAGTGGCCTAGCCTCTCTCCAGATCTCAACCCCATAGAAAATCTTTGGAGGGAGTTGAAAGTCTGTGTTGCCCAGCAACAGCCCCAAAACATCACTGCTCTAGAGGAGATCTGCATGGAGGAATGGGCCAAAATACCAGCAACAGTGTGTGAAAACCTTGTGAAGACTTACAGAAAACGTTTGACCTCTGTCATTGCCAACATAGGGTATATAACAAAGTACTGAGATAAACTTTTGTTATTGACCAAATACTTATTTTCCACCATAATTTGCAAACAAATTCATTAAAAATCCTACAATGTGATTTTCTGGAAAATAATTTTTCTCATTTTGTCTATCATAGTTGAAATGTACCTATAATGAAAATTACAGGCCTCTCTCATCTTTTTAAGTGGGAGAACTTGCACAATTGGTAGCTGACTAAATACTTTTTTTGCCCCACTGTACATGGTTAGCAGATGTTATTCCAAGTGTAGCGAAATGCTTGTGCTACTAGTTCCGATTGTGCAGCAATAACTAACAAGTCATCTGTATACCTGTCGCAATACCCACTAGTTGATACTTATTTATAAAACACTCTTAGGCCTCACTCCCCCCTATCTGAGATATCTACTGCAGCCCTCATCCTCCACATACAACAACCGTTCTGCCAGTCACATGCTGTTAAAGGCCCCCAAAGCATACACATCCCTGGCTCGCTCCTCTTTTCAGTTCGCTGCAGCTAGCGACTGGAACGAGCTGCAACAAACAAACAAACTGGACAGTTTTATCTCAATCTCTTAATTCCAAGACATGGACACTCTTACTGACAGTTGTGGCTACTTTACATGACATATTGTTGTCTCTACCTTCTTTCCCTTTGTGCTGTTGTCTGTGCCCAATAATGTTTGTACCATGTTTAGTGCTCCTACCATGTTGTATTGCTACCATGCTGTGTTGTAATGTGTTGCTGCCTTGCTATGTTGTTGTCTTAGGTCTCTCTTCATGTAATGTTGTGTTGCCTCTCTTGTCGTGATGTGTGTTTTTTCCTATATTTATATATATACAGTGCCTTGCGAAAGTATTCGGCCCCCTTGAACTTTGCGACCTTTTGCCACATTTCAGGCTTCAAACATAAAGATACAAAACTGTATTTTTTTGTGAAGAATCAACAACAAGTGGGACACAATCATGAAGTGGAACGACATTTATTAGATATTTCAAACTTTTTTAACAAATCAAAAACTGAAAAATTGGGCGTGCAAAATTATTCAGCCCCCTTAAGTTAATACTTTGTAGCGCCACCTTTTGCTGTGATTACAGCTGTAAGTCGCTTGGGGTATGTCTCTATCAATTTTGCACATCGAGAGACTGAATTTTTTTCCCATTCCTCCTTGCAAAACAGCTCGAGCTCAGTGAGGTTGGATGGAGAGCATTTGTGAACAGCAGTTTTCAGTTCTTTCCACAGATTCTCGATTTGATTCAGGTCTGGACTTTGACTTGGCCATTCTAACATCTGGATATGTTTATTTTTGAACCATTCCATTGTAGATTTTGCTTTATGTTTTGGATCATTGTCTTGTTGGAAGACAAATCTCCGTCCCAGTCTCGGGTCTTTTGCAGACTCCATCAGGTTTTTTTCCAGAATGGTCCTGTATTTGGCTCCATCCATCTTCCCATCAATTTTAACCATCTTCCCTGTCTCTGCTGAAGAAAAGCAGGCCCAAACCATGATGCTGCCACCACCATGTTTGACAGTGGGGATGGTGTGTTCAGGGTGATGGGCTGTGTTGCTTTTACGCCAAACATAACGTTTCGCATTGTTGCCAAAAAGTTCAATTTTGGTTTCATCTGACCAGAGCACCTTCTTCCACATGTTTGGTGTGTCTCCCAGGTGGCTTGTGGCAAACTTTAAACGACACTTTTTATGGATATCTTTAAGAAATGTCTTTTTTCTTGCCACTCTTCCATAAAGGCCAGATTTGTGCAATATACGACTGATTGTTGTCCTATGGACAGAGTCTCCCACCTCAGCTGTAGATCTCTGCAGTTCATCCAGAGTGATCATGGGCCTCTTGGCTGCATCTCTGATCAGTCTTCTCCTTGTATGAGCTGAAAGTTTAGAGGGACGGCCAGGTCTTGGTAGATTTGCAGTGGTCTGATACTCCTTCCATTTCAATATTATCGCTTGCACAGTGCTCCTTGGGATGTATAAAGCTTGGGAAATCTTTTTGTATCCAAATCCGGCTTTAAACTTCTTCACAAAAGTATCTCAGACCTGCCTGGTGTGTTCCTTGTTCTTCATGATGCTCTCTGCGCTTTTAACGGACCTCTGAGACTATCACAGTGCAGGTGCATTTATACGGAGACTTGATTACACACAGGTGGATTGTATTTATCATAATTAGTCATTTAGGTCAACATTGGATCATTCAGAGATCCTCACTGAACTTCTGGAGAGAGTTTGCTGCACTGAAAGTAAAGGGGCTGAATAATTTTGCACGCCCAATTTTTCAGTTTTTGATTTGTTAAAAAAGTTTGAAATATCCAATAAATGTCGTTCCACTTCATGATTGTGTCCCACTTGTTGTTGATTCTTCACAAAAAAAATACAGTTTTATATCTTTATGTTTGAAGCCTGAAATGTGGCAAAAGGTCGCAAAGTTCAAGGGGGCCGAATACTTTCGCAAGGCACTGTATTGCACAAATCTGGCCTTTATGGAAGAGTGGCAAGAAAGCCATTTCTTAAAGATATCCATAAAAAGTGTTGTTTACAGTTTGCCACAAGCCACCTGGGAGACACACCAAACATGTGGAAGAAGGTGCTCTGGTCAGATGAAACCAAAATTGAACTTTTTGGCAACAATGCAAAGCGTTATGTATGGCGTAAAAGCAACACAGCTGAACACACCATCCCCACTGTCAAACATGGTGGTGGCAGCATCATGGTTTGGGCCTGCTTTTCTTCAGCAGGGACAGGGAAGAAGGTTAAAATTGATGGGAAGATGGATGAAGCCAAATACAGGACCATTCTGGAAGAAAACCTGATGGAGTCTGCAAAAGACTTGAGATTGGGACTGAGATTTGTCTTCCAACAAGACAATGATCCAAAACATAA
The DNA here is from genome assembly GCF_057628025.1 of Oncorhynchus mykiss. NCBI lineage: Eukaryota > Metazoa > Chordata > Actinopteri > Salmoniformes > Salmonidae > Oncorhynchus > Oncorhynchus mykiss. The sequence continues at coordinate 14,764,955 of NC_143033.1, read as the reverse complement.
AGCAAAATCTACAATGGAATGGTTCAAAAATAAACATATCCAGGTGTTAGAATGGCCAAGTCAAAGTCCAGACCTGAATCCAATTGAGAATCTGTGGAAAGAACTGAATACTGCTGTTCACAAATGCTCTCCATCCAATCTCACTGAGCTCGAGCTGTTTTGCAAGGAGTAATGGGAAAAAATGTCAGTCTCTCGATGTGCAAAACTGATAGAGACATACCCCAAGCGACTTACAGCTGTAATCGCAGCAAAAGGTGACGCTACAAAGTATTAACTTAAGGGGGCTGAATCATTTTGCACGCCCAATTTTTCAGTTTTTTATTTGTTAAAAAAGTTTGAAATATCCAATAAATGTCGTTTCACTTCATGATTGTGTCCCACTTGTTGTTGATTCTTCACAAAAAAATACAGTTTTATATCTTCATGTTTGAAGCCTGAAATGTGGCAAAAGGTCGCAAAGTTCAAGGGGGCCGAATACTTTCGCAAGGCACTGTACATATGGGATGAGTAATGCAAGATATGTAAACATTATTAAAGTGCCATTATTAAAGTGACTAGTGATCATTTGTTAAAGTGGCCAATGATTTCAAGTCTGTATGTAGGCAGCAGCCTCTGTGTTATTGATGGCTGTTTAACAGCCTGATGGCCTTGAGATAGAAGCTATTTTTCAGTCTCTTGGCCCCAACTTTGATGCACCTGTACTGACCTCGCCTTCTGGGTGGTAGCGGGGTGAACAGGCAGTGGCTCAGGGGATTGTTGCCCTTGATGATCTTTTTGGCCTTCGGGTGCTATAGGTGTCCTGAAGGGAAGGTAATTTGCCCCCAATGATGCGTTGTGCAGATCGCACCACCCTCTGGAGAGCCCTGCGGTTATGGGAGGTGCAGTTGTCGTACCAGGTGGTGATGCAGCCCGACAAGATGCTCTCAATTGTGCATCTGTAAAAGTTTGTGAGGGTTTTAGTTGACAAGCCACATTTCTTCAGCCGCTGTTGCGCCTTCTTCTATGTGTGCGGACCATTTCAGTTTGTCCGTGATGTGTACGCCGAGGAACTTAAAACTATTCACCTTCTCCACTGCTGTTCCGTCGATGTGGATAGGTGGTGCTCCCTCTGCTGTTTCCTGAAGTCCACGATCATCTCCTTTGTTTTGTTGATGTTGAGTAAGAGGTTGTTTTCTTGATACCACACTCCGGGTGCCCTCACCTCCTCTCTGTAGGCCGTCTCATCGTTGTTGGTAATCAAGCCTACTACTGTTGTGTCGTCTGCAAACTTGATGACTGAGTAGGAGGTGTGCATGGCCACGCACTCATGGGTGAACAGGGAGTATAGGAGGGGGCTGAACACGCACCCCAGTGTTGAGGATCAGCGAAGTGCAGATGTTGCTTCCTACCTTCACCCCATGGGGGCGGCCCGTCAGGAAGTCCAGGACCCAATAGCACAGGACGGGGTTGAGACACAGGGCTTCAAGCTTAATAATGAGCTTGGAGGGTACTATGGTGTTGAATGCTGAGCTGTAGTCAATGAACAGCATTCTTACATAGGTACTCCTCTTGTCCAGATGGGATAAAACAATCTTGAAGCGTGGATTCTGATTGGTCAGACCAGCATTGAATAGTCCTCATCACGGGTACATCCTGTTTGAGTTTCTGCCTATAGGAAGGGTGGAGCAAAATGGAGTCGTGGTTAGATTTGCTGAAGGATGGGCGGGGGAGGTCCTGGTATGCATTGCGGAAGTTAGAGTAACAGTGATCCAGTGTTTTGCCAGCGCGAGTGCTACAATCAATATGTTGATGGAATTTAGGTAGCCTTGTTCTTTTTTTAGGGTCCAAAAGCATTACTTTTACTGCAGTAGGCTAAATCAGGATCACACAGGGTGTTTCTTGGTAGTCTTAAACAAATTAACTATGAAACAAAAGTATACACCTCACACACATGGTTATGGGCTTAATAAAAGAAGACACCTTTACCATGTCAGATATAGAGTATAAATGTATTCAATTTTGAGATTGCATCCCTATATTACACTTCATATACATCACAGAAGACTGACATATAACATAACCGTTTGTCATAGAAACACCAGATTTTCTGCATTTAAAAAAATATATATTTTGACATTTTTGAAATTATGAAAAATATGAATAAGATTTGGCTGCAGGAAAGGGCTACGTCATATCACACAATTTTGTTTTATTTTTTAAAATAAAACAGTACATCATGTAACATCATTACACCTCTGCATACAACACAAAATGTACACAACAATAAACAAAAGAACATCTCATTCCAAAATCATGGGCGTTTGTATGGAGTTGGTCCCCCTTTGCTGCTATAACAGCCTCCACTCTTCTGGGAATGCTTTCCACTAGATGTTAGAACATAGTGCGCTAGCATGCTAACTGCGTGTGCTAGCATGTGAGTGAGTACGTGTGTTTGCATGAGTTACTTGATGTGAAATATAGTTCCATGTAGTCATGGCTCTGTGTAGTACTATGTGTTTCTCGGAGTCTGTTCTGGACTTCGGAACCATTTATTAAATTTTTTTTACCTTTATTTAACTAGGCAAGTCAGAAGAACAAATTCCTATTTTCAATGACGGCCTAGGAACGGAACTAGTGGGTTAACTGCCCGTTCAGGGACAGAACGACAGATTTGTACCTTGTCAGCTCGGGGGTTTGAACTTGCAACCTTCCGGTTACTAGTCCAATGCTCTAACCACTAGGCTACCCTGCCGCATGTAGAGCCCCTTGGTGTCATGTCTTGTGGGCGTATGCATGGGAGTCTGAGCTGTGTGCAAGTCCTTTGAACAGACAGCTCGGTACTTTCTAATCAAATCAAATGTTATTTGTCACATGAGCCGAATACTTACTTACAAGCCCTTAGCCAGCAATGCAGTTCAATAAATAGAGTTAAGAAAATATTTACTACATAAACTAAAGTTAAAAATTAAATCAAAAATAACATTCAGTCAATCTCACCTTTACTTTAAACCAGGAGAGATTGGCATGCATGTTACTGATGTACCAAAGGAGGCTGCTGAGGGGAGGATGGATCATAATAATGGCTGGAACGGAGTTAATGGAATGGCATCAAACACATGGAAATCATGTGTTTGATGTATTTGATACCATTCCACTAATTCTGCTTCAGCCATTACCAGGAACCTGTCCTCCCCACTTAAGTCATGTGTTTGATGTATTTGATACCATTCCACTAATTCTGCTTCAGCCATTACCAGGAACATGTCCTCCCCACTTAAGGTGCCACCAACCTCTAGTGCTGTGTACATTTAAGGGACAAGCTGTGCTGCTCTGTTCTGGGCCAACTGTAATTTTTCTATGTCTCTCTTTGTGGCACTTGATCATATGACTAATTAGTGGTCCAGGTGCGACAAAACTAGGGCCTGTAGGACTTGTTTTGTTGATAGCAATGTCCAGAAAGCAGAGTAACACTTTATTACGGACAGACCTCTCCCCAACTTAGCTACCATTGCATCAATGTGTTTTGACCATGACAGTTTACAATCCAATTTCCACCTTATTGATTACAAGATTTGGTTGAGGTTTATGGTTCAGTGAATGGTTTGTCCCAAATACAATGCTTCAGTTTTTGAAATATTTAGTACTATCTTATTACTTGCCACCCATTCTAAAACTGACTGCAGCTCTTTGTTAAATGTTGCAGTGATTTCACTTGCTATGTTAGCTGACGTGTATAATGGTGAGTTATCAGCATACATATACACAGGGTTTACTCAGTGCCAGAGGCAGGTCATTTGTAAAGATTGAAAAAAGTAAGGGGCCTAGACAACTGCCCTGAGGAATTCCCGACACTACCTGGATTATGTTGGAGAAGCTTCCATTAAAGAACACCTTCTGTGTTCTGTTAGACAGGTAACTCGATCCACAATATGGCAGGGGATGTAAAGCCATAATACATACGTATTTCCAGCAGCAGATTATTATCGATAATGTCAAAAGCTGCACTGGTCTAACAAAACAGCTCTCACAAGCTTCTTATTATCAATTTATTTCACCCAATCATCAGTAATTTGTGTAAGTGCTGAACATGTGTGCCACTCCCTATAATCATGCTGAATTGATTTACTGTGAAATAGCATTGTATCTGGTCAAACACATTTTTTTCCAAAAGTGTACTAAGAGTTGGTAGCAGGCTGATTGGGTGGCGGTTTGACTTCAACTTCATAAATGTATCAAGTGTAGCCCCTGGTTGCTCCTCATTACACACCGTAGACCAGAAAATATTCTTTAAAACATAGAAATCACTACAAAACTTATTGTATGACCTCTTATACACTATATTAGGCCCAGCCTTTGGTTTTCCTAGACACGGCTACTATATTATGATTTCTACATCTAATGGATTGGGATACTGCTTTAGAACAGATTTCTGCAGCATTAGTAAAGATGTGATCTTTGATTTCATTCCTATGCCGGTCTAAATACCCTGGTAGGTTGACTGATAACCTGAACCATGTTGCAGCTTGAAGCTTCCTTTTGAGTGGACAGCTTGATTAATGTCACATACATTAAGCATTTTACACACATCAATGTTGTTACTAGCAATTATCAATTGCCTTAACCTTGTTCCTTGGGCTACGTATGTTAATGTTGGCTATTTTTATTGCTTTACTGGAATGCTTATCAGAGGTAGATAGGACAGTGATATTTATGTTTGAGTCGATAGTGTAGGGTGAACTGCACACAGTGGGCTTCCGACTAGGGCAAACCACCTCAGTGCTAGTAATGTAACTCAGGTTCATAGGTTATTAGTGGTTAGTGATACTACGAATACAAAAATAAGCATACAATATGTTTTGTCCCTTTAAATGGCTTTTATTAATGACTTATTAGAGCAAACCCAATCTCTCTCACACACACACACACACCTTTCACTACATCAGAATCACTCAAACATAACATATGTTGGGTTTTTCAAAACACAGCACAAGTCAACAGAAACTTAGCTTAAAATATACACAATGTTGTCTTGGTAATTACTTTAAAAATGTTGGTCTCTTCCTTTAAAAACGTTTCACTAAGATTATATATAAAAAAAATGTAAAGATAAGAACAAAAACAGAATGTAAGGTGGTGGATTGTAAATCCCAGGCAGCCAGAGGCCTCCCTTCTATATAGCCTTCACAGCGTCGTCTATCTCAGAGATCTGATCTTTTAGCTGGTTCCACTGTTCTGGGTTCAGTGAGATACCTGGGGACAGAGCAGAGACCAGTCAGAGTGGTTAGTAAACTGATCTAGTATCAGTGAAATACCTTGGGCCATACCAGAGACAAGTTAGACAGAGGCAGGTCCACTGATCTAGGTTCAGTTATAGAATCCGGAGAGTAGCATCACTGGGCTTGATGTCGAACATGAAATCCGGGTAAGCACTGTACAGTCGTGGCCAAAAGTTTTGAGAATGACACAAATGTTAATTTTCACAAAGTCTGCTGCCTCAGTTTGTATTATGGCAATTTGCATATACTCCAGAATGTAATGAAGAGTGATCAGATGAATTGCAAAGTCCCTCTTTGCAATGCAAATGAACCGAATCCCCCAAAAAACATTTCCACTGCATTTCAGCTTTGCCACAGAAGGACCAGCTGACATCATGTCAGTGATTCTCTCGTTAACACAGGTGTGAGTGTTGAGGAGGACAAGGCTGGAGATCACTTGGTCATGCCGATTGAGTTCAAATAACAGACTGGAAGCTTCAAAAGGAGGGTGGTGCTTGGAATTGTTTCTTGTTTCATTGTTCTTCCTCTGTCAATCATGGTTACCTGCAAGGAAACACGTGCCGTCATCATTGCTTTGCACAAAAAGGGCTTCACAGGCAAGGATATTGCTGCCAGTAAGATTGCACCTAAATCAACCATTTATCGGATCATCAAGAACTTCAAGGAGAGCGGTTCAATTGTTGTGAAGAAGGCTTCAGGGCGCCCAAGAAAGTCCAGCAAGTGCCAGGACCGTCTCCTAAAGTTGATTCAGCCGTGGGATCGGGGCACCACCAGTACAGAACTTGCTCAGGAATGGCAGCAGGCAGGTGTGAATGAATGTGATCTCCAGCCTTGTCCTCGTCAACACTCACACCCGTGTTAACGAGAGAATCACTGACATGATGTCAGCTGGTCCTTCTGTGGCAGGGCTGAAATGCAGTGGAAATGTTTTGGGGGGGATTCAGTACATTTGCATGGCAAATAGGGACTTTGCAATTAATTGGAATTCATCTGATCACTCTTCATATCATTCTGGAGTATATGCAAATTGCCATCATACTTTTGGCCACGACTGTACAGCTCAGTCTATGAATTTGAGAGCTGTTACATTTCTCCAGCCCCATCACTAAGCTTTTTACCAAAACAGGGTCGGGGTGCCTTTGTTATTGTTTCAACTGCTGATTGCCCCTTTAGAAATGAAAGTATAAAATACCCATATTGAAATGTAACTTCACTTAATGAGTTTATAATAGACAGTCAATTAGTTCATACCTAGCAGTTTACAAATCATGAATAAACAAACATAAATCCTTGTTGGTTGAAGCACCAAAATGACGATAAAACAATTTTAACCAATGATTCATCAATCCATATGTTTGTATAGCAACAGCATGTCTGTTGGTTCAGGGGCCAGGTGACTCATTTATAAAACACTATGTAAACACAAAATGTGCCTCAAAACATGTGCGCACCAGTTCATGCAAAAGTTGGCATTTCTAAAAACTGAACTTGACGTGAGAATGTGCTTATCCTCCCGTAAACTTCAGAACATGCGTACGGATAGTTTCTAGCGGTTTAAGTATTTCATTGCACGAAGGCAAAAGTAGCCTAGTAGCTTTGGGGAATATATGATGACACTGACTCATAACAACAGCTAGCTAAATATAATAACAAGATGAAATAAGTTGCCATTTTTGAGAAGAACAAAAATCAATGTATTTAATCTTTGCCTTCTAAAATAATTAGAAATAGGCATCTACTTCCTATTATATATTTACATTTCCACAATCGTTGAATTATAAATTCCTCAACTTTTCATACTTGCAAAATAGCCTATAGGCCTACAACAAGTTAGGACAGGCTAGAATTCATCCCATCTCTCATTTAATTGGACCTACAGTGCCTTGCGAAAGTATTCGGCCCCCTTGAACTTTGCGACCTTTTGCCACATTTCAGGCATCAAACATAAAGATATAAAACTGTATTTTTTTGTGAAGAATCAACAACAAGTGGGACACAATCATGAAGTGGAACGACATTTATTGGATATTTCAAACTTTTTTAACAAATCAAAAAATGAAAAATTGGGCGTGCAAAATTATTCAGCCCCTTTACTTTCAGTGCAGCAAACTCTCTCCAGAAGTTCAGTGAGGATCTCTGAATGATCCAATGTTGACCTAAATGACTAATGATGATAAATACAATCCACCTGTGTGTAATCAAGTCTCCGTATAAATGCACCTGCACTGTGATAGGCTCAGAGCTCCGTTAAAAGCGCAGAGAGCATCATGAAGAACAAGGAACACACCAGGCAGGTCCGAGATACTGTTGTGAAGAAGTTTAAAGCCGGATTTGGATACAAAAAGATTTCCCAAGCTTTAAACATCCCAAGGAGCACTGTGCAAGCGATAATATTGAAATGGAAGGAGTATCAGACCACTGCAAATCTACCAAGACCTGGCTGTCCCTCTAAACTTTCAGCTCATACAAGGAGAAGACTGATCAGAGATGCAGCCAAGAGGCCCATGATCACTCTGGATGAACTGCAGAGATCTACAGCTGAGGTGGGAGACTCTGTCCATAGGACAACAATCAGTCATATATTGCACAAATCTGGCCTTTATGGAAGAGTGGCAAGAAGAAAGCCATTTCTTAAAGATATCCATAAAAAGTGTTGGTTAAAGTTTGCCACAAGCCACCTGGAGACACACCAAACATGTGGAAGAAGGTGCTCTGGTCAGATGAAACCAAAATTGAACTTTTTGGCAACAATGCAAAACGTTATGTTTGGCGTAAAAGCAACAAAGCTGAACACACCATCCCCACTGTCAAACATGGTGGTGGCAGCATCATGGTTTGGGCCTGCTTTTCTTCAGCAGGGACAGGGAAGATGGTTAAAATTGATGGGAAGATGGAGCCAAATACAGGACCATTCTGGAAGAAAACCTGATGGAGTCTGCAAAAGACCCGAGACTGGGACGGAGATTTGTCTTCCAACAAGACAATGATCCAAAACATAAAGCAAAATCTACAATGGAATGGTTCAAAAATAAACATATCCAGGTGTTAGAATGGCCAAGTCAAAGTCCAGACCTGAATCCAATCGAGAATCTGTGGAAAGAACTGAAAACTGCTGTTCACAAATGCTCTCCATCCAACCTCACTGAGCTCAAGCTGTTTTGCAAGGAGGAATGGGAAAAAAATTCAGTCTCTCGATGTGCAAAACTGAGACATACCCCAAGCGACTTACAGCTGTAATCGCAGCAAAAGGTGGCGCTACAAAGTATTAACTTAAGGGGGCTGAATAATTTTGCACGCCCAATTTTTCAGTTTTTGATTTGTTAAAAAAGTTTGAAATACCCAATAAATGTCGTTCCACTTCATGATTGTGTCCCACTTGTTGTTGATTCTTCACAAAAAAATACAGCTTTATATCTTTATGTTTGAAGCCTGAAATGTGGCAAAAGGTCGCAAAGTTCAAGGGGGGCGAATACCTTCGCAAGGCACTGTACTTCACAGTAGTAAATAGATATGCTATTTCAAGTATTTTGCTCTATGAGATCTGATCCGAAGAGCAGTTTAACGCTAGAACAGATGGTTCATTTTTCCATTGATTATTTGCAGGCTACATCTGAATACTGTAACGTCAAATTTCTCAAATAAACTATATTTAATTTATAAACATAATACTGTATATCATAACCATTGCAGAATACATTCCTCACATTTTCTGGACATGATAAGTTAACATTCCCAAAGTAGCCATACACCAAATTACCATGCACCCCTCATTTAATTGGCCCTATTAGATAGGCGATTATAATTTCAAGTTTATGCTCTATGGATCTGCATGGTGGTGCAGTTTATAACATACAATAGAATTCAACGTGTGAACAGACAGTTGATTTTTTATATTGAAGTGTAGGCTACCAAAATAACCAGCAAAATGAGCAGTCCCTTGTTTACATAGTCATGATATCGAATCAAAAATAATTTATTTACTGAAACTTCTTGTTGACCTTTATCAGCAGGCCTACACTGTAGTTTTCCTTCTTTTCCAGAGTAGACAAGAATTTGCAGGCAGTGCAGAAAATCTTTTTTGGGGGGAATAGTTATTGCAAAACATTGAATTCAAACCTGTTTACAGGTCCACACATTTTTCGCAAGAAAAAGAAAATGGCCAACACCTCCAAAGACATTTGATTATGTTCGCCGTTGCTATTTTCTTTAGATGCTCTCTTGGCCTGATTCCAATACTTCCAAAGTACACAGCAAATAAGGGTGTTATTGTCACAATTAAAGATGAATGATGGGTGTTTTTCAGTTAGAATTCTCATTCACGCACGTAGTTTTATGACAAGTCTGAATTATAACAGGAAACATGCATGTATGGTGTGATCCAAGTTAATAAATCTCAATATTTTTGAGCGTGCGCAGTCTTTTCAGACATGGCGCAGATATTTGGTGTTCAATTTACGCAACAGTTATAAATGAGGCCCCAGGGGCCCTGTAGTAGGTTTCACACCCCAATGACAGGTTTCTTACCTTTCCTGCCAGGCTTCATCTCCCCCTCCTGATCCATCCAGTACTCACGGATGTCGATCAGACATTTTCCTTTGAATTCACGAACGCTCACATACCGCATCTTCCCAATCTAAAATAAAAAAGTAACGTAGAGACAAAAACATTTCGACATGCAGGTAATGTTGCATCTTTTGTACTGGGGATGGACTAACACTGTTCTTCACTGCTTACCTGGAACTTGTTGTCATCCTTGTCCTGGTTGCGACTTCCCTTGGAGGTTCCACCCGGCTTGGAACTCTCTCCCCCTTTCGGTTTCTTAGCTGCTGGTTTCTCTGGTGCTGCCTGCTTTCTCTTCTTGGACTACAACAGGGGTTCATTTCAATAGGTCACATAAATATGTATAAACATTTGTTTTGAAAGTGCAAAATTAACCTTCTGATAACAATATGGACATCAGCACCATAAATACTAAATTTAAAAAAAGAGTCACATTTACCTTGGTCTCAGCTTCACTGTTGGAGTCACTGCCACTGCCACTGCCAGAGCTTGAGGACAGAACTTCCTTTGACTTGGGCATCCTGGAAAAGGAGGGATGCAATAGCTGAATAAATACAATCATTCCATAGAACTTCATACAATGTTATCAAATAAATCTACATTACAATCTGCATGATTTTGTTCAATCATAGTGTTTTGTCTCCCGAGTGGCTCAGGAGTCTAAGGCACTGCATCTCAGTGCTAGAGGCGTCACTACAGACCCTGGTTCGATTCCAGGCTGTATCACAACCAGCCGTGATTGGGAGTCCCATAGGGCAGTGCACAATTGGCCCAGAGTCGTCCAGGTAAGGGGAGGGTTTGGCTGGGTAGGCCGTCATTGTAAATAAGAATTTGTTCTTAACTGACGTGCCTAAATAAACAAAGCTACGAAATAAAACTTTAAACTTCTGACATTGGCCAGCAGCTGGCGCTATTATTCATTTTATGTCATCTGTGTCCAACTGGAAAGTATGCAGCCAGCTATACACTCGTGTTCCCTGGCGACCGGCTCGTACAAAAAACATCCTCCATTCATGTTGCAAGGTGCGTCGGTTTCCTTCTTAACTAGCTTTAACGGCGAGCCGCCCAGGAGAAAAAAAAACCTGGGAAAATATACTTAAGTTGAGGACTACGGTCCAAAACACTTAAAAAGACACACCCTTGCCTTATGCACTTTGGGGAAATGATTTGCAAACTTCCCTTGCTTGGATACGTAAGCCCCTCAGCCCTTGTTTTTAGTCGGCTTTGCGAGTATATAATCATGTTCAATTCGCGACGACTATACATCCACTAAGAAGTCTGAGAAAACTTAACGTCAATGGAGATGTCAACATGCAAGTGTAAGTAAAAACGAATGGAAAAAAGTTTGAAATTTTGCTAACGTTACTACGTAAAGAGTAAATATATTTTTGTTTGGTTATTTTTTGGAAATTGTAGAAATAAAACATTTTCATTCTTCAGAAGTTCCAGCTAAGCAGGCTAACGTTAGTTCACTAAATAATTAGTTTGTGAGCTATTATATAGTAGGCGTATATTAATAATTATATTTAATATAAGTAGACAGTCACTCAATTGATTGTAGCGCATATAAAGCACCCACAAATTAAAACAAAATCATCGCGGGATGAACGAGCGATGAATTTCCAGCCAAGTCCATTTAAAAATCATTCCTTCCTTTTATTTATTTTTTATTAACAACAAATCAAAACAGGAAGTACATGTGGGAACACACACCTACTTGTTAACAAAATTAAGGAAGTTTCCTTTAAAATTATTCATAAATATCATCCTGCCAACCACTATATGAAGAAGTTTAAGAAAAACATCAACTCAAATTGCTCCTTTTATAATGACCACCCAGAAACAGTTTTGCATCTGTTTTAGGCATTGTATGCATCTAAGAAAACTGTGGCAAGACATCAGTAGGTTTATAATTGAACACATTTATGAAGATTTTACACTATTGTGGAGAGATGTACTGTTTGGATTCTTTACATACAATAGAAATAAGCGGAAACATTTTTACGTAATTAATTTCATTATTCTTTTGGCCAAATTTCATATTGACAAATGTAAATTTACAAACAGAAAACCACATTTTCCTACCCTACAAAAAGAAATTGAACTGTATTTTAAGACAGTTAAATGCTCTACTAACAAAAAAGCTGTTAAAATTGTAAGTATATGCATGTCCCTTAAGGTCCTTGTGTAATTGTAATGTGATATTGTACCCCCTAGCTCGATTGTCTATTGTTTGTAATCTATGTATGCTTGTGTTCCCTCATGTGCTTTATATATTGATTTTTGTTAATAAAATAAAATATATATATATATATATATTTATTATTATTATATTTATTTTTTGGCCAAATTTCTATAATTCTATAAGTCTATATAAATAATATACAAAAGGACAATTGGGCTAGGGGGTACAATATCATATTACACAAGGACCTTAAGGGACATACATACTTATTATTCAAACAGCTTTTTTGTTAGTAGAGTATTTAATTGTCTTATTATACAGTTCAATTTATTTTTGTAAGGTAAGAAAATGTGGTGTTTTGTTTGTAAATTTACATTTGTGAATATGAAATTTGGCCAAAAGTATAATTAAACTAATTACACAAAAATGTTTCAGCTTATTTCTATCGTAGATAAAGAATCTAAGCAGTACATCTCTCCACAATAGTGCAGGATCTCCATAAAAAAATGTGTTCAATTATAAATCTACTGATGTCTTGCCATAGTTTTCTTACATGAATACAATGGCAAAAAAGATGCAAAACTGCTTCTGGGTGGTCATTACAAAAGGAGCAATTTGAGTTGATGTTTTTCTTAAACTTCTTCATATAGTGGTTGGCAGGATAATATTTATGAATAATTTAAAAGGAAACTTCCTTAATTTTGTTAACAAGTAGGTGTGTGTGGCAACGTCCAAACTTTTTTCCAAAAGACATTATCAATAAATCCATTCCAATAAGGCATGACATAAGGTACAAGGTACAAGATACAACATCCTGCTGAAACAAGGTTTGTATCGCTCTGTTGTTGAATGGACCAATAGAGAAACAAAATCTTTCCTACTGATGAGTCAACAGGGTCAATAGAAGGTAGGCTCTGAGGGCCAGGTCTTGACACATTCCTGAATAATAAAGCAACACCTGAGGGAATGGCATCTAAAACAATTGCACATCTTTAGGTGTTACAGGGACCTTGTAAAGTGATAAGAATTCTTTATAACTGAGTAAAAGACCCTCTGCATTTACCAGTTGGCTCACCAATAGGATATTATTTCAGAACCAATATTCTAAAAACAAAGAAGTATTTTTATACAATATATCCCGACTATTCCATATATAATATCTGTGTGGAGAAAAATTATGCTTAGAAATTAAGGACCATGACAAGACACCCTGCCGATGAAAAGCAGAACGTTTCACTGGAACTTTGTCAATATTATAATTGCAAACCAACATGAAGATGAGGCCACCAAAAGTAGAGAAGACACAATGAGGAATAAAATTCCACATAGAAATGGGTCTTCTTAGGAATTGTTTTATCCAATTGATCTTAAAAGTATTATTTAAGGTATTAAAGTCCAGAAATTTTTATAAGTGTTCATTACAACAGTTTTCCTGATGTAATGGGTATGGTTTCTCCACAGAAAGTTGAAAAGCATCTGGTCTCTCTCCTTGGTTATTTAACCTTCAAGATAAAAAGATAGAGTGTCATATGTTGGTCTAGAGATTCCCAATAACTAAGGCTGAAGGTCTCTTCCTTTTAAAGATCAGTCCCTCTGTAGCCATTGATTTAGCTTCTTCTGTTTTTTGTTTTTTTTAATAATAGGGTTAAAATGTAGTAAGCCTCCAGACATTTGTAATGGTTATACCTAAATATGTCAGTTCTTCTCTGTCACAGTCTTTGACAGCCATGGGTTCACATTTATTAATGTTAAGATATAGACCAGACGCTTTGGAAAAGGATTGTATCACATTGATCGATATGGGAATTTGGTTAGGGTCTTTCAGCAAAAGTGTAGTATCGCCAGCTGGCTTATAATAATTTATTTACCAGCTATGGAAATACCGTGTACAGGACTATTATTTAAAGAATTTGTAAGAAGTTGGGTGATTAATAAAAACAGGTACGGAGAGATAGGACAACTTTGCCTAATTCCTCTCTTTAACTCAAATCTAGGTGAGGTGCCATATTTCAATTTGATAGAGCTGTTACCATTTGTATAGAGAGTCTTAATAGACTTACAGAAAAAAAATACCCAAAGCCAAGTCTCTCAAGGGAGTGGAAGAGAAACTGATGCTCTACTGTGTCAAATGCTTTATAAAAATCAAAAAATAATATGAAGCTATCCTCAGTTATTAGGTCTGAGTAGTCAAGTGTGTCTAATACTAGTCTGACATCGTTAGAAATGTCTGTTCCTCATGAAGCCAGACTGTGCTTTATCAATGATTGCATCCAGGACTTCTTTAATTATTTTTGAAAGTAGTAAGGCTAATATCTTATAGTCATTATTATGAAGACAAATTGGACACCAGTTATCGATGAGCAGCACTTATTTTTTAGGCTTAGGTATCAGTGTTATTAACCCCTGACTCATTGTAGGAGGGAGAACATTGTTTTTAATACTCTCTAAAAAAGACTTCAAATAGGAAGGGAGCTACTTGTTCAGAAAATAATTAGTAAAATTCTGATGTAATTCCATCAACACCTGGTGATTTATTGTATTTTAAAGGTTTGATAGAGTCCATAATCTCTTCAACTTTGATGGGTTCATCACACTGTTTAGATCCTATGTCACTGACAGAGTGAACATTATTCAGTGAGTTAAAAAACATATCTGTGGATTCCTGACAGTACGTAGAGCTATACAATTTTCTGTAAAAACTGCTACAGTATTTAGCGATTAATTTTTGGTCATCTGTAATAACACCATCAATGTTTAAGTTATGGATAGTGTTATTTGTAGAGTGAAATTTCTCAAGTCTAAAGCAACAAGATGAATTCTGTTCTCCCTCCTCAATCCATTTTTCCTAGATCTAATAAAGGCCCCTTCTGCTTTTAATCTATTTATATTAGCCAGTTTATTTTGTAACTTAATCAGTTCCATCTTCTCCTCCCCTGAGAGGCTGGCTGGGGACCTCTGAGAAAGGGAAGTTATCTTAATGATCACCTTTTCCTTCTCAGCTCTTCTGGTCTTAGCAAGATTACTACCATATTTTCTAAGGTATTTGGACACCTCAAATTTAAAGAGCTCCCAGTTCTTGCAATAAGATTTTTCTTCACAAGCCCTTTCCCAAAAGTGTGAAAGCAGACCATTAACCTCAAACGTAACTACACTGCTCAAAAAAATAAAGGGAACATTAAAATAACACATCCTAGATCTGAATTAATGAAATATTCTTATTAAATAGTTTTTTCTTTACATAGTTGAATGTGCTGACAACAAAACCACACAAAAATTATCAATGGAAATCAAATTTATCAACCCATGGAGGTCTGGATTTGGAGTCACACTCAAAATTAAAGTGTAAAACCACACTACAGGCTGATCCAACTTTGATGTAATGTCCTTAAAACAAGTCAAAATGAGGCTCCAGTAGTGTGTGTGGCCTCCACGTGCCTGTATGACCTCCCTACAACTTCTGGGCATGCTCTTGATGAGGACCAGCCAACTCCTGGACAGTCTGTGGTGCAACGTGGCGTTGGTGGATGGAGCGAGACATGATGTCCCAGATGTGCTCAATTGGATTCAGGTCTGGGGAACAGGCGGGCCAGTCCATAGCATCAATGCCTTCCTCTTGCAGGAACTGCTGTCACACTCCAGCCATATGAGGTCTAGCATTGTCTTGCATTAGGAGGAACCCAGGGGCCAACCACACCAGCATATGGTCTCACAAGGGGTCTGAGGATCTCATCTCGGTACCTAATGGCAGTCAGGCTACCTCTGGCGAGCACATGGAGGGCTGTGCGGCCACCCAAAGAAATGCCACCCCACACCATGACTGACCCACCGCCAAACCGGTCATGCTGGAGGATGTTGCAGGCAGCAGAACGTTCTCCACGGCATCTCAAGACTCTGTCACGTCTGTCATGTGCTCAGTGTGAACCTGCTTTCATCTGTGAAGAGCACAGGGCGCCAGTGGCAAATTTGACAATCTTGGTGTTCTCTGGCAAATGCCAAACCTCCTGCACGGTGTTGGGCTGTAAGCACAACCCCCACCTGTGGACGTCGGGGCCTCATAACACCCTCATGGAGTCTGTTTTGTTGATCCCCTCCCTGCCTACAGACAGAAACTAAAACAAGAGGCTCCCACGCTGAGGTCTGTCCAACGCTGGTCCGACCAAGCTGACTCCACACTCCAAGACTGCTTCCATCACGTGGACTGGGAGATGTTTCGTATTGCGTCAGATAACAACATTGACGAATACGCTGATTCGGTGTGCGAGTTCATTAGAACTTGCGTTGAAGATGTCGTTCCCATAGCAACGATTAAAACATTCCCTAACCAGAAACCGTGGATTGATGGCAGCATTCGTGTGAAACTGAAAGCGCGAACCACTGCTTTTAATCAGGGCAAGGTGTCTGGTAACATGACCGAATACAAACAGTGCAGCTATTCCCTCCGCAAGGCTATCAAACAAGCTAAGCGCCAGTACAGAGACAAAGTAGAATCTCAATTCAACGGCTCAGACACAAGAGGCATGTGGCAGGGTCTACAGTCAATCACGGACTACAGGAAGAAATCCAGCCCAGTCACGGACCAGGATGTCTTGCTCCCAGGCAGACTAAATAACTTTTTTGCCCGCTTTGAGGACAATACAGTGCCACTGACACGGCCTGCAACGAAAACATGCGGTCTCTCCTTCACTGCAGCCGAGGTGAGTAAGACATTTAAACGTGTTAACCCTCGCAAGGCTGCAGGCCCAGACGGCATCCCCAGCCGCGCCCTCAGAGCATGCGCAGACCAGCTGGCCGGTGTGTTTACGGACATATTCAATCAATCCCTATACCAGTCTGCTGTTCCCACATGCTTCAAGAGGGCCACCATTGTTCCTGTTCCCAAGAAAGCTAAGGTAACTGAGCTAAACGACTACCGCCCCGTAGCACTCACATCCGTCATCATGAAGTGCTTTGAGAGACTAGTCAAGGACCATATCACCTCCACCCTACCTGACACCCTAGACCCACTCCAATTTGCTTACCGCCCAAATAGGTCCACAGACGATGCAATCTCAACCACACTGCACACTGCCCTAACCCATCTGGACAAGAGGAATACCTATGTGAGAATGCTGTTCATCGACTACAGCTCGGCATTCAACACCATAGTACCCTCCAAGCTCGTCATCAAGCTCGAGACCCTGGGTCTCGACCCCGCCCTGTGCAACTGGGTACTGGACTTCCTGACGGGCCGCCCCCAGGTGGTGAGGGTAGGCAACAACATCTCCTCCCCGCTGATCCTCAACACTGGGGCCCCACAAGGGTGCGTTCTGAGCCCTCTCCTGTACTCCCTGTTCACCCATGACTGCGTGGCCACGCACGCCTCCAACTCAATCATCAAGTTTGCGGACGACACAACAGTGGTAGGCTTGATTACCAACAACGATGAGACGGCCTACAGGGAGGAGGTGAGGGCCCTCGGAGTGTGGTGTCAGGAAAATAACCTCACACTCAACGTCAACAAAACTAAGGAGATGATTGTGGACTTCAGGAAACAGCAGAGGGAACACCCCCCTATCCACATCGATGGAACAGTAGTGGAGAGGGTAGCAAGTTTTAAGTTCCTCGGCATACACATCACAGACAAACTGAATTGGTCCACTCACACAGACAGCATCGTGAAGAAGGCGCAGCAGCGCCTCTTCAACCTCAGGAGGCTGAAGAAATTCAGCTTGTCACCAAAAGCACTCACAAACTTCTACAGATGCACAATCGAGAGCATCCTGGCGGGCTGTATCACCGCCTGGTATGGCAACTGCACCGCCCTCAACCGTAAGGCTCTCCAGAGGGTAGTGAGGTCTGCACAACGCATCACCGGGGGCAAACTACCTGCCCTCCAGGACACCTACACCACCCGATGTCACAGGAAGGCCATAAAGATCATCAAGGACATCAACCACCCGAGCCACTGCCTGTTCACCCCGCTATCATCCAGAAGGCGAGGTCAGTACAGGTGCATCAAAGCTGGGACCGAGAGACTGAAAAACAGCTTCTATCTCAAGGCCATCAGACTGTTAAACAGCCACCACTAACACTGACACTGACTCAACTCCAGCCACTTTAATAATGGGAATTGATGGGAAATGACGTAAATATATCACTAGCCACTTTAAACAATGCTACCTTATATAAATGTTACTTACCCTACATTATTCATCTCATATGCATACGTATATACTGTACTCTATATCATCGACGGTATCCTTATGTAATACATGTATCACTAGCCACTTTATACTATACTATGCCACTTTGTTTACATACTCATCTCATTTGTACATACTGTACTCGATACCATCTACTGTATCTTGCCTATGCTGCTCTGTACCATCACTCATTCATATATCCTTATGTACATATTCTTTATCCCCTTACACTGTGTACAAGACAGTAGTTTTGGAATTGTTAGTTAGATTACTTGTTATTACTGCATTGTCGGAACTAGAAGCACAAGCATTTCGCTACACTCGCACTAACATCTGCTAACCATGTGTATGTGACAAATAAAATTTGATTTGATTTGATTTGTTTCTGACCGTTTGAGCAGACACATGCACATTTGTGGCCTGCTGGAGGTCCTTTTGCAGGGCTCTGGCAGTGCTCCTCCTTGCACAAAGGCGGAGGTAACGGTCCTGCTGCTGGGTTGTTGCCCTCCTACGGCCTCCTCCACGTCTCCTGATGTACTTGCCTGTCTCCTGGTAGCGCCTCCATGCTCTGGACACTACGCTGACTGACACAGCAAACCTTCTTGCCACAGCTCGCATTGATGTGCCATCCTGGATGAGCTGCACTACCTGAGCCACTTGTGTGGGTTGTAGACTCTGTCTCATGCTACCACTAGAGTGAAAGCACCGCCAGCATTCAAAAGTGACCAAAACATCAACCAGGAAGCATAGGAACTGAGAAGTGGTCTGTGGTCCCCACCTGCAGAACCACTCCTTTATTGGGGGTGTCTTGGAAATTATAGGCAATTAGCACCTGCTGTCTATACCATTTGCACAACAGCATGTGAAATGTATTGTCAATCAGTGTTGATTCCTAAGTGGACAGTTTGATTTCACAGAAGTGTGATTGACTTGGAGTTACATTGTGTTGTTTAAGTGTTCCCTTGATTTTTTTGAGCAGTGTATATCATTATTTAATAACGAGCTATTTAGCTTCCAGTATGATGCTCTACCAAGGTTAGTATCAGGGGTTAATATTCTGATATCAATATAAATGGCCCTGTGGTCTGTGAGGGGAGTAGTACAAATATTTGTAGTAACACACTGACCATCAATACATTTGGATATAAGCCAAACATCTATTCTGGATTGTCTGGAACCTGTTTTGTTACTCCAAGTGAATGATCTGTCGGCCGGAAACCTCTCTCTCCATATTAAACCCAAATTCTAATTGCTTGGCCTACCTGGGGGCCATCTATCAATTTAATTATCTATAGTAATGTTAAAGTCCCCTCCTATCAATAATAACAAATTCAGAAATTTAGATAACAAATTAAGTATATGTTTCTCTATAGATTCAAGCAACTCATCATTCTAATGTTTGGTGTTGTACCTGTAGAAGTTTACAGTAATGAGCGTAATGTCATTGTAACTGATCACAAGACCAATAAAGTGACCAAAGGGGTCACATTCCGAGTGTAGAATATTACATGGGATATCCATGGGAAAGCCAAATATCGTTGCCCTACTGTGACTTCCAGAAGTTGGCATCAGCCGAAATTGAGTGAGACTCTTGAAAAAAGCAGAAATCTGTTTGAAATTGTTTAGCAAATAAAAATAAGGCCTTGCGCTTCACATTGTTTTGTAACCCACTAACATTAAGAGAAACTATAGACAAAGACAAAACAACAAAGATTATATAAAAGTATAAACTGTAGTAGGATGAGTCAAAGACGTAGGAGCAGTGAACGTACGTGATAAGGAACGGAGATCTGCACCATTTAAGTCAACTTAAAGTGAAAATAGCTTATTCCATAAACTCTGAGCTAGATGTTATCCGGCTTTTTAAATTAAACTCAACAGAATATTATGTTCAAGACCAAACCAAGGGTTCTTTGTCGTAAGAGAGACTAAAAACCCTCTTTAGTGTAATCAGGAACTATTCTGAGAAATAAAATTCTAAATAATAATTTAAATAAAAGGGTACCTGCTATTTAAGAGCATATGAAAATGAATTAAAAAAATTTAAAAAACAGTTATGTTCCTAAGACCTTTTTCACTTGGAAATAAGTATTAATAACTAAAGTGTCCACTTAATTTGAGGGCTGAGTGGGTAGGGTGTGTCTTAAGGGTTTGGACTGCAACAACTGTCATGGGGCGGCAGGGTAGCCTAGTGGTTAGAGCGTTGGACTAGTAACCGGAAGGTTGCAAGTTCAAACCCCCGAGCTGACACGGTACAAATCTGTCGTTCTGAACAGCCAGTCATTGGAAATAAGAATTTGTTCTTAACTGACTTGCCTAGTTAAATAAAGGTAAAAAATTCCCACCAAAAATGCTACTTCCTGATGTTCAGCCAATCAGGTTGTAGCAGTCTGTCTGGTCGTCACTAGTTACCGCAGCCAAAAAGTCATAAACCAGGTATATTTCTACAAAAATGTGATTCTAACCGTAACCACATTGCTAACCTTAAATTAAGACCAAAAAGCTACTTTCTGTTTTCATTCATCTTTATGTGCAGCATCAGGAAGTAGCATTAGCCACTCTACTAGCATGGTGGAAAGTTGTTTTTATTGAGACAGTACGCATATTTGTCGGGTTTTTTCAGGCGGCTCGCTGTTAAAGCTAGTTAAGGCGGAAACCGACGCCCTTGCAGTCTGAATGGAGGATGTTTAATGTACGAGCCGGTCGCTGGGGGTCATGAGTGTATAGCAGGCTGCATACATTCCAGTTGGAAGCAGATGGCAAACGACGTATAAGGAATAATAACGCCACCTACCGGCCGGTTGGGATACCTCAAACTGTAGACATCTTGGGTTGATAATATGCAGATATCTATAACATTTCCACTGAACATTTTCCAGCCCAGAAAAATAGCTACACTATAAAAACATTTTACAGACAGTTTTTATGCGAGTAAAGTCAACTGTAGAAAAATAAATCACGACAGCTATCATGTAAACAGGAAGTTTCGGCACTATTTTATAAATGCCGACGGATCATTTGTTGGTTCAAAATGGTGGGATGTTTAAATGCTGGTCAAATTAATTATGCCAGAAATGGCGCTGGAAACGCCTTTATGCGCAAATATTGATACAACAACCATCATATCAAAGTAATTTTGGAGTCACGAGTTTATATGGTGTGTTCCTCCACTACGACTTGGGAAACCATTCAGTTTATTCGGCTACAGATTAAATACATTATGAATTTGACTTGGTGAAAATCCACGGTGATCTTGACGCTACTTTTCCAAAAATATCGAGTGCCCTATTCTGGTGACATGATCGATGCTTGACAAATAAAAAAATCTCGCTCTTATCCATAATAATCAGGGGTTCCCTAATGTTTTCACTCGGACCCCCCTTCCAGCGCGCGTACGCACAAGCACTGTTCATGACACAAATTGTTCACACCCCTCTTGTTGGTGGGGAGAATATTGCAGGTTTATCGCTTCGTTCTTGCAATTTCTACAAATTGTCATGTGGTGCGAAGAATATTTTGCCTAGTTACCGTCCCCCAAATAAGAAGTGAACCTGTATGAAATAACTACTGGTAATGGTGGTGGTTGTTTGAATTATGAGAAGATGAAAATAATATAGGCAAATAATATACTGTTTTTAAAGCAATAAAAACCAGTATATTATTTGCCAATATTATTTTCACCTTATCCAAAAGTTGTCCACGTGATCATCGAATATGCAAATGAGTCATTGTTCTGCTCTGTTCACTATTTTCATTCGCAATATAGCACTGTTTCGCTCGAATTATTGCACAGCTCGTTGCGTTATTATAGTACACGTATTTTCTAGATAGGTAGGCCTGAATTAACCAAAAATGCAAAAATGTATCACGGTCAAATCAATCGAGCATGCAACAGCAGCGTCCTTGCAGCACGTTACAATGTTGCATATAACGATAGCTTTGCACAGGGGTTCGTTCGCTCTAGGGATTAAATCTAAATAGCAACATTAGCTACAGTACTTACGTGCAATGTTTCGCTGTATGAGCTCGAGTGTAGTGTTCGCGGATGCTGTGTGAAGGCGGTAGATACAGGCCTGCAAAATGTCTACCCTAGTGGTTCGAGGTTTACCAGATCTTGATTCCAAATGAACTGGATGAAGTACTTTTACCACAAGGCTGTTCTACTGTTCCGGTGATCTAGAAGTCAGTCGCGCGAGTTTGCTTCAGGTTCGTTGCACCCGGACGTACCGTTTATATTGAATTGTGGGAAATTATGTTCTCTTTCTGTGGTTCTGGTCACAGTTAGTCTGTGTTAACAATTTTAAAACGGCAATCTGCGATTTAAAGCAACACCGCGCCGCTGTTTAGGTAAATAGCTGAGGGATGTTTCTAGAGAAATGTAACCAGTAACCACTCAAATCCATTGACAGCTATGGATGCAAGGACTTACTTACAATATACAACATACCATGTTTTGAGGCTATACAGTGTTTGTTTACAATTGCATTGTTTGCAAACATTGGAGTAAAACAAGATAATATGTTGGTTTCTGATAGGGTACGACAGTTCATGAGGCATTTATAAGTTAAATTCTTCAAAAAAAATCTATGGGTTATATTGTAGCGATGCTCGATATACAATTCCCACAACTGGGGTAACCCTATTCGTGCGATGCGCAGGGTGTTTGCCTTTCACACCAGTGACCCGGGTTTGCTTCCCTGCCGTTTGCCCGTTTCCTACAATATCATGAATTTAAAAGTCCAAAAAGGGAAGTTGCAAATGCATATTGCCCCCTTTAAAAGCCACATTTACAGTCTTTATGCTATTAAATAAAATACATGCATACAGAAAGCATTTGTATTGATAGTAAATTTGACAACAGTTCTGAAGAAAAAAATGCATACATTTTAGCAATCACTAAAATATCAAAATAATGTATTATATCAATGCTTGTAAGAGTTGTTTTAGGTTCTGTGAACTAGGCCTAGACACAGTGTACTATCTGATAGGTCTATATCCAACTCATTTCCTTTGCACCAGGTCAACATTAAGGGTTCATTTATCTCTTGGTTCATTATACAGCTGAAGGTTCCATTTTTGGAAGAAAGGATGTTATTGTTGAGAGTAGGTTAAAGGTGACAAGAGATTTGTAAACAGAAGCATACAATTGCTCCACATTGTGAGGCCCTAATATGAAAACATCCTATAAAATCTTCCTTGGCACAATGTTAAGTACGGGTCAAAGTACGTTGGTAACCGTAGGGGAAGAGAACATAACATTTGTCATTCTGAGCCTCCGGGTTCAACCAAGGGTCATATTCACCAGGCACCAAACGGAAAGGAAAATGGAATGAAACTTGGAGGGACTACCTGAACTTGTCCAATAAGAAACAATTTTTTCATTTTCCTTTGCAAAACGTTTTGCTATAGGGTGTGCTAATAAATTGGACCCAAGAGTCAGCTGACAGCAGGTGCACTCACAGCAGAACTGTACAGTACTGGCCCACATCTGTTAGGCACACCCAGGACAAGCCACAACATGTTAGTCACCACTGTTATAGCTATTATGGCCAGGGATATAAGGACACTCAGGACAGGAGGGAAATTATCTTCAAATCAGATCTGAATCTGGTGCAGATACAGGACTTTGACACATATTAGACATTGTTTGTTAACCCATGAAAGTTAGCACAAAGTACCCTAAAATTAACCTCCAGAAAGGTCAAACTCAATATAGGAAGGTCAACTGATGCTCTGTAATGTTCATTATAGGGTCAACAATTATTCCTCAAATGCACCTGCATTTCTTAGAAACACTTGCCATGTTGCACAATCAATCTAGCTTTATTAATTGTTGTTTGTCACTTCATCAATTGACGTATGTTTCAATCACAGGTTAACTGTTGGCAGATGTTCCTGTCCTGTGTTCTAATTATGAACTCTAATTGTACTTTGAGCAAACCAATACATTTTTATGACTGGTTTATGTAAGTGTGCAAGCTCTCTCCCACTCCAAAAAATATCAAATAACATGTGTCCTAAGCCAGCATAGTATTGATTGCAGGTGTAGTGTACACTTAACATACCTGTACACATAGCGTCACCTATCACACACTTTATGGACTGTTGCTTGATGCTGTGCAAAGTGCACTGGGCCAATTAACTTTCAAATGGAGGCCAAGAGAATATCCCTAATTGATATGTTCTATTATTATAAGGATATAACTGTCTAGTAATTTATGCATCAATACTTCAGATATTTATGAGGATCTTTTTATTCCACAAAATAGTATAAATAGTGTTATTATCTCTGGTCCTTATAAACCTTAACTTGGGTCTTTGGGCACCCATTGTCAGTGAGGGCCAAGGGAATCTCCAAAATTAGTTTTTGGATGTATTCCTTTTTTCTAGGCCCACCCCACAAATAACCAATTATATAATATGTAGTACTAAAAATAGAATATACTGTATGTATGTATGTAGCCTAAGCAATAGCTTTAGGATGTGGTGAGTCAGTGGTCTGCTCTGTTCGCAAACAAAAATATTTTGCTATGGTAACCATTGACTGAAGTTCACTGTACAAATGGAATAACAATAGCACAATTTGATTCCATGCAAACAAGGACATATCACTGTGTTCCTTCCAAGGGAATTAGCCTACAATGATAAACAGCTGCCTATCTGATTTCAGTTCAATCTGTAAGGACATGTCTAACAACATAGGTTTGAAAATTACTGTAAAAACAGCAGGTGATTGGGAGGCGGGACTAGCACAGGTGGGATCCACAACTTACATCACCATCATTAAGGCTATATAATGGAGTGAACTTCTGACATTAGCAGAAGACTCTCAGTGACTGACAAGCCATACACAGCTGAACACGTTTGGATACTCAGTCTACTCTGTACCACAAGTACAAACAGAACTCTTGAAGAGCTCAACAAAGAAACAGAAAGCAAGCGCAAATCAATATGACTGGACAAGGTAATTACGTAACAGCTAATTTTATAGTTTTGTTAAAATTACTATTGAATTTAAGATTTTGCCACAAATGAGACATTGTCCTATGTTTAATTGCTTGACTAAACTATGACTTTCTCATCTCTCCAGATCTAACTGCCATTCTGGACTGTGCTCATCAGCTGCGTAAAGTTGGAGACGGCCTCGCTAGTGACACCCTGGACTGGAGATCCAAATTATTGGAAATATTGACAAAACATTACAAGAATTTAATCAAAGTCAAGTGAGGGAGTTCAACCCACTCAGTAAAGATCACAGAAACAAGAAGATAGAATTCTATCTCAGTCCGCAGTTTTGGTAGCTGTGCAGCAGTCCCGCCTGGTCGTTCAGAGGTGCATTTGCAGCCACCTGAGATGGAAGTCAAGAGGACAGTCTGCCTGGACCTGCCCCACAATCCAATATTCAATGGCAAAGTGTCCAGTGCTCACCCCCCCACCATGTCAATGGAGAGTAAAAAGGATCAGTAACATTGTGTAATGGCAAAACCAGTGGACCTCTGCTGGTTTGTCGTTGGGACATTTGGTAGCCCGATGGGCAGCCATTCACATGGACGTCAAACGCGAACATCGGAACCAGAGCTGACAGGACCGATCCTACAAGAAAGTACGATGACAAAGGAGGATTATCAGTTGTTGGGGACATGTTTTGGATCATGGACACATGACTTTGAAGTGCTCTGATGCCTTATGAGGCTTACATTCATTGTTTTAAAGAATTGTGCCTTGAGCGATTAAAAGTTGTTTTCAAAATCTGCAATATTTTGAAATGATCTGTATTGGTTGTTCAATAATGTCACAGTCAGATAGTAGGCCGTTTCAGCCAAGTGGTGTGTATGATATAGAAATAATCAAATTCATCTTCATCAGGGAATTGTGATACAAAAAGGGCAGATAAGAATGACAGGAGAGCTACACAGTGCTATATTCAGGCACTTAAAATATCCTTTATTGTGTAGTAAAAAAAAACCTACAGAAGTATAGAGAACACCCTTTCATTTATTACGCTGTACATTCATTTATCAAATTCTACATAATCAGTTTCTCCATACCATATAATCATCATCCCCATCCGATCCCTACACCATACTTGGTCTTTACAGCCTCCAGGTGAGTCAAATGCTCAAGGTAGAAGTTACCCCTAACCACAGATCTAGGATCAGATAACCCACCGAGTCATGAACAGTACAACCAACAGACAGGCATACAAGAAGAAAGAAAAAGCCCAAACCATTGATGACGACCAACTAAATCTGAATGAAATGTGAATGATATTAAAGCAATAAAAATGTATCAATGGAAAATAAAATACATATGGCATAAAATCACAAGCGTTAAGATTATACTGCCAGATAGGGACACTTTAAGCCATATAAAATACAATTAGCCTGATTTAGGAGAAGCTTCCACTCCTATCCAGTCATATTTTTCAATACACTAACTAAAGGACAAAGATATTTGTCCGATTTGAGAGAATTTCTTTCTTGAGACTGTACCTCTTCAAAATATGACTTTGCACACATGAACACCCGAAACCAGTTTGTTAAGAGGAGACATGCAATGTCTGGATATCTGCAATAGGATGATAAGAGTTGCAGAGACTAATCTGAAACGGATGGCATTCACAAGCTACAACACTTTAGTACATGGAGAGGGACAGGAAGGAAAACTGAACAGGAATAAAGTTTGTATTGTTTGGTGCCCTGAACAAAATAAATGGTGCTTGGAATAAAACGTTACAATATTTTTTCTGTTAGTTTTTTTTATACAAATATTAAACCCTTCCAGATTCCTTGTTGAATGTGCAAAATGGTTTGGAGATGGTTAACATTTATTAGCAAGATAAAACGACACGATGTCTATAGGTCATGTCTAAGAGCTTGTGTAGAATGCACCCTCCTCAAAGTGACTAACGCAAAGAACAAATAATGTTCTGTACGATCATATCAGGTCCTCTGGTAGATCATAGGTCATCATATCAGGTCAGATGGTCATGGTGGTAGGTCTGGGCCATGGTGGTAGGTCCGGGCCATGGTGGTAGGTCTGGGCCATGGTGGTCAAGCAAGGCCTAGCAGTTTTAAAGTCCCTTCTAAATGGAAGAACAGAGACCTGTGTGGGTGCCAGCTACTGACACAAGTGCTCAAGGTTACACAAGGTCTCACAGTGAACAGAAAGGTCACGTGCCAAATGGCACCCGATTCGCTATATAGTGCACTACTTTTGACCAGAGCCATATAGGGAATAGGGTGCCATTTGGGAGACACCCACAGGGTACTGGATGTCAACCAACTGGCCAGGTAGAGGACAGGACAGTGACTCAGAGGTCAGGGGTAACTGCCCTGTCTCAATACAGAGGGAGAGCCGCCCTCTGTGATCTTAAATCATCTCTGCCATCTCCATCATCATATCAGAACATGGGAGTTCTGAGCCCCACAGGCCTGTAGTGTTTTTTAAAGTTCCGTCTGTTTGTTTCCGGTAGGGCTTCATTTGGTGAAGGCGGCCACCACGGCCCACAGCAGCTCGTTGGCGCTGGCCTTGGTGCTCTCTGCCTCTGGCTCCAGGTCCAGCAGCAGACGTACCCTCTTCATGGCCAGGTCATACTGCTCGTCCAGCAATGGGGCGAAGGCGTTCTCCAGCACATCTGAAGAGTGGGCCAGGAAGATCAGGGCCAGCACACGCTTGTCGAAGCGCCCCGGGTCGTTCACCCACTTGTCCAAGACGGACTCCTGGACTTTCTTGACCAGCCTCTGTTTAATGGTGTCGTTGGTCAGTGGGTGTGTGGTCATGTCGAAGAGGAGGAAGTTCTGTTTCTCCGTGGTCAGAACGCCCTTTTCCACAAGATTTTTGGCCAGGCGCTCACGGACATTCCTCAGCTGGTAGTGCAGCTTCAATGGGTTCCACGTCTCACCTGAACATCAAGTCAAAATCGTAAATGGCCTATATTATATATAAAACAAAGATATTTTGTTTAAAATGGACTGGGTATGGGAGAGGGAAAGGAGGGGGCACAGTGAGAGCACCTGTCAAATGTATTGAATCAAATCTACATGAGAATGAAGAAAGCCAGTAAAATAAACAGAGAGATTTAAGAGAACAGGAGAAGGACGGGGAGGGTAATCCATTTCTGCTCACCGCTCAGCAGCTCTATCCAGCTCTGAACTGTCTCTGGGGGCTGGGTCTCTTTGATATGCTTCAGGGCCTCGTCCAGCAACACGTCTCCTGTAGGAGCGTCCGACTTACAGATCACCTGACCAAAAATAAACCCGTTTCAAAAAGGTCAAACACACATAGGTTTACACCGCTAGTGTTAGCATACACTGCTAGTCCTCCAAACATTGCAACACACGTCAGACAACCTCGTCAGCATAAACACGCAGAAGGCCAAGGCTGTGTTGCCCGGCTCAGATGTCTCATGTATCAACCAATGGTTGCGTGCCACGTCATCGACTGTGCAGTCGGGCACCAGACTGCTATAACATATCATGTGATTAGCTGATCCTTAAAATACCCATCCAGGCATTGTATGATTTGATATGCATCAGCAACGACTCAGAGCTGCCAATCAAAGCTTGGACATTTCATCAATTGGCATGTCCGAATTGACATTTTGGACTCTGACCCCTCCCACTCCAGATCAGAGTTGTTATTGTCTAGGGGTATTATGACAAAACGAGTATCAATACGGACATGAGGAATTTGCCGGAAACAATGTAATTTTCTGTAATCAGAGAAAGCCAAAAGCCAGAA
Organism: Oncorhynchus mykiss; assembly: GCF_057628025.1. Taxonomy (NCBI): domain Eukaryota; kingdom Metazoa; phylum Chordata; class Actinopteri; order Salmoniformes; family Salmonidae; genus Oncorhynchus; species Oncorhynchus mykiss. Next base: position 14,736,030 of record NC_143033.1, on the reverse strand, counting down.
TTTCTCATATCACTCAAGCCATGCCAAATACTGCCTCAACAGGCTGATTCTGCTGTCAGTAAAGACACGGACAGGTGTTGGCCATGATTGGATTAGGAAAAGCCTCTCTCGTTTTCCCAGACAGATACGTCTCTTGCACAAACGCTACGGCTCCCACTTTCACTCACAACTCTCTCCAAACATTGTGAATCAAAATCCATAGATAACTAGAAGAAAAGCGGCTAGCTATCAATCTAGTTATATTTTCAGTCGACTTTTCTGAGGTCATATCATGGAAGTTTTTGCTATTGGTTATTACTTTATCAGTCAACTCAATTGCATTGGTGAAGCTGCTCTCCCGCCCCTTAATTCCCCAGATACACACGCAAGGCTCCCCTTACACTCACTCACCTTAGGAATCAACTCACCAGTCCAAACTGTTTGGACTGGAGAATCACAATCCATAGCTAGTCATTGTTGTTCTAGCTATCAATTTAGTTTTACTTTATACCACCATATGGTTGTTTTTCTCTGTCTACTTGGTGTTGTCTTGTGGGCTTCTTTGTCTGTCTGCATCGGCTATTCCATTGCTGAAGAAGACATTTGTCGTCATGAGCTATGCCAGTGCATGCTTGCTGTTATTATTTCCCCCAGATGTTTTTTGAGCAACAGATCATTAGAAAATAAAATTACAAAATGTAAATAGTTGGGATAAGTTTTGCTCCTCTCGAAAGTGAAATGTAGCCTAGGCTTCTAGGAAGAGCCAACTAAATCGTAAGAAATAAATGCAGGCAGCAGTAGCCAGCCATGCATTATTTATGAACCTATTTTGTTGATAATTAGGACTATGAAAGTAAGTCATGTGCCTTTCAGATGTCGGGATCGTGAACGATGTGTGAATGAGTGAAGGAACATCAGAAGCGCTCTGAGCGTTTTCCGATCGCGAGTAAATCCAATTACCAGTATCCTATTAAGTAGTAAACGGATAGGATTACAAATACAAGTATGATGAGTTCGGGACAGCCCTATTATCATCGTCGGGTGAAGACGGAAGTCCGGCTGTTTGGCAGGCGACCAAGTTTATCTGTGTGTTTTAATATAAGGTTTGTGAGTGCTCACCTTTCTGGCCAACAGACTTTTCCTCCTCATGCCACAAGCCTCTAGCTGCAGTCTTCCTCTCAAAGCCAGTTCAATGACCATACACCCTCGAAGACCAGAAGAAATGCAGTCATTCCAGAAGGAAGTGTATCCCTGTTGGAAAAAATTGTAATGAGTCCGTATTGCTTCACAGGGTTAGCGACACTTCCTGGATAAATAAAACAGACATACAAGTGACACGCCACAAAGTGACACGTTTGATAACCTTCAGGTTGTAATGTTGAATATTACATGAAAATACAGCTAGTGATGTTAGTTAACTACCTAAATGTAGGAATAGCACATTATTATGTTAGCTAACTAGTTAACGTTAGCTGGTTAGAACGTAAACAAACCAGCTAACTTTAGCAAGCTAACTCAGCTCGCTAGCACAACAGGCTAACGACAATAACTAGCTAACATACCTCTCGATCTTTCAATCCCAACAGCAACACTTCTTCCATCAACGTCAGTCGAGTTTCTTTGGAGTCTCCCTTCTCGTCCTCTTCCTCTTGGCGTGGCTCGTAGTCCTCATCCTCGGACCCCCTCTCCTTGTCGGCAGCTGCATTACGAGAGGCCTCGGTCCTCCTCTGCACCAGGCCCGAACTTCGCTGTGTTAGGGAAGTCATCTGGATGCACGTCCAAACAACAGATAAATACAAATGATTTCTGTACCTCAAGATGGTTTTAGGGTTTCCGATGCATAAATGAACACGGCTGTCGTAAACTGTGGTGTAGATCAAGTGAATATTCGAATAAATACAGCAGCAAACCTGCAACAGATTCCTACTTTGATACTTTCAACTTCCTGAACCAATATGGCGACAAGTGATGACGTCCGATGAGGATGCGCTCGCTCTTCTCTATTCTCTCTCTCAATTTCAATTTAATGGGCTTTATTGGCTTGGGAAACATATGTTTACATTGCCAAGCAAGTGAAATAGATAATAAACATAATAGTGAAATAAACAATACCAAATTAATAGTAAACATTACACTCACAGAAGTTCCAAAATAATAAAGACATTTGTAATGTCAGATTATTTCTATATACACGAAGGTTTGGGAATCACTTCATTTTAAGTGGTTGTAGAATTTAACAGCTCTTTTCTGGATTTTGATAATTAGCGGGTATCGGCCTAATTCTGCTCTGCATGCATTACTTGGTGTTTTACATTACACACAGAGGATGTTTGTGCAGAATTCTGCATGCAGAGTCTCAATTTGGTGTTTGTGCCATACTTTGAATTCTTGGTTCCAACATAGGTTAATGCTCCTCTTCATTCTCTTTCTACAACCACATACATTAATTTCTTCCTAGATCTATTTTTTATTTTTTTATTTCACCTTTATTTAACCAGGTAGGCAAGTTGAGAACAAGTTCTCATTTACAATTGCGACCTGGCCAAGATAAAGCAAAGCAGTTCGACACATACAACGACACAGAGTTACACATGGAGTAAAACAAACATACAGTCAGTAATACAGTATAAACAAGTCTATATACGATGTGAGCAAATGAGGTGAGATAAGGGAGGTAAAGGCAAAAAAAAGGCCATGGTGGCAAAGTAAATATCTCTCTGGTGACCAGAGAGATATACCTGCTACATAACCCCTTCCTAAAGAACAAACATTATTTAACACTACTGGAAAGACAGGGTAGAATTCTGTTTGTTGTAATTCTATGTTAAATGTATACATAATTTAGTCATTATTCATAAAAAAATCCCATAACACATAGTTAAAGTATGGGGATTCTATTGGGGGGATATACAGTTGAAGTCGGAAGTATACATACATTTAGGTTGGAGTCATTAAAACTTGTTTTTAAACCTCTCCACAACAAACTATAGTTTTGGCAAATCTACTTTGTGCATGACACAAGGAATGTTTCCAACAATTGTTTACAGACAGATTATTTAACTTATAATTCCCTGTACCACAGTTCCAGTGGGTCAGGAGTTTTACATATAGTAAGTTGACTGTGCCTTAAACAGCTTGGAAAATTCCAGAAAATTATGTCAAGGCTTTAAAAGCTTCTGATAGGCTAAGTGACATCATTTGAGTCAATTGTAGGTGTACCTGTGGATGTATTTCAAGGCCTACCTTCAAACTCAGTGCCTCTTTGCTTGACATCATGGGAAAATCTAAATAAATCAGCTAAAACCTCTGGAAAAAAATTGTCGACCTCCACAAGTCTGGTTCATCCTTGGGAGCAATTTCCAAATGCCTGAAGGTACCACGTTCATCTGTACAAACAATAGTATGCAAGTATAAACACCATGGGACCACGCAGCTGTCATACCGCTCAGGAAGGAGACGCGTTCTGTCTCCTAGAGATGAATGTACTGTGGTGCGAAAAGTGCAAACCGCCATAAAAAAAGCCAGACTACAGTTTGCAACTGCACATGGGGACAAAGATCGTACTTTTTGGAGAAATGTCCTCTGGTCAAACCTGACTCAGTTACACCAGCTCTGTCAGGAGGAATAGGTCAAAATTCACCCAACTTATTGTTGGAAGCTTGTGGAAGGGTACCTGAAACGTTTGTCCCAAGTTAAACAATTTAAAGGCAATGCTACCAAATACTAATTGAGTGTATGTAAACTACTGACCCACTGGGAATGTGATGAAAGAAATTAAAGCTGAAATAAATAATTCTCTATTTTCTGACATTTCACATTCTTAAAATAAAGTGGTGATCCTAACTGACCTAAGACAGGGAATGTTTTACTTGGATTAAATGTCAGGAATTGTAAAAAAAAAAAAACTGAGTTTAAATGTATTTGGCTAAGGTGTATGTAAACTTCTGACTTCAACTGTAGGTAGCACACATGAGGAAATGTTTTTCTGTTTAACTAATTTCCTTATTTCTAGTCAGATGTAAAATACACACGCGCACAGAGCACAAACATGGACTCAGGTATACCCACTCAACCATGTTTGTGTTCTGCAAAACATTTCTACCTAATGCGTTCTCATATGCATCTTCCTGTGTTGTCGATCCTGTCGCTAAGAAGTTTAATTCAATTTTTTTAATTCAAAATTTAATTTTCTTTATTTTTTACTATTTTCTACATTGTAGAATAATAATGAAGACATCATAACTATGAAATAACACATATGGAATCATGTAGTAACTAAAAAAGTGTTATGCAAATCTAAATATATTTTACTTTTGAGATTCTTCAAATAGCCACCCTTTGCCTTGATGACAGCTTTGCACATTCTTGGCATTTTCTCAACCAGCTTCCAGAGGTAGTCACCTGGAATGTATTTCAATTAACAGGTGTGCCTTCTAAAGAGTTAATTTGTGGAATTTCTTTCCTTCTTAATGTGAGTGACAAGGTAGGAGGGTATACAGAAGAAACCCCTATTTGGGAGAAGACCAAGTCCATATTATGGCAAGAACAGTTCAAATAAGCAAAGAGAAATTACAGTCCATCATTACTTTAAGACATGAAGGTCAGTCAATACCAAAAATGTCAAGAACTTGAGTTCAAGTTCAAGTGCAGTTGCAAAAACCATCCAGCGCTATGATGAAACTGGCTCTCATGAGGACCGCCACAGGAATGGAAGACCCAGAGTTACCTCTGCTGTAGAGGATACCTTCATTAGAGTTTCCAGCCTCAGAAATTGCAGCCCAAATAAATGCTTCGCAGAGTTCAAGTAACAGACACATCTCAACATTAACTGTACAGAGGAGGCTGTGTGAATCAGGCCTTCATGGTCGAATTGCTGCAAAGAAACCACTAATAAAGGACACCAATAATAAGAAGAGACTTGCTTAGGCCAAGAATCACGAGCAATGGACATTAGACCGGTGGAAACTTGTCCTTTGGTCTGGAGTCCAAATTGGAGATTATTGGTTCCAACCGCTGTGTTTTTATGATACTTTGGTGTGGGTGAATGGATGATCTCTGCATGTGTAATTCCCATCGTAAACCATGGAGGAGGAGTTGTTATGGTGTGGGGGTGCTTCGCTGGTGACACTGTCTGTGATTTATTTAGAATTCAAGGCAAACTTAACCAGCATGGCTTACCACCCACTAAGTCAATACCTAGTTTAATGCAGGGTCTTGGTGGTAGTTCAGGTGGTTGAAGTGGTTGGTCTTCATGCAGTGGCTGGTTTAGCACACAAGCTGAGCAATTTCTGATCAGTCTTTCAACATCTAAGCAAACTTGCCTCCATATAGAACATTTATGAAGTGTTCTACTGCCCACATGCATCCAAGAGCATCTCGCTCGATCTGAGACTATCTTCTCTCTGTAGGGGTCAGTGAACGACTTGCATAAGTGGTTGGCTTATTCTATCAATTTTTCTGTTACCGTTGTCCTACTGGGCTTGCGTCACTAATCACTAATGTTGGTACATCAAGTTTGAAGTATGCGAGACCTGGTTCACTATTCTGGGCTCTTTTCACTTCTCTAAAAATGTTCTCTGTTTCGGATGTCCATTCCCACTCTTGACCTTTTTTGATCAGTTTCCGTAGTGTTTCTGAGAGGTTTGCGTAGTTTGGTATGAATTTCATGGGAAGTCCACATTTCCCCAGGAAAGTACGTAGTTCTCCTGCATTCTCTGGTTTTGGTGCTCTTCCTACAACCTCAACTTTCTGTGGGTCTGGTTTTATCCCTGCTGCCGTGACTAAATGCCCAACGATTTCAATCTGCTTTAGACTAAAGATGCATTTTTCCTTGTTAAGTGTCAGTCCTCTGTCTTGGAATCTTTGAAACACTTTCCTTAGTCTCTGACCCAGTTCATTTTCATTTTCAGTGAAGACAACAACATCATCATTGTAGCAAACTATACCTTGTAATCCAAATATTATGAAGTCCATGGCTATCTGATAGGCCTCAGGTGTGCTTGATAATCCAAAAACAAACTTTCTTGAATCTGTAGCATCCTCTCTGTGTGATGAATGTTGTCAGGTTTCTTGATTCTCTGGCTAGTTTAACTTGCCAAAATCCTTTTCTCGCATCCAGTTTTACAAACACTTTCGCTCCTTGCATTGCTTGCAGTATACTGTCTACTGTGGGAGCTGGCTGTCGTTGTCATATCAAATCAAACTTTATTTGTCACAGGCGCCGAATACAACAAGTAGAGACCTTACCATGAAATGCTTACTTACAAGCCCTTAACCAACAGTGCAGTTCAAGAAGAGTTAAGAAAATATTTACCCAAATAAAATTAAAAATAATGAAAAGTACCATAATAAAGGCCTCACGGGTGGTGCAGTGGTTAAGGGCGCTGTACTGCAGCGCCAGCTGTGCCACCAGAGACTCTGGGTTCGCGCCCAGGCTCTGTCGTAACCGGCCGCGACCGGGAGGTCCGTGGGGCGACTGGCCTAGCGTCGTCCGGGTTAGGGAGGGGTTGGCCGGTAGGGATATCCATGTCTCATCATGCACCAGCGACTCCTGTGGCGGGCCGGGCGAAGTGCGCGCTAACCAAGGTTGCCAGGTGTTTCCTCTGACACATTGGTGCGGCTGGCTTCCGGATTGGATGGTGCTGTGTTAAGAAGCAGTGCAGCTTGGTTGGGTTGTGTATCGGATGACTCATGACTTTCAACCTTCGTCTCTCCGGAGCCCGTACGGGAGTCGTAGCGATGAGACAAGATAGTAGCTACTAAACAATTGGATACCACGAAATTGGGGAGAAAACGGGGTAAAAAAAAAAAAAAAGTACCATAATAACATAACAATAACAAGGCTATATACAGGGGGTACCGGTACTGAATCAGTGTGCAGGGCTACAGGTTAGTTGAGGTAATTTGTACATGTAGGTAGGGGTGAAGGGACTATGCATAGACAATGAACAGTGAGTAGCAGCAAGGTATAAAACAATCAGAGGTGGGGTCAATGTTGTCTGGTGGCCATTTGATGAGTTGTTCAGCAGTCTTATGGCTTGGGGTTAGAAGCTGTTAAGGAGCCTTTTGGTCCTAGACTTGGCGCTCCGGTACCGCTTGGGTGACTGGAGTCTCTGACAATATTATGGCCTTTCCTCTGACACTGCTTATTATATAGGTCCTGGATTGCAGGAAGCTTGGCCCCAGTGATGTACTGGGCCGTACCTACTATCCTCTGTAGCACCTTACGGAGAGATGCCGAGCAGTAGCCATACCAGGCGGTGATGCAACCGGTCAGGATGCTCTCGCTGGTGCAGCTGTAGAACTTTTTGAGGATCTGGGAACCCATGCCAAGTCTTTCAGTCTCCTGAGGGGGAAAAGGTTTTGTTGTTCCCTCCTCACGACTGTCTTGGTGTGTTTGGACCATGATAGTTCGTTAGTGATGTGGACACCAAGGAACTTGAAACTCTTCGACCCGCTCCACTACAGCCCCGTTGATGTTAATGGGGGCCTGTTCGGCACGCCTTTTCCTGTAGTCCACGATCAGCTCCTTTGTTTTGCTCACATTGAGTGAGAGGTTGTTGTCCTGGCACCACACTGCCAGTTCTCTAACCTTCTACCTTTCTGCTGTCTCATCATTGCCAGTGATCAGGCCTACCACTGTTGTGTCGTCAGCAAACTTAATGATGGTGTTGGAGTCGTGTTTAGCCACGCAGTCGTGGGTGAACAGGGAGTACAGGAGGGGACTGAGTACACACCCCTGAGGGGCCCAAGTGTTGAGGATCAGAGTGGCAGACATGTTGTTGTCTACCCTTACCACCTGTGGGGCGGCCCGTCAGGAAGTCCAGGATCCAGTTGCAGAGGGAGGTGTTTAGTCTCACGGTCCTTAGCTTAGTGATGAGCTTCATACGCACTATGGTGTTGAACGCTGAGCTGTAGTCAATGAACAACATTCTCACATAGGTGTTCCTTTTGTCCAGGTGGGAAAGGGCAGTGTGGAGTGCGATTGAGATTGCATCATCTGTGGATCTGTTGGGGCGGTATGCAAATTGGAGTGTGTCTAGGGTATCCGGAAGGATGCTGTTGATGTGAGCCGTGACCAGCCTTTCAAAGCATTTCATGGCTACCGACGTGAGTGCTACGGGTCGGTAGTCATTTAGGCAGGTTACCTTAGTGTTCTTGGGCACAGGGACTATCGTGGTCTGCTTGAAACATGTAGGTATTACAGACTCAGTCAGGGAGAGGTTGAAAATGTCAGTGAACACACTTACCAGTTGGTCCGCGTGTGCTTTGAGTACACGTCCTGGTAATCCATCTGGCCCCGCGGCTTTGTGAATGTTGACCTGTTTCAAGGTCTAGCTCACATCAGCACGAGAGGACCGGAACTTGAACATGGCTTCTCCGATTAAATTCCTTCCAATGCCTGTATCAATGATAATTTTCAGCTTTTGACCACTGACTTTCACTGTTTCTTTCCCCACTTGATCGATTGAATAGACTAACTCGTCTGAGTCAGATCCAGATTCGTTCACAGCTCTAACTGGTTTGTCAGTCTTTTTTTTTGTCCCCTTGCTTTTGTTCTTTTGTATTGTCTTTTTTTCTACAGACCCTTGCATAATGGCCTGTTTTCTTACAGTACAAGCATTAAGCTTGTTTAGCTCCACATTCATCTGCTTTGTATGTTGTCAGTCCACATCTGAAACACTTGGTGTCACTATTGCATTCCTCTGCATCAGTGCTTTGGTTTCCGTTTCTCGCTCTGCCTCTCTGTTTATTAACATTTGCTCATCTTCCAGTATAATTAGCATGACTGTCTTTAGCCTTGCCAAAATGATCAGAAAGCTTTTGATTCTGCCTGTGCTGCTTCAAATATTCTAGCAACGGTGAGCGCTCTTTGTAGTGTTAACCCTTCTTCCTGCAGCAATTTTTCTCTCAGTCTTTTGTATGTGCATTTTTCCACCTGCTGATCCTTCAACATGTCTGAGTCCAGAGCATCAAACACATGATTTAGCCAGTTCTCTTAATGTGTTCACATCAACATCTATAGTTTTGTCTTGAGCCTGTGCTCTTTGTCTAAACTTGTGCCTTTCCAACACTACATGTCTCTGCGGTGTAAAGTAGGAATCAAGCACATCTACAGTCTGTGCGAATATACCTTTTTCTCTGGATAGAACGGGAAGATTCTCTGTGCTGGTGCTCCAATACAATGTAGCAATGTAGCTCATCTCATTGGGTTCGCGGCTCCTACGGTTCCACTGGTGATTTCAAATAAGTTGGAAGATTCCATCCATATCTTGTAGTCCGTGTACAAGTCTGCTGCTTCAAGATTCATCGGAATTGACGGGGCTAACTGACCATAAGCAAGAACAGGTGGCTGTAGTCTACTAACCTGTACCCCCGCACATTGACTCGGTACAGGTACCCCCTGTATATAGCCTCGTTATTGTAATTTTATTGTGTTACTTTTTTTTGCTTTAGTTTATTGAGTTAATATTTTCTTAACACTTATTTTCTGAAAACTGCATTGTTTTTAAGGTCTTGTAAGTAAGCAATTCACGGTAAGGTCTACTACACCTGTTGTATTTGGTGCATGTGACAAATACACATTTATTTGATTTTGTTACATGCTAACTTGTTTTTTTAATGTGTTTGAAAGTGTAGTCAGTTTCATTCATGTCCTTGAGGTATGTTTACAGTGCTTCATTCATGTCCTTGAGGTATGTTTAGTGCTTCATTCCTCGTCGCCATAAATGTTGCGTTGTTGAATTAAAGAAGTGGTCCTGGTTCTTGTTTAACTCGCTTTAATAGCAACTAGTACTTTTCTAGGTTTCACAGTTCATAGCCATTTTCATTCTCTTGTTCTAGTCCTGTCTTCATCACTAGGAAAAGGAAACTGAAGTAGGTGATCTCGTGATATTCCAATCACTATACTACAGTATCTTTCATAGAAATAAATTATAAATTATATTAATAAAACAAAAGGTTAAATTACTACAAACATTTATAGGGTTATGGTTTCCCATATTTTCATGTTACAGTGCTTGTTTACGGAAAACAGATGGAAGACAAAGGCATACCTGTGCTAATTATCTATCTGTGTCTCCGAACACCTGTGTGTGAATGGAAGACGGATGCCATAAACGTGCTGTCGATGAAAAATACTGTCGGCTGCAACTGTGTCAAAACAGGTTAGAGCACCATACAGTAAATATGGATTATGTATTTGTGAAATTATTTTGATGTGATATCAAAGTAGAGGGCTTTATGTTTCTAGAACCATAGCCCAATTGAGAATCAATTCACATTTAGATGGAGTATTTGGCTGTTTTCGCCTCTAAACAAAACTATAAGGAGAAGCATTAGGCTCCTCTAGCCCATTATTGAGCTAGGCCTACAAAATAAACTCAAGGTAAGATACATTTGACCCAGACATGTTGTAACAGGAATTTCCAGGTGAACAAGAAGGAGTGCAGTCGTTGATAATATCAATCAAAAATAATTTAGGTTTAATTACAAGTTGCAACCTTCAGCACCGAAACAGAGAAAATATCTAACGGGACTCTTGGAGACAGGCCCTTGATATTCTAATCAGACAGTAGAAGATGTTTTCTAAATATCAGCCCGAGAGGCTGTATCAAATGACTTTGCCAGCTGCTACCGGCTGGCTTCCGGGTTAAGTGGGCATTGTGTCAAGAAGCAGTGCGGCTTGTTTGGGTTGTGTTTCGGAGGACGCACGGCTCTCGATCTTCGCCTCTCCCGAGTCCATACGGGAGTTGCAGCGATGAGACAAGACTGTAACTACCAATTGGATACCAATAAATTGGGGAGAAAAAGGGGTAAAAAAATAAATAAAAACAATTCTTAATGTCATCAATATAATAATAATCAGTGCCCTCGGTCCTTGTACCTTCATTAGCTCTGGCATCAATCACTATCAAACTATATGAGAACAATCCATACCATTCAGTATCAGGGTCTTTCCAAGAAATGGGTGCCTTTTGAACATGCAAACTTTTAAGAAACTTTAAAATATCTTCCAACATTGAATTGCATCGAGGATATGTTTAGGTTACGGAAAACACTTGTTCCATCTCAGGCATTAAAATCCTATGAATTAAGAGCATTTTATCTTCACTTGTACCACACTGTCTGGTGTCTTTCAACCCTGTTACGGAGTCTTATATAACTGTCAAACTGTTATTTAAAAGCGTGTTTGAGATAAATCCAACATTTTCTCATTGATCAAGTATCCTTGGAACAAATAAACTTGCATATAATATCAAACTGATAAAGTTAGTTTTGGCCTCTAACAGGGTTGAGATAGGCCATTAATCATCATGTGGTGAAAAGCATGGGACCACATAGTGTTCATGAAACCACATGGTGTTCCACACAGAATTAAAGTTTAATATCATTCTAGTTTTTATAAAATTAACTGAGCGAACAGGGTTGACGCGATGAGCTCGATCACTTGAGTCAAAGATGACTGAGGTGGTCGCCAACGAGTCGGCAGCTCTGGATGTTCTGCTTACTCCGGCCCCAATCCCCGGGACTCGAAAGAGGAAGCGGTGGCGAAAAGAGGCAGGCGAGGTGGCCTCCTAACTAGATTACTTTGGCAAACAAATAGACCGCTATTGCCTTCTGTTCTGTTGGCGAATGTGCAGTCACTGGAGAACAAACTGGATGAAATCCGTTCAAGACTATCCTATCAACGGGACCTGAAGAATTCTATATTTTTCTGAGTCTTTATTTTTTGTTTTACTTCACTGAACAAGGACATGCATAATGTACTGTATATCTTGCGGGTTTCTCCATGCATCATCTGGACCTCACGGCAGCCTCAGGTAAGACTAAGGGGGAAGGTGTGTTTCTTTGTTAACAGCAGCTGGTGCACGATCTCTAATGTTTAGGAAGTCTCAAGTTTTTGCTCGAGTTAGAATTAGAATACCTCACGAGTTAGAATACCTCACGATAAGCTGCAGGCTGTACCAGGCCGTTTTGTAGCTGTCTACAAAATGATGCTGGCACTAAGAACACACTCAATGAGCTGAAGAGGGCCATAAGCAAAAAAGAAAATGCACATCCAGAGGCGGCGCTCCTAGTGGCCGGTGATTTTAATGCAGGGAAACTAAAATCCGTTATACCTCATTTTTACTAGCATGTCACCTGTGCAACTCGAAGTGGCAAAACTTTTGATCACCTCTATTCCACACACAGAAACGCATACAAGGCTCTCCTTCGCCCTCCCTTTGACAAATCTGACTATAACTCTATCCTCCTGATACCTGCTTACAAGCAAAACAGACAGGAAGTACCAGTACCAGCGCAGTACAAAAGTGGTCTGATGAAGCGGATGCTAAGCTACAGAACTATTTCAACAGCACAGACTGGAATCGAGGAGTTTGCATCAGTTACTTGATGTGGAATAGAGTTCCATGTAGTCATGGCTCTATGTAGTACTGTGCGCCTCCCATAGTCTGTTCTGGACTTGGGGACTGTGAAAAGACCTCTTGTGGCATGTCTTGTGGGGTATGCATGGGTGTCCGAGCAGTGTGCCAGTACTTTGGACAGACAGCTCTGTGTATTCAACATGTCAATACCTCTCATAAATAAAAGTAGTGATGAAGTCAATCCTCCACTTTGAGCCAGGAGAGATTGACATGCATATTATTAATATTAGCTCTCTGTGCACATCCAAGGGCCAGCCGTGCTGCCCTGTTCAGAGCCAATTGCAATTTTCCTAAGTCCTTTTTTATGGCACCTGACCACACGACTGAACAGTAGTCAAGGAGCGACAAAACGCAGGCCTGTAGGGCCTTGTTGATACTATTGTTAAGAAGGCAGAGCAACACTTTATTATGGACATACTTCTCCCCATCTTAGCTACTATTGTATCAATATATTTTGACCATGAGAGTTTACAATCTAGGGTTACTCCAAACAGTTTAGTCATCTCAACTTGCTCAATTTCCACATGATTTATTACAAGATTTAGTTGAGGTTTAAGGTTTAGTGAATGTTTTGTCCCAAATACAATGCTTTTAGTTTGAGAAACATTTAGGGCTAAATTATTCCATGCCACCCACTCTCAAACTAACTGTAACTCGTTGTTAAGTGTTGCAGTCATTTCAGTCGCTGCAGTTGCTGATGTGCATAGTGTTGAGTCAATCGCATACATAGACACTCTGGCTTTACTCAAAGTCGTTAGTTAGTAGAAATTGAAAAAAGCAAGGGGCCTTAACAGCTTCCCTGGGGAATTCCTGATTCTACCTGGATTATGTTTGAGAGGCTTCCATTAAAGAATACCCTCTGTGTTCTGTTAGACAAGTAACTCCTTATCCACATTATAGCAGAGGGTGTAAAGCCATAACATACGTTTTTTTCCAGCAGCAGAATATGATCGCTACTGTCAAAAGCTGCACTGAAGTCTAACAAGACAGCCCCGACAATAATTTTATCATCAGTTTCTCTCAGCCAATCAGTCATTTGTGTAAGTGCTGTGCTTGTTCAATGTCCTTCCCTATAAGCGTGCTGAAAGTCTGTTGTCATTTTCTTTACTGTGAAATAGCATTGTATCTGGTCAAACACAATTTTTCCAGAAGTTTACTAAAGTTTGGTAACAGGCTGATTGGTCGGCTATTTGAGCCAGTAAAGGGGGCTTTACTATTCTTGGGTAGCGGAATGACTTTAGCTTCCCTCTAGGCCTGAGGGCACACACTTTCTAGTAGGCTTAAATTGAAGATGTGGCAATATCGTCTGCTATTATCCTCAGTAGTTACCCATCCAGATTGCCAGACCCCGGTGGCTTGTCATTGTTGATAGACAACAATAATTTTTTCACCTCTTCTACACTGACTTTACGGAATTCATTCAAATGTACAATTCTTGTCTTTCATAATTTGGTCCGATATACTTAGATGTGTATTGTCAGTTTTTGTTGCTGGTATGTCATCCCTAAGTTTGCTTATCTTGCCAATTAAAAAGTAATTGAAGTAGTTGGCAATATCAGTGGGCTTTGTGATGAATGAGCCATTGGATTCAATGAATGAGCCGAGTTAGCATTTAATGTGCCCCAAAGGTTTTTACTATCGTTCTTTATAGAATTTATCTTTGTTTCATAGTATAGTTTATTTTTATTTAGTTTAGTCACATGATTTCTTAATTTGCAGTACGTTTGCCAATCAGTTGGGCTGCCAGACTTATTTGCCATACCTTTTGCCTCATCCCACTCAACCATAACATTTTTCAATTCCTCATCAATCCAAGGGGATTTAACCATTTTTACAGTCATTTTCTTAATGGGTGCATGCTTATTAGTAACTGGAATAAGCAATTTCATAAATGTGTCAAGTGCAGCGTCTGGTTGCTCCTCATTACACACCATAGACCAGCAAATATTCTTTACATCACCAACATATGAATCACTACAAAACTTCTCGTATACACAACATTAGGCCCAGTCTTTGGAACTTTGGTTTTCCTAGATTTGGCTATTATATTGTGATCAGTACATCCTATGGATTTGGACACTGCTTTAAAGCAGCATTAGTACAGATGTGATCAATACATCTTGATGATTTAATTCCTGTGCTGTTTGTAACTACCCTGATAGGTTGACTGACAACCTGAACCAAGTTGCAGGCACTGGATAACAGTTTTAATGTTTTTCTTGAGTGGACAGCCTGATGAAAGCCAGTCAATATTTAAATCATCCAGAAAATATACTTCTCTGTTGATATCACATACATTATCAAGCATTTTACACATGTTATCCAGATACTGACTGTTAGCACTTGGTGGTCTATAGCAGCCTCCCACCAGAACGGGCTTTAGGTGAGGCAGATGAACCTGTAGCCATATTACTTCAATAGTATATAACATTAGATCGTCTCTGAGCTTTATAGGAATGGGGTTCTGAATATAGACTGCAACACCGCCCCTGTTGGCATTTCTGTCTTTTCAGTAGTGTTAAAACCATGTATTGCTACCACTGTATCATCAAAGGTATTATCTAAGTGAGTTTCAGAGATGGTCAGAATATGAATGTCATCTGTTACAAGCAAGTTATTGACGTCATGGACCTTATTTCTCAGGCTGCATATGTTAAAATGGGCTATAGCACTTTTTAGCACTTGTAGCACTTTTTGGGTTGCTTGATCGTTTTTAATTCTTTACTGGGAAGCTTTACTGTTTTACTGTTTATCAGAAGTAGACTTACTCATGCTTTTTACATTGGAGCTGATAGTGCAGGCTGACCTGCACAAAGTAGTCTTCCTACTAGGGCACACCGCCTCAGTGCTAACAGTGTAACTCTGGTTCATAGGTTGATGCATACATACAGGTTGATGATTACTGCATACAATAGCTGTAGGATCAACAGAAATATTTGGTGCAATTAGGGGCACATAAATTAAGTTACTTAGATTTTGTGTTGCCAATGCCCCTAGCATCACGTACATTAGATGCAGCGTTATGACGACTCATTGTCACAATGGTAGTGATTAACTGAGCTGGTCTTGGATCATTGAACAGTCATTGTTTCAACGCAGCCTTGAGATGTCCAGGAGCCAAGATGATTTGGGTGGACTCCATCATGCCTGTAGAGTATCTTCTGTTTCCAGAAGGTGTCAGTTATCTATAAAAGTGACTCCAGCAGAGCTACAGTTGTATTTTAGACAGATGTGTAATGCCAGCAGTCTGCTGAATCTTTCACACCCGCGGCCCAACAATGGTACTGGACCTAAAATGATTAGTCGTTTTTGGAGTCTTTTAATGCTAAAATCCGTTTTTTTTTAAATCAATTTGGTGTGTAGTATTGATCCCTGTTGGGGAACCCGAATCTTCTGTTTTTTTCCCTTCGAGAGATAACAGAAGCAAACACACACACATTCAAGTCTGGCCCCCATAAATGCAATGACAGCCCTCTGTGGGTAATATACAATCCATACCACAAGCTGGCAGACTTAAAGCAAGAATACGATTTTCAACTACAAACAGTACTGATACTGGTAGCACTGTTGTTGTAGAATAAGTCTTGTTAGTAGTAATAATCACATTTATATTTTCTGCTCTACTAGCCCAAAGAGACTAACTTTTGATATAGTAATCTAAAGGAATACCTTATCCATTTTCATTATTTACAGCCCCCCTGCCACCTCCTTCCGCTCTCTCTTTCTTTCTTTCTCTCTTGCTTTGTCTTTCTTTCTCTTTCTTTCTTTCTCTCTCTCTTTGTCTTTCTCTCTATCAAGTTCAATTTCAATTCAATTCAAGGCACTTTATTGGCATCGGAAACATATGTTAACATTGCCAAAGCAAGTGAAGTAGATAATAAACAAAAGTGAAATAAGTAATAGAAATTAAAATTAAACATTACACTCACAAAAGTTCCAAAATTATAGACATTTCAAATGTCATATTATGTGCAAATAGTACAAAAGAGAAAATAAACATAAATATGGGTTGTATTTACAATGACTACAGCTGCCATTCTCAATAGCAAGGCTATGCTCACTGAGTCTGTACATAGTCAACGTTTTCCTTAAGTTTGGGTCAGTCACAGTGGTCAGGTATTCTGCCACTGTGTACTCTCTGTTTAGGGCCAAATAGCATTCTAGTTTGATCTGTTTTTTTGTTAATTCTTTCCAATGTGTCAAGTAATTATCTTTTTGTTTTCTCATGATTTGGTTGGGTCTAATTGTGTTGCTGTCTCTGTTTGTGTTTGTGAACAGAGCCCCAGGACCAGCCTGCTTAGACTCTTCTCCAGGTTCATCTCTCTGTAGGTGATGGCTTTGTTATGGAAGGTTTGGGAATCACTTCCTTTTAGGTGGTTGTAGAAGTTAATGGCTCTTTTCTGGATCATGCTCTGCATGCATTATTTGGTGTTTTACGTTGTACACAGAGGATTTTGCATGCAGAGTCTCAAGTTGTTGTTTGTCCCATTTTGTGAATTCTTGGTTGGTGAGCGGACCCCAGACCTCACAACCATAAAGGGCAATGGGTTCTATAACTGATTCAAGTATTTTTAGCCAGATCACTTCTCTCTCTCTCTCTCTCTCTCTCTCTCTCTCTCTCTCTCTCGCTCTGTCTCTCGCGCTGTCTCTCGCTTGCGCTCTCTCAATGGCTTTTCTTTCTTTCTCTCTCAATCTTTCTCTTTTTTTCTCTCTCTCTTACTAACTCGCTTTCTCTCTTACTAACTCTCTTTCTCTCTTACTAACTCTCTTTCTCTCTTTTTTTCTCTCTGTCTTTCCCCCTCTCTCTCTGTGTGATCTGACATCTCCAATTTGAGAAGAGAATATACAAGTAGTAACATTTATCACACATGGCCCTGAATTCCCAGAGTGAAAAGCTGCCCTTTTGCCCTCCCTGCTCACAGTTAAATGGAATAGCTTCAGCAATCCTGTGAGAAAAGAGTGGAGAAGCTTCGTTCCAGCAAAAAAATACCATCTCAATTCCCAGTGTTCAGATTTAGAAAACATTTCTGGGAACGAAAACTGTGTTTTAGGATAACGATGGTGATGAGGATGATGAGGAGGTGGAGGATGAGAATCAATGTTTTTGTGAGAAAGTGAATGCTTAAAACATTTTGATTTCCTTCTCTGTTTATTTAAAGAAACCACTTCTAAGATCCTATCATTGTACCTTGTAGGCTGTTTCATCCACACCTCAGGCAGAGCAGATCAGAGCTTAGCTGTGAAGTAAAGGGTGAGGCCCTCCGTCTGAGGATCTCCGGAAGCCTTCAGAGAAATAATCCCCAAAAGGTACGGAACTATGTCCATTGTAAACAAACTGCCTCTTGTAGACAATCCCAGCCAAGCGCACGTAGCCCGTCTCTCCGACCATTTAGGTAACATATTTGCACACCATCCAAGATGACAAAATACACAAGCAATGCTCTCTGGAGAGAGTCTGTTATATACAAGAGTCTCTGGCTCCTGGCTGTGTCTTGATAAATGCAAAAAGCCAAAGACAACTGTTGTAAACTGAAATTGTTGACAGTTTACTATATTTAGAGCAGGAATTTATATTAAATCTCAAATGTTAACATTTTGCATTATTTATTTCCATCATTATATTTTCTCAGAGTAACATGAATGGATGGTGACATTGGATAGTTTGTGAAACAAAATACCCCCTAAGTAAACTAATAACTTCCCTTCAAATATTTACAAGAAAATATCAAAATAAACTTCAATTTGAGATCTATTTCCCAAAACAAACCATCTCTGAAAATGTATATGATTTTTTACATCTATTTTTGAATTCGATAATAACAAGCTCCAAGTGCTCTCCTCCAAAAACATTTTTGTGTGTAGTGTGTAGGATTCAATAAAAGCAAAGAACTAGGAGCCTTTTTTTGTGTGTAGGATTCAATAAAATCAAAGAACTAGGAGCCTTTTTTTGTGTGTAGGATTCAATAAAATCAAAGAACTAGGAGCCTTTTTTTCTGTGTAGGATTCAATAAAATCAAAGAACTAGGAGCCTTTTTTTGTGTGTAGGATTCAATAAAATCAAAGAACTAGGAGCCTTTTTTTCTGTGTAGGATTCAATAAAATCAAAGAACTAGGAGCCTTTTT